>NW_024541302.1:0-304792 GCF_016758755.1 Suillus discolor
TTTTTGGGGTGGCGACCAATTCCGTCACAACATCACGCCCTCGTACTCCCGAGACATTCCAGGATCTCACTCTGAAACAAGTTATCGCCAGCAGCGTCTGTCTTAACACATTCACAGTCGTTGCGCGGGTAGCCGATTTTTATCCCTTCGATCTGGATCAAGCCACGTACCTGCGGTGCATGAAGTGCAACACCAAGTCAGCTTAAGCCGATTCTTTCCCTAGGCGACGCTAACGTGTTCTATAGGATACGGCGGACCTGGAAACGCTGTATCGACTGCGATGACATGCTCGACACTCATTGCAAATGGTTTTACAACCTGCTTTTCGAATTGGAAGATGATGAAAAAAACACAATTACGGTTTCTCCCTGCAACGAATCTGTAAGTTTCTTATTTCATTTTGCACATTCTGTCAGGCTCTGAGGGGCTGCAAAGTGTAAACTTCTGTCTGGACTGCCCGCTACCGACTTGGAAGCGGATAAAGATGCTCTCAATCGACTTGTAGCTCGCCTACAACCCGTTATCGGCAACCTCGGGCAAGTGCATGACACGTATGCAGAGTCGAAGGTCCTGCAGTCGTTTCCCCGAAAATGCGTTTCACCGTCAGGAGTGGATCAGCTGAAGGTGACCGATGGTATAAGCTTCTGGATTGTACTCCACTTTGATCTTTCCTCGGACAAATGGACTCCCCGATTGAGCCCGTAAAATATGTGTAATCCGTCGATAATCTGTATTCTGTATAGCGCAGCTAATTTTTCTACGTCCTCGAGTGTCTTGTAATGCGACCAACTCTCGGTGTCTGCTCTTTATGTACTTTGTAACAGGGAATTGCCTTGATAGGATGTCAGCGAGCAATATCATGATGTCACGACACCCCAGCTTGTTCGGTTTATTGGTTTTCGATCTTCGAGTGAGATATGAATGGCATGTATAATGTTGCTTGACACAGATTGCCTACATTATCGACGGGGTATAATATATAACTTCCCATAACTTGCTGTCACAGAACGAGCGTAGACGTGCGCCGGAGGTATTATAAGCCTGAGCATCGAACGGAACGCGGATCGAACTTCGAAGGTGAAATAAGTAGTACCCGTTCTGGTGGTCATGGGGCCCAGACTCACACTGACTCATCTAACGAGCACAGAGTTTTCGATACGGTTGGTCTCGGATGAGGTGCACTCCATTCGATCCACAAGACCATGACTGAGTACTGAGCATTTGATTTCTTTGCTACGCGTGTGGAGACCTCTGCAGTTAAAGATTCAAAAGCGGAGAAAATGAAGCATTTAGTAGTCCCCGCTCAGACTATGTGTAGACGTCAAGTGATTGAGGAAAGTGCATGAAGACACAAACGTCAAGATGAGTCGAGTCGTTCCAGATGCACACCAGGCTACCTCGTTGACAAGAAACTAGTCCATGGTGTCGATCAGGAGATGGCCGATAAGGCGTCTAGAAGGATTGCACTCAAGAACAGTGAAGAACTGACACTGATCGTGACAGTCTGATATAACAGCGCTTAGGTTTGATCGCCGAAAGTAAAACACACCGCGATTCCGATATTTTCCCTGTTAAGGACTCGCAATGGGGAGGAAAACAAACTCGAGTCAAATTCACGAAAGTATCAGAGACGCAGAAAACCTCGCTTCCTCGGAGGATAGAGTAAGCAAACTAGCCTGAGCTAATCATGCCAGTGAACTGAGGCGGTGAGCAAGGAGACCCGCATATCGAGTCTACAACGAGGCAGACAATCGCAGGCTGATAGAGATACTTGATCACTGTTCACCACAGCGCATTTGAGTTAATGAGTGTCTCTCCTCTCAATGCTCCTGCTAACTGAGGGCGAGCCGACCTAGCAGAGCAAGTTTCAATGGCGGTAATGACTTAAGAAGATAAAGCATTCCAAGAAGCTCACTGTCAACCCGCACGAAAGGAAATGCCATATGTCGAACTGGCTCTCAAGGACCATAAAGAATTTGTGAGGGACATAATCTACGTCGGGTTATATGTGGAAAGTCAGACGAGTTGGTTATTTTTTTCTGCAGTGACTGAACAGAGATTAATGCCGCCTGCGGAGGAGAGAAAGTGAAACGAGCTGCTGCGGGTACTAGCCTGAGGTATACGGCGTGATCGAGAGTGAGTTTATTATTAGATTCACGCTGGGCTATTTCAAATTGTCACATGATCATAGAAGGGGAAGACATACCTAATACTATTTATAGCGGGGTCTACGCCGACTACAGAGAACGTTTGGCACAAATTCCAAGATGTAACGGATTGAGGTTTACGCCATTCACAACAGAACGCATTCGCTTCGAATTCACCCCCGCAATCAATTTGAATCATCAAATGAGTTGGGAAATATGAAACTAACAATAGACAAGGCAAACATCGAAACTACTGGAACAAGGTACTATGTGCCAACACAACTCGAACTGGAAAAAGGACGCATCAAATATAGATGCACTGAGAGTACTGCGGCACGAAAAGAACGCCTAGGAGACTGATTGGCAGTTGGCCCAAGTCAGAACATACAAAAGGACGATGACAAGTCTTTCACTGTCACATACATATTACTCTCCCGTTCGTAAAGCAGCACCCACGAGTCCTGAATGAACATGAGAACGTGGCGAAATACTGCAGGGAAAGACCGTAACGCAACTAAATCGGTATTAGTAACGGGATGAAATAACACAAGAAAACAGGTACTGAAATAGTCCCGTCGTGAATTCGGGGGTGAATTCAATCACTTTGCCCTGGTCATTTTTGGCAAAAGAAAACTCCACCGTGGCCAACATAGTAACGATAGCAGACCACGCTGAGGCATCAGCAGCATACCGGCCTGATCAAAGAATGTATTGGCTCATCATATGCAATACGGCAATGAAATAACGCAACCTACCTGGACATCTACGTCGGCCTAAGCCAAAACAATATTCAGCTGGGTCGTCGTCCGTCAGCGCACCATCGGCGTTCATGAACCTCTCTGGCATAAACACAGATGCATTGGGGTACCGCTTTTCATCCCGTGTAATTCCCCTGCAATATAACGTCAGCATCTCGAAACCTTGACAGAATGTATCTGACCATATGTTGCATATGACAGTCGCTCCTGATGTATGATGTTACCGATGATCTGCTCATTAGACGAAAATGGCAGACCTTTTGGAATAAAGTAACCGTCATATATATCATCACTCAAAGTAGCACGTGGCACTATAATATCATCTTCAGTGCAGGCTTGATTCCTCAGCGAGGAAGATTACCAAAGGGTGAGACAGGCTGCCATCGCAAAGTCTCCCGCAGAACTGATTCGATATATGGTAGTGACGCTCTGTCTTCAAATATAGGCAAGCGATCCCGCCCAACCACTGAGTCAATCTCCGCTTGTGCGCGTTTTTGAACATCTGGGTAAGACACCATGGCGAGAGCAAAAGCCATCAAGAACGAAGTACTCTGCGAAGACATTCAGCGGTTGACAATATGGTTCGGACATCCGCTAACCGTCTCGCATGAACCTGCGTAGATATGCATCAAAGAGCAGTATACTGTCCCTTGTAAACAGATGACGAACCTGCAATAGCAGAAGTAGCTGCTTTCTTCAAGGCACTCTCAAACAATGGTCTAGATGTCTGATCCTGCTTCTCCATTCGTTGAAGATTTTCTGCCACCATCGAAAGCTGGCCAAGGGCCAAGTCTTCTGCCTTGACGATCATGTAAGTAATAGCTGAGACAACACTGATATTTTTTAAAACGAAAGATGGCTACCATATGCTGCTGCGTATATCGAAACGGCACCTCTGTCATTTCAGTCATGAGATTGGTCGAGGCTTGGGCCTCGCGTTTGATCGAGGATCCCCAACACCAGTCAGGTAACTTCAGTACTGCATCAGAGTACAGAATGTCAACTATGTTCATGAGAAAAAGAGATGAGCTCACAGAAGGGGAAGGTTTTAAGTAAGATTGCTCTCTCTGGGGTTGCCACCTGACTGCCAATAGCCGGTGAATTTTCTACGATTCGGACCAGAGGATCATCACGAGGACTGGTTTGGTAGCCGTATATCGCCGACATCGCAACTGATGACGAGAATCTATGAACAGGTTAACAGTCATTCGATGTTTACAAACACGTCGACTGACGTCGCGAAGTGGGAATGATAATGTTCAGAGTCATCGATTAGATTAACGATCATCTCATGGGCCCGCTTGATCTGCATTGGACGAAACTTGAGTGCAGAGTTAGCATGGAAAGTTTGGTGGAAGAGTCGTCGGCAAAGACGCCATTCGTCGCCATAGCCTGTGAATCCAAAGACGACCGACCAACCAAACCTGTCTGTACTTCATAATGATTAAATGGAAGAATGTCAGAAGAACGCACGGCTCAAGTGTGGCTATGTATGGTCTATCGGAGTAAATGCGAGAACGTTTGTCCAGCAAGGCTTTCGCAACGTGCTCAGAATTGATCACCACAACTTTCTGGCCTAGAAGTCGCACGAAAAACAAGTCTCCTGATATGATGATCTGCACAACATATGCACCGTGGTACTATGTGATCACGTACCATAAGCAGCAGCCCATTTGGTATAAGTCAACCAAGGCTCCTTGGTGTCGATCGATAAGACATTTCCTAACAGTGGGAGCGGCACTGGGCCAGGGGGAAGCTTGTTTTGTCTGTTCCTAATGAACCGCTTGAGGGATGTGATAAGAAAAAAGAAAGCAGGTAAGACGGCGAGGATAGCAAGGCGAGGATTAACTAAAGGAAACATGGTTAGAGCAGTGTGTAGGTATACAAGACGCGACAGACTGGCATTGAGTTTTTAACTGCACGGAAAACCGCGCGGAGAGCTTATTGAGATACTTATCCATGCCTCGCTGTCGTAGGCTTGGCGCTGATCCCAGATAGCAGGCGCTCGTCACGGTCGGCGATGTGTGGAGGTCTGTGGACAGTGAGGAACCTGGCGGGAAGGGAGATGAGGGCGGGGTGCTTAGAAATTCGAATGGACAGCTAATCAATATATTGTCGGGTTTGGGCGACTTAGGCGTGTCATCATCTCGATCGGCTATGCAGCTCCAATTTGCACATAAACCAAAATCCCTTACATCAGCAAAATGCCGGAACCGGAGAGTTTCCGGTACAAGTCTTCTCCAGCCTGAATCGATCATTATGTAACGTTCCCGCATGACCGACCGTAACGGACGCTTCCAAACATATGTCCATCATTGATTTATGCAAATAATAATCCTCATTGCGGCAGACATGCAGTGGCTCAGTGCATGTCTATCTTTGGCTCCACCCACCCTCGCTCCTTTTTTACCAAGGAATCTTTTAACACGCACACGCATCTGTCCCTCACACTTTCTCGATGGATGAAAACAGTTTTCATCGTAAGACCAGTTGGGGATGGTTGAAGCCAAGTCATCCAGACCGTCCTTTGGTACAGGAGAGAGGCAGGAGGGCAGCCAGCCAAGATGTATGGACCTCTGTCTTTCGAACTATGCATTATTTGTAATGATCACAGCTATCCTCTCTCCCGGATTCCAGGAATGGGTCTCGTGGACGATTTTTAGGGTCGGTTCCCAAGTTACTCGACAAGGTGACCAAGTGCTTCGCTCGAAGCGCTCGACAGTCTCTCAACCCTGAAACCACGACTGCAAGTTCCAGCCCACAAGACATTCAATTCATTCAGTCAAACAAGGTATCCACGATCTCATCTCTGAGTATGCTCTGTCTACCATGATTGCTACTCATCACTTCTGCAGGACATCACCGCTCCCACACTCGAACCGAATCCTGAACAATCTTTCAATTCGTGGATTGCAGAAGTAAATTCGATCAATGTAGTTCGCAATATTGTGATCCGTCTCTTTTGATGATATGCTAGCGTTTATAACCAGGCCGAAGATCTCGACCCGAAGTTTGTTAACAAAAGGATCGCCGAAGCTACTGAAGGTGTCGCAGGCATTGGCCAGGTCCCAACAATAGTCCAAGATACTTCTTCCGCAATCAACAACTTACCGTCTGTTTCTGATGCAATTGACACGTTCTCCGCGTTGCTTCGACCTTTGAAGGCATTCAATTTCATTGTCAACGAGATCGCAAATGTACAGTCATGTATCTCTTTGTTATACGCGACTAACATTCACACACAGGTCCATCCCTACGCGAAGGCGGCATTGAGTATCTTCACTTGCGCGTCCAAGGTAGGCATCTTTCTCAATCATCACCATCGCAGGGCGACGAGATTTTACATGACAGATGATTCTTGATCAGGCAAACCGTGATGTCGCTGTTTCCAGTTTACTCTCAAAAATATCTGAAGTCTATGTTTTCATCACGGAAGAGGAGGAATTGGCCAAGATTCAATCAATGCTAGCGATATATGGGAAGATAGCGCAGCAGACTCTGGAGTGTGCTGATTTCATCAGCCATTACTCCGAGACGAAGAGTGCCTGTGAGTTGATCCCACTGCTTCGCCTTCTGGGACTCAATGGTGCCTGTTTGTATAGGGACAAGGCTTGGCAAGCACATTTTCGACGAAACAGATACAACGATTAAGAGCTACAGCAATGTTCTCGACGGTCTCATGCAACAATTCCGAGACCGAGTGGCTCGTGACACCGTTGTGATTGTTCACCATATGGGTAAGAGATGCTCTTAAATTTTGTTGAGCCTTATCTGACATTCCACGACCTCTGGCATAGCTGAGAGCCTGGACCTTGTAGGCATGGAGTACGCAACAGGTGCCGGATTGAATACGTCCAAATGCTGTTTGCCAAATACTCGGCGAGACCTTTTGAAGGATATTCAGAATTGGATCAGCAGCACCGAGGAGGGCGCTCCACGCATCTTATGGTTGTCTGGCACAGCAGGCAAGGGTAAATCGGCCGTTGCCCATACAATAGCCAACTGGTATATCAAAAACGGTGGTCTTGGCTCATGTTTCTGCTTCGATCGCACTCGGCAAGCGGATCGCCGTCAAGACAAAATATTCACGACTATCGCAAGAGAATTAGCGGACTGCAAACCTATCGTGCGACGAGCCTTGGCGCAAGCAGTTCGTGACCACGACGGACTCAAGCGCACTCCAGATATCACAAAACAGTGGCAGGAACTCATCATCGGGCCAACGAGCATAGCCTCAAAAGCCATCGTTGCACCCGTGCTCATTGTCATCGATGCGTTGGATGAGAGCGGTGAAACTGATTCTCGGGAAGTCTACTCGCTGGAAAACTGAACAATTCAACCTCACAACTAGTTGAACTTCCAGTCAACTTCCGCATTCTCCTCATTTCCCGTCCACTTGAAGACATTCACAACACTCTGCATACTGCACCACATGTTCGCCACATTTCCTTGGATGATGTCTCGTCTTCGTCTACAGAACTCGACATTCAGCTTTATATCTCCCACAAGCTGGAAGACCTGCGTCACGTGTTCAGCGATGTACGCTTTAAGGCGCTCGCTCTGAAATCAGATGGCCTGTTTGAATGGGCCCGTCTCGCCTGTGAATACATCAAGGGTACGAACAAAGTGGGCGTGGGTCCAGTGGGCCGTTACAAAGCTGTGATTGCAGGAACATCTGAAAGAGGAACACGTCTGTTGGATATTATGTATGCACGCATCTTGGGAGAAATCATGCCGGAGGACGAGCGCAGGGAAGCTATCCCGGTGTTTTGCTCAGTGATGGGACAAATCCTTGCCTCGTTGGAACCCCTGCCCATGCCTGCGTTGATGGCCATGCGGCTCCATTTTCTCGAAGGGACTTGCGATTACGAAGTGGGCCAGGTCCTTGGGCCACTGGGGTCCCTTTTGACCGGTATTTCGGACTGCCATACTCCCATACGTCCCCTCCACGCATCCTTCTATGACTTTCTCACAGACAAATCGCGGAGCCATGACTTTTTCATTGATGCCTCATCAGTACACAATGATCTCGCCTTTGCTTCACTTCGAGTCATGGAGGGTGGACTTCGCTTCAACATATGCTCCTTAGAGAGTTCTTACTTCCCTAACTCATCTGTCCCTGAATTGGAGAAACGAGTGAAGGATTCTATTTCAACTGAATTATCATACTCATGTCGATTCTGGGGCATGCATGTTGGCTCCGTGTCCTTTGAGTTGTCGCTCGCCAAGGAAGTTGAAGCTTTCTTCGATGGAGAGCGCCTTCTTTGGTGGTTGGAAGCGCTGACCCTGATGAAGGGCCTTGGTAGCTCGGCAGTGACCCTCTCGTCTGTTGCAGATTGGTTTTCGGTGCGTAGCTCAAGCTCATTCTTTTCCCAATGAATTCTTACGAGTAGTGGGGTGATTGCAGGCTCATGCTGAATTCACGCATGTTGGTCACGCTACCAGGGATACACTGTGTTTTGTCCGAATTTTCGCAATCACCATTCTACGCAGCACTCCCCATTTATACTTGTCCGCTCTGCCGTTCGCCCCAACGCAGTCCAGAATGTTCTGCAAGTTCGCCTCAAAGTTTTCTTGCACCCCCCACATTGTTGCTGGCCATGTCGAAAATTGGCCTCAGATGGAGAAGATACTCCGTGCGAATGATGTTGTTTACTCAGTTGCATTGTCGCCAAATGGAAAACACATTGCATGCGGTTTAGAAGATAGAACGATTCAGGTGTGGGATATGGATACTGGCGAGGCACTTTCTGCCCCTCTTCGAGGCCACACTGGCTCTATTTTGTCTATTGCATTCTCGCCGGATGGACATCACATTGTTTCAGGTTCAGAGGATGAAACAGTCCGGGTGTGGGATGCAAAGACTGGCGAGGCATCAGGATCTCCTCTCATAGGCCACACTAACTCAGTTTTGTCTATTGCAATCTCACCAGATGGAAACTGCATTGTGTCTGGATCGGCTGACAAGACAATTTGGGTGTGGGACATGGAAACTGCCGAGGCATTTGGTGCCCCACTCCAAGGCCACACAAACAAGGTTTACTCTGTCACAATCTCACCGAATGGGAAACGTATCATGTCTGGTTCAGAAGACAGGATGATCCGGGTGTGGGATATGGAGACCGGTAAGGCATTGGGTACCTCTCTCCAAGGCCATGTTGGCACTGTCTTCTCTGTCGTAATCTAGCCTGATGGAAAACACATTGTGTCTGGGTCATCCGACAAGACAATTCGGGTGTGGGATATGGAGACTGGTGAGGCATTTGGTGCCCCCCTCAAAGGTCACACTGATGCTGTTCTGTCACTCGCAATCTTGTTGGATGGAAGCTGCATTCTATCTGGTTCAGATGACCAGACAATTCAAGTGTGGGATGCGAAGAATGGGGAAGCAATAGGATCCCCTCTCCAAGGCCATACTGGCTGGGTTGGGTCTGTTGCAATCTCACCAGATGGGAGCTGCATAGTTTCTGGTTCATACGACAAAACAATTCGGGTGTGGGATGCCGACACCATTACGAGCAAGGCATCGGGTACCACCCTCAAATGTCACACTGCCTCTATCAATTCTGTTGCAATCTCACCCGATGGATGTTCCATCGTGTCTGGCTCAGATGACACCACAATTCAAGTGTGGAATATAGAGACCAGAAAGGCATTGGTTGCCCCTCTCCAAGGGCACATCAATTCTGTTCTGTCAGTCGCAATCTCACCGGACGGGAAGGGCATTGTGTCAGGTTCAGCTGACGAGAGTATATGCATGTGGAATGCAGAAACTGGGAAAGCATCGGGTGTTTTCTGAGGCCATACTGACTATGTGCGGTCTGTCGCAATTTTGCCCGACAGAAATCATATCATATCTGGTTCAGACGACAGGACAGTCCGGGCGTGGCATATGGAGACCGGCAATGTATATTCTCTTGGTGGGCACTCTGACTATGTTCGGTCTGTTGCAATTTCATCGGACAGAAACCGCATAGTGTCTGGTTCGGATGACAGCACAATTCAAGTGAGGGATATGGGGACTGGCACGGTATCACGTGTCCATCTCCGAGGCCACACTGGCTGGGTCCTCTCTGTTGCAATCTTGCCGGATGTATGTCACCTTGTATCTGGCTCACGAGACAAGACTATTCATGTGTGGGATATGAGGACTGACGAACAGGTGGGCGCCACTCTCCAAGGCCACACTGAGCGCATTAACACTGTCGCGATTTCCTTGGATGGCAATCGCATCGTGTCTGGGTCGGATGACTAAACCATCCAGGTGTGGGATTTGAAGACTGGCAAGGCAGTCATTTTTCGAGGGCACACCGGAAGCATTCTGTCTGTCACAATCTCGCCTGATGGTAAATGCATCGTGTCTGGGTCATCCGACAAGACCATCCGGGTGTGGAATTTGGAATTTCTAAAGCAGCACCAACCATTTGAAGTACCTACAATATGTTTCTCATCCAACCTGACTCATGCCCTTCATTCCACCTCCTCCTTTCTTCAAGATTCTGAATCTGACGCCCCAACCCCAACCTCCTTTCTCCAAGATTCTAAAACCCTAGGCTCATTAGGCCCAAATGGGGAGGGATGGATTGTAGGTCCCAAAGGACGACTTCTCCTCTGGATCCCACTCACTTTATACTCGTCTGCGATGTATGCCCCAGGCACCACACTGGTAATTGTTACAAGTAACATCGGTCACGTGGCCCCCCTATCATTTTCCCTTCATCCTCGCCCTCACCATCTACCAGCTCATCCTCCTTTACCGCCTTTCCGTTGACCGGATCCTCGGGACCGTTCCCGTCCCTCGCATTGCCCGCCTCTATGCACGTGCACGCACGTTCCTCCTCTGATTCGACCACCAATGTGGTCCCGCACCTATGACTCAGTCTGACTCGTGCCACCAATGTGGCTTTCCTCTTTCTGTTTCTTCTGACTGTGGATTCCCGCACGTTGTATTCTTACTGTTGGTCCGTTCCAACGTTTCTCGGTCTCATTCCACATTCGACCACCCATCACTAATCCGGCTCTGTTGCCAACGCACCTATACCATTCTCGTTTCCCCTTTACCCTTACCTACTGTGCGGTAGCCTTGCCCTTAACCCTCTCCACTTAGTATAAGTAGTCAGTCACCCTGTACTAGATTCCCTAACTTGAATCTACTCAATCTTCCCTGGAACATACTTCTCTCTGAAGCCCCCTCAGCTTCAGTCTCTAGTATCTTTTCTTAGTCGCTCATCGCGACTAAGTCTACTTCGATCGACCTCATCGTACAGGACAAGACTGTCCTTACCTTGAGCGACTTCACAGACATCCGTCTACGAAGTCACGTGACACGCACGTACTGTGATCGCTGCCGACTCGTCATCGCCAGTCTCACTTGCTATACCGGACCCTTCCGGTTACGTCATGAACGTTAGCGGACGACGCCCCTCTTAGGGCTCCGCCTAACAGATCTATTTGAGTGCGTAACAGTAATACCCAACAATGCCCTGCAGCTGGACTTGAGTAGTACCGCACACGGCATGTCATGGCACAAGTGTCGGGGACAGTAGCCGGTTGTATTCGTCAGTCAAATTTTGGGCATGCACTTATGTTAATCAACTGGAGATTTATGCGTATTCCACAGGTTTCATACAATACCTATTTGCCTTCTCGCACCTCATTCCGTTCTGTTACAGTCATTGGTCTCACTCTCGCCAAACAGTTTAGGGGCACATGAACATTTCATTCACTACATCTCCTCCCGTTGTTACTAGAATTACTTCCTAGTTTACTTCCTGCAGGATAAAGTGTGCAAGTTAGAACTCAATGCAAACTCGAAACATGTCCACTAGCATAGACCACAACGTTCCACGAATACTAGTCACTGCGGGCAGCGCACATAAGCGATCGTGACTAGAGGAAGTGAGGCGAAAGGGAGATCATGTGTAGAAGTTGGTGTTGGAGAGGAATGGTTTAGGTTCGTTCCTGTGACATCATATGTTAGGACGGGTATAGAGCCACGAAATGAAACTAAGGACCCCGCCTGCAGATAAAACAGGAAGTGAAATGAAATGAGCTCCTGCCACAGGTAGGGGCCTAGCCTTAGGTAAGTAGACGTCAAACTTTAACATTGAGAGCAAGTCTATTATTAGACTCACGCTGTTTACATCATGTGACTGACGCGTCTCGATGTTCAAACATTCACTGCAGAAAGTTGATCATGGCCGTAAGTCTGTACAAGCTTTCTGTACCCTAGGCTCTTAGTAGTTTGCTAATGAAAGTAAATATCGAAAATACTCAAACAAGGTATGTGTCGACACAACTCGAACTGGAAAAAGGACGCATCAAATATAGGTACACTGAGAGTACTGCGGCATGAAAAGAACACCTAGGAGACTGATTGGCAGTGGCCCAAGCTAGAACATAGAGGAGGATGATGACAAGTCTTTCACTGTCACATACATATTACTCTCACATTCGTAAAGCAGCACCCACGAGTCCTGAATGAACATGAGAACGTGGCGAAATACTGCAGGGAAAGACCGTAACGGAACTAGATTGGTGAAGATATTAGCAACCGGATGAAATAACACAAGAAAGCAAGTACTGAAATAGTCCCGTCGTGAATTCGGGGGTGAATTCGATCACTTTGCCCTGGTCATTTTTGGCAAAAGAAAACTCCACCGTGGCCAACATAGTAACGATGGCAGACCACGCTGAGGCATCAGCAGCATACCGGCCTGATCAAAGAATGTATTGGCTCATCATATGCGATACGGCAATGAAATAACGCAACCTACCTGGACATCTACGTCGGCCTAAGCCAAAACAATATTCAGCTGGGTCGTCGTCCGTCAGCGCACCATCGGCGTCCATGAACCTCTCTGGCATAAACACAGATGCATTGGGGTACCGCTTTTCATCCCGTGTAATTCCCCTGCAATATAACGTCAGCATCTCGAAACCTAGACAGAATGTATCTGACCATATGTTGCATATCACATTCGCTCCTGATGTATGATGTTACCGATGATCTGCTCATTAGACAAAAATGGCAAACCTTTTGGAATGAAGTAACCGTCATATATATCATCACCCGAGGTGGCATGTAGCGCTATGATATCATCTTCAGTGCAGGCTTGATCCCTCAGCAAGGAATATTACCAATGGGTGCGACAGGCTGCCATCGCAAAGTTTCCCGCAGAACTGACTCGATATATGGTAGTGACGCTCTGTCTTCAAATGTAGGCAAGCGGTCCCGCCCAACCACTGAGTCGATCTCCGCTTGTGCGCGTTTTTGAACATCTGGGTAAGACACCATGGCGAGAGCAAAAGCCATCAAGACCGAAGCACCCTGCGAAGACATTCAGCAGTGGACGATATGGTTCTGACATCCGCTAACCGTCTCGTATGAACCTGCGTAGATATGCATCAAATAGCAGTATAACCTTCGTAAAAAAGATGACGAACCTACAATGGCAGAAGTAGCTGCTTTCTTTAAGGCACTCTCAAACAATGGTCTAGATGTGTGATCCTGCTTCTCCATTCGTTGAAGATTTTCTGCCACCATCGAAAACTGACCAAGGGCCAAGTCTTCTGCCTTGACGATCATGTAAGTAATAGCTGGGACAAAACTAATATTGATTAAAACGAAAGATGCCTACCATATGCTGCTGCGTATATCGAAATGGCACCTCCGTCATTTCAGTCATGAGATTGGTCGAGGCTTGGGCCTCGCGTTTGATCGAGGATCCCCAACACCAGTCAGGTAACTTCAGTACTGCATCAGAGTACAAAAATGTCAACTATGTTCATGAGAAAAAGAGATGAGCTCACAAAAGGGAAAGGTTTTGAGTAAGATTGCTCTCTCTGGGATTACCACCAGATTTCCAATAGCCAGTGCATTTTCTACGATTCGGACCAGAGGATCATCACGAGGACTGGTTTGGTAGCCGTATATCGCCGACATCGCAACTGATGACGAGAATCTATGAGCAAGTTAACAATCATTCGATGTTTACAAACACATCGACTGACGTTACGAAGTGAGAATGATAATGTTCAGGGTCATCGATTAGATTGACGATCATCTCATGGGCCCGCTTGATCTGCATTGGACGAAACTTAACTGCAGAGTTGGTATGGAAAGTTTGGTGGAAGAGTCGTCGGCAAAGACGCCATTCGTCACCATAGCCTGTGAATCCAAAGATGACCGACCAACCAAACCTGTCTGTACTTCATAATGATTAAATGGAAGAATGTCAGAAGAACGCACGGCTCAAGTGTGGCTATGTATGGTCTATCGGAGTAAATGCGAGAACGCTTGTCCAGTAAGGCTTTCGCAACGTGCTGAGAATTGATCACCACGACTTCCTGGCCTAGAAGTCGCACGAAAAACAAGTCTCCTGATGTGATGATTTGCACAACATATGCACCGTGGTCTATGTGATCACGTACCATAAGCAGCAGCCCATTTGGTATAAGTTAACCAAGGCTCCTTGGTGTCGATCGATAAGACATTTCCTAACAGTGGGAGCGGCACTGGGCCAGGGGGAAGTTTGTTTTGTCTGTTCCTAATGAATCGCTTGAGGGAGGTGATAAAAACAAGGGAAGCAGGTAAGACGGCAATGACAGCAAGGCGAGCATCAACTGAAGGAAACATTGTTAGAGCAGTGTGTGTATATTCAAGGTGTGACAGACATTATGTTGTAACTGCACCAAAAGCCACTTACTACCGCACCGGGAGCATATTATGTTATTATGCTTCGCTGTGGTTGGGCACGACTGGCGGGGAGGATAACTAAGCGCGTGCCCCGGTGCACGTAGGCTTGGTGCTGAACCGGATAGAGTGCACTTGTTGTGGTCTGTGGGCAGTGAGGAACCTGGAGGGAAGGGAGATAAGGGCGGAGGTGCCTAGAATGGACAACCAATCAATAGTATAATATTGTCGAGTTGGGCAAGCGAGAAACGTGTGCCGTCGTCATGACCCGCTGAACTGCATATATGGGAGGTGTATGTGCGTATGGGTGCTGCATTAATGGGCTCCTCAGGCTGCGGGCGAAAACATCATGCATCAACTTGGAGCGAATCTATTACTACTACAGTAGACTTGCTCATAACGTATAGCGACGGGAGCCACCCTTTCTCTATACACTATGAAAAATATACAAGATGGAATTGAGATGGAATGGTTCCCACGGTCACAGCATCATCACATGTATTCAACGAGTCGTCAGTATCTAGTCTACTTCATGTTCCAGAACGTGTCTAGAGTAGCCTGCTTGGCATTCTGAATTTCTTCGCGTCGCAAAACCCCTCTGAGCCTACGGAAATTGTGAATAATATCAAAGGAAGAGTCCGCATTAACTCGTGCAATGCATGCTGCCTTGAGTTGTTCACAGAGCTTGATTAGCTCCATGGTACTCAACTTTGGTTTATCGTGACCAATAGTGGTATTCAAAGTTAAAAAAGATAAAGAAAAGACAAGGTCTGGAAAGTTGCAAAACACTATTGAAACTCCGAATTATAACTCCGTTTTGCTTACACATCACTGTCATACTATGCTGATAAGATCAGCCCACTGCTATGCCTCGCATATCGCTTCGAAAACAACAACTACAGGCCCTCAAAAATACACACAATGACCTTATATTAGCTCGCTACATCGAGCTTGTGCAATACGCACTTGATGAGCTTTTGGAAGAACCAGATTCTGAAGATGACAGTTACAGCGCCTCCTCAAATGACAGTGGTGGATCCATCAGTATGTCAGTTTGTTCGATGTTGTCGGATGCATCTTTGGACTCCCTGATGTCGGGTGTCACAATCACAAGTGCCTACTCCTCCCAGCTCTCGTCAGATGGGCCACAGATGGCCGGTCGAGCCTTTACGGAGTTTATAGATGCTGTTCGTGCTTTGGCTGACGAAGTAGAGACCAGCCGTATTCTTAATGCGAGACCCAAACTTAGCCGCGCCCCACAACTGCACCTGCTGCCAGAATGGGGTATGCATGCCCCTGATAAATTTTTGCGAAAGCTTCGTGTGTCCCCTGCTGTTTTCAACAAACTCATTGAACATATCCAGCCACACGCAATCTTCTACAACAATTCGAACAACCCACAGCTTCCTATTCCTATTCAACTTGCGATTTTTCTCAACGGCATAGGCCACTATGGAAATGCTGCCACGACGCAGGATCTGGCTGAATGGGCAGGAGTGTCCGTTGGAACCGTGTACAACTGTTTCAAACGAGTGATGATTGCAATTTTGAAGCACCATGACGATGCGATCCATTTTGATCCACTCGACCAAGAAGATCAGGAGGAACAGAAAAGGGCACAACAGTGGGTTGAGGGGAGGACATGCCGAGAATGGCGTGGTGGCTTCCTCTGCGTCGATGGCACTCCTTTCAACTTATTTCAGAAGCCTGGGTGGCACGGGGAAGGGTTTTTTGACAAAAATTCGAACTACTCTCTTACCGCTCAGGTACGTTAATTTTTTTCATTTCATCAGATGAGCTTACACCTTCTAAAGGTCGTTATTCTCCCGCACAATCTCCGGATTGTTGACTATGTGATTGGCGTACCTGGTAGCCTTCACAACTCGAACGTTTTTGGACGAACGAGGGTCGCACAAAACCCAGATGATTTTTTTGGTGCGAACCAGTGGCTGTGGGCTGACTCTGCGTATGCTTCGCAAGTATGGTGCATCACACCATTCAAACGACCCCCTGGGGGGGCGTTGACGAGGGATCAAAAAATGTTCAACTATCACCTTTCTAAGGTGAGTACCCCCTCTTGCGGATGAATGGCTTCGGAATGTCGTTCTCCTGCGGATGAATGGCTTTGGAATATCGTCCTCCTGCAGATGAATGGCTTTGGAATGTCGCTCTCCTGCAGATGAATGGCTTCGGAATATCATTCTGCTCAAGTTTGAAACATCACTTACATATTTGTAGGTCCGCGTTCGGTCTGAACACTTTTTCGGTTCAATCAAAGGCTGATTCCAGAGCCTACGAGAGCTTCGGTTTCCGATCCAAGGCAAGAAAGAACTGGATTACTCCAATATGTGGATCCGCTGCTGTCTGATTTTGCACAACTTGATTATTGAGATCGAGGAGACTCTCGGCATTGCAAGTACTGGTAACGATTTCTACGAGGAGCTGACTGGGCAGAGGATGGATCTGAACGTGGACGAGGACGAGGATGAGGCGGGGCAGGGTGATGAGACTTATATTGGGACAGCGGGACAAGATTTTCGCAATGCTTTAATGGCACATTTACTTCTCATGCTCCAGTAGACGTAGCGGCGAAATTTGTGTATTAAAACACTGGCAGTACTCGAACAACATCTAATTATCAACAAAAACGCGACAATGATAACGTGTGAAGTAACAAACCGAGAGGACATGCAACAAGCAACGCACGAAGATGACAACACGATACTCAATCTTGGTCTGGCAAGCCCCGCTCCATTGCAATACGCCGAATCCTTGCCTCCTCCTCTTCTCGACGTGCACGGGTGAGCTCAAGCTCAAGCCTTGCATGCTCCAGTTGGTGACCCATGAGCTCACATTTGTGTAAGTGGTCTTGCTCAGCAAGATGCATAGCGTGTTCTCGCTCGTCATGAGCATTGCACACTTTGAGTTCTCTAGCCCACATATCACTCTCAAGCTTCATCCGCTTATAACGATCGTGCTTGACACGACCATCACGCTTTTCGCCAACTTGCTGGATCAGCACCTGCACTGTTTCAGAGAGCTGCTTGGCAGCAGCAGTAGTCGAAGCTTGATCATTGTTGGCGCGTTTGCGTGATGGAGGATGGGACAAGGTAGCTTGAGGTGATTGAGGCGATGCGCTACGAGTAGTTCCTCCAGATAGCTTCATGATTTGTGATCCTGGACGTCCTCGACAAGGACTTGCTTTACGTGAGTCAACCCGCAAACGATTCATTGCATTGCTGGCACTGATATCAGAGTCAGAGTCATGTGGCGTGGTGTTGTGGTTGGAAGTTGGTTGCTTGAAGCTTGAAAAAAAAGAATATTGGCTGTCGGATTGGTCATCATGTGGAAGCTCCGGCGAATTGAGTGATATGGCATCTTGGTCGGAATAACGTGTTGAGATTGGAGTGATGGGTGGGCGAAGACGCGGCAAGGAAGTGTATGAGCCTGTAGAGGTAGATCCACGAAAAAAACCGGGGGTTGATGATGAAGAGCTGGTGCTTGTTGCACGTGGAAGAACCAATCTGACTGTTCCATCTCGATATCGTCATCTACTTGTCCTGCAGCATTTGCATTGGTGGTGTCAACGGGGATGATATCTTCTCAACAGGCGTCGACATTTGTGTCAACATCACCCGTGTCGATAATTTCCCCGTCTTCGATATCAGCATCCTCTTTTGGTTCATTTTCATCGGCAGGGAGTTGTGCGTCCTCACGGTCAGGCATACGGAAGTGTTGTAGCGCGGCGGATTCATGGTTTTGCCCAGGGTCAGTGGTTGAGAATATAGTGTTGTAGGCAGGATTTGTCCTCCACCAACCATGAAGGTCCGGCCACCATGGGAACTTGTTCAGTTGCGAATCTGCAAGAGATAAATAAATAAAAGTACAATTGAGAGACGCGCACGAGAACAACCTACCGATGAGTGTCTTGGTCTGCGGGTTCTTCTGTAGCTCATCATATGTCAATCCAGCACCTGTCTGCTTGAGGGACTTGTTGAATTCATTGTATTTTCTTTTGAGCCTGAAGCATCTGATCAGTAACAAAACAGTATAAATTTGTAATTCGCAACAGACACAAGAAGATTTTGGAGGTACTCACGTTCCAAACTGAGTCTGGACAGGCTTTGTCTGGAAGAGGCGCCGTACTTCAGGATCCTCGTCATTTGAAAATATAGCATTTGCGAGCTGCGAGTAGTATGTTTCCTTTGGAGTACTGCTCTGTGTTACAGTAACATGGCATGAGTCCCCTGCCAGCAGAACAGCCCTCTGCCACCGTACAGCTATAGACAATACCGGAGTCTCACCAGCTCTATGACAATAGATGACGATAAGCGGCAACTGCCGGCTTAGATAAGCGGTCTGGACCGCACGTGACGACACATGACGACATAGGTCTAGAAGACCTATTTATGTTATCAAGATAGAAGGCAAGCCTCGTGCTGCCTCATGTACTGATAGAAGGATGCCTCATGGATCCTATCTACGATAGAAGCCCGCCTCATGGATGCTATCTCTGACTCATGTAGATAAGCAGATTAGAACCCAGCTTTAGGCTGAGCTTAGATACGAAGAGTAGCCTTATATAAGGTCGAAGATTAACAGTAGACGTTCCTTACTTTAATCTTACTAGGTTTACCCTTGAACTCCTTGTCCCGCTAAAGCTACCTGCTCGACATCGACTCGTACCTTCAGTGACGCCTCTCACTGTCTGTAAACCGCTATCATCTCAGCGTAACCCCTCGTTAACCACCACGAGCTACGTTCGAGTACGCAACCTTTGCTTGTCTGTAAAGGCCGACGACTCTCAGCACTCGGTACCACTGTCGTGGTTGTCGCTGTTAGATTATCCTAGTCGCACACGACCATGTGTCATAACACTCTGCTTCTTCTTCCTCCCCTGGTCTTTGGCATCCTTCACAGAATCGAAGAAGAGTTTTATGCGTGCATCATCATTAGTTTTGCACCAGGCGATGAGCCGCGAGGTGCGAGCACTGTAAGCCCCCTCCCAATAGATAGCCAGCTTCTTCGTGGTGTTGGGAGTAGGACTAATCTCAGGTTGTGGGCCATCATCTTCATCTGCTGGTGCAACTGTACTTGCAGGAGCTTTCCCCTTTGCTCGTCTGGATTGTGTTTGACCGCGATTTCCTTCGGCTCAACCTCTAGCAGCATGTGCCATCTTCTAAATGGTTCC
Organism: Suillus discolor; assembly: GCF_016758755.1. Taxonomy (NCBI): domain Eukaryota; kingdom Fungi; phylum Basidiomycota; class Agaricomycetes; order Boletales; family Suillaceae; genus Suillus; species Suillus discolor. Next base: position 19,792 of record NW_024541302.1, read on the forward strand.
CTGAGAACAGACAAAGTGACAAATAAAGGGCGATTGGGGATCGGATAACACCAGCAAGGTCGACAGCGACGACAGCATTGATGGCTGCATCAGGAAAATCATAAAAATTCTTAGCCAACTTATCTTACTTATGTTTACTTGAAACAATACTAAGTGCACCAAGTCATGTAAGAAGATCATTTCTACTTAATTTCTACTTAGAGAATTCTTCACAAAGGAAATACAAGAAAGAAATCTGCGAATCAAGTGTTATTCAGAATTTTAAGTAGGCAGGTGATAATAAGTGAAATTTGAGATCTACTAAGTAGTAGACTCACTCAGAGTATCATTACTAAGCAGAAAACATAAGTTGATTTCAGCTAAACAATAATAAGTACTACGATAAGTCAAAATGCGATCTCATATGCATGATGATCAATGAAATTGTTGACATAATAAGTGCAAAAAGCGTTGAGTGTCTGCAAGTAAGTGAGATTGGTTGGCACAAAGTCGCCCCCAAATACTGGTATAAGGTGGGCCGCACGAAATATACTATCAAGGTGGATGACAGACACACAGCATGCTCCATCTTCAAGAAGCTCTGGCTCTACAACCCACATTCCCGTAATTTCATCTGGGGAGTCAGCCACACGTTTGAACCACTGTACAAGTGCACAAGGGTACGTGATACCATCATGCTTCAAAGAAAAAAATAGTCTCACTCGAGCAATGTCGAGGCCGCGCATGCCATCGGCAGACGAATCAGTGCTAACAAAGACACAATCATAGCGCCCAGGGCCATTTCTCCACGTATCTACAGCGCGAATACACTCGTAGCGCATACCGCCAATCCCCGATAAATCACTAGGAGCAAAGAAGGTGGCCACGGCTGAAGTGTACAGTGTGATCTTTTCATAGATCTCAGGAAGTGCAGACCGGGAGGAGTCAGAGCTAGATGAGTCAGAGTCAGCATGGCATTGGTCACGCAGAAAATGCTGAATCAAAGTTGTGAAGTTGGGTTGACCTATCTGATCTGCAATGAGCTCTGGGTAGATCCGTCTGGCTGTAGTAAGGTGTATGGTGAGCGGAAGCATGCAAGTATACACAAAACTACTTACCAGCTGTCTTCGCCAGGTCAACATGGGCAAGGACCATTGGCCCATCAACAGCATCAGCATCAGGCTCAGCATTGGTGTTACCCTCACCCTCGTCTGCACTACCTTCGCCATCATTAGTTGCATGATGGTAGCGTCCAAAAGGCTCATCCTGGTCTGGGACATCTTGTTCGATGTGTGCTTCCAATGGAGCATTTAGTATCCCTGTGAATTGTAAAGGTGGTGATTAGTGTTGGCGAGCCCAGCATCATGAAAATCACATACCAAGTTTGTTGAGGATGTATGACAAACATGTCCCTCGTAGCATCCCGTGGTCAACAAAATCAACGCGTGAAGCGGCTAGCTTGTCGAGACGCTGATTGGTAAGTAACATTTGACTGAGAGCCTCGAAACGACTCGACCGGCGCCATGGCTCCTTGACGGCTTTAATGTGTTTGGACTCTGTTATAGACGAACAAAGCCCATTTGGTGCGCCGAACGCTCGAATGAGCTTATGGTAATGGATGAGTGAATGTTGTCGAGGGAGATTAAATCCTCTGGGTCGAACACCGGATGTTCGGAATATCTCGCGGTACCTGTGGAAACGCTTCAAGGCATCGTCCATTGCATCAAGGCTGTTAGAGCTGATGATGCGGCGAGCGATGTAGATGAAGTTGAGTAACGCTCGCAAAGCCTGTACCATCTCTTTGGGTACATGACCTTCGATAGCAGGTATATAGACCTGGGCAGTAAATGCGCATTAAAAATATTAGTACTGTTGCTATGTAAAATATAAGAATATCGGTACAGACCTTCATGAGAGCTTTTGAGTCGTCACCAGTCCACTGTTTGAATCCTCTACCCTCTGGAAATCGTCGAAGGCCTGCAAACGCTGGAGCTAGAGCGATGCTAGTTGTGTGACACATACTACTATTCAGCAGCAGCAGCAGCTTGAAGTGAATTTGAAGATAAACTTACCGACGGTCAATGTCGTCCAGTATCTTGTTCGCGTTGGCTTCTGTATATTGAGCTTCGATGTAGTCGTGCACCCAACTAACTAGGTGGTCCTTGAACGCTCCCTTGATGAGCTGGTGTAAGATATCTGGGGAGAGAAGCTCGTGTATGTCGGCGCGTGGAAAGTAATTAGTGAATGGCTGTATCAATAGTGTAAGTTCAAAAGAGACGAGTAGATGAAGTATTGTACACACCACAATGTCTCCAACAAGGCCATATTCATCCCACAGAACACCTAGTTCAAATTCCTCAACCAAAACTTCGGTGTGATTGCGGGAACGTCGGCCATATGTGCCTTCATCGAGACCATCTGCTGGTGCGGTGCATCTGCCGGTGTAAGAGCACCATAGTCCTACTTAGCATAGGGACACGAAGAATAAGACAAAAACGTACTTTGGACACCAATTTTGTACAATACATGCAAGCAGTGCTTGCTCGGGATAGTCAGCTATGTATGGTCCAAGACCATACACAGCTCGTCGAAAGTGGCCATCAGGGCAACGGACAACCTCCGGTTTGGTCATGCCAGGTTTGAGGGTTTCAAGCATTTTTGCAAGTGACGAGTGTAGAAGCTGGCGGCGGAACTTTCGGAAGTGTGCGTCCTTGGTGTCTTCATTATCAGCTAAGTAAATCAGTACCACATTAGTAACAGTAGCGCACACAATTAGTAGAGAGTATGTACCTTTTGGAATGGCTAAGAAGCCAAGTAGTACGACACCATTGCGGTGTGCACGCCGCACATTGTTGCGGATGTTGCCAATGGACATATAGACCGGCCAATATTGGTTATGGCCAGTGGCGACAGAGACTGTTGTCTTGTCACTTCCAAGGATAATAGGGACGAACATCGATCCTATTGTATCCGGATCTTGCGCAATTAAGTCCTGCAGTGAATAATAGAAGTGAGACAACAACGCGAAGGAGTAAGTGAGCAACACTTACGGCCTGTTTCCAACACCAGTCGCCAGACATAAAGTCCTGAAATTGATGCGCTCCATCACTAACGCTATACTCCTGTAGTGGTGCATAGTCGAATTCATCCTTGAAATCCGGGTTTGATATGATGTTGTGAACCAGGAGCCGAGGGTCTCGGAACCATACGTCATACTCAGACTTCATCCATGATGGAATGTCATCCGGGTCGTCAGGTAAAATTCCGTTGTACTGCGAGCTGAAGCTTTGCCAGGGAACATCACCGAGAGGAGTTGAATCGATGGTGTCGTACATGTCAGTGTGGTTTGTGAATGGCGGGGTATCACCGTGAGCTGCTAATGAAGCTGCCCACAGATTGAATACAAAATCAATATCGCCTGCAGACATTTGGTTGCGACGGTACAGGAAATCAGCAACTTCAAACTCGACACGATCGTTGTATGGCGTCTGTTACAGGGATCTGTAACACCTACTAGAGCCCCAGCTCTCCCTACGCCTGCCCCCGCTCTGCTAGACTCCCCGCGCGGCGGTGCGCCGCCTGCGCCTAGAAAGACAGCGGTCTGGACCGCTATGACCCCGCCTGGCGCTATGACCCCGCCCCTGGCCTAGACGGCCTTGTACCTGATCCATGGAGGCTGTACGCCTCATGGTCACCCTAGATCAGCGCATGCATACTGCATGTCGCTTCATGAAGATCCGGAGCGCGCTTGGCGCTTCCTGTACCTATGCGCAGCTGCCCTTGGCGCAGCATGCTTGATCAGAGGTTAAGCCTCATGTATCTTATCTGACCCTCATGTCTTGCTATCATAGATTTACGATATACTATTGATTACAGACTGAGCTAGAATACTTGTAGTACTTCCCTATAAGTAGACACAGATTATTGTACTTAGACTTTACTTTAATCTACTAGGTTCATCCCCAGAACTTGCTCATCTAAGCTTACCAGCTTCCTTGTGTGAGACCGCACTTCTAAGTCGCCCCCATACGACTTAGCACGTATCCGCTAGCCCTGCATCTCGACGAGCGCCGTCTTACCGAGATCGCCGGAGGAATCCTTGACGTTCCGTCAAGGCTAGACCACGCTCAGCTTCAGTAGAATCACTCGAGTCGTCGCTGAGAAGACCTATCCTAGTTCGCACACGCCGACCTACAGTCAGCGTAACAGCGTCCAGTCGTCAGATCCACGATCTGATGGGCGTGGAGGTGGTGGAGCATCTGGGGGTATGGGATTCCCTTGACCATCGCAGATTCTCCCTTTGTAGAGGAGAATTGAGCATAAATTGTATGAGCATCAAGAGAAGTCATGTACCGTTAATGATGGGATGATATGACCTAGTTACCTGAGGTCGACTCCAAGCTTGGCTGTCAGAACTAGCACTACTACCAGGAGGCTGATCTACATCCAAGCCACCTGTAGAGTCTGCCGGCGGCTCAGCAGAATGCCGATCCTCAAAGGTATCGTGTGGTGCATCATACTCAAAATCATGATGGCTGCCATGACCATCCTCAATGACATCCTCCAAGTCAGGTGGATTGAACACCATATCAAAATCACGACCGCCACTAGCCTGAGTGCGACTGTCAGAAGCTCCCTCTGATCTGCTCCGGCTGCGCGAATGATATGTTGAGTCAAATAAGGGACGTTCAGGGCCAGACTGAGACGCCGATGATGAATTGCGCTTGCAACTAGCAGGTGGGGGAGAACTACTGGAACTGGAGGATGAATGGTGTGGCAGTCGGAAAGTCTGTGATTCATGCTGTGATCGCATGTGGGAAGTGCGCCCGGACCTATTATGGAAATGGCGGGTGCAGCCTACTGCTAAGCATGGTAGTGTAGGCTGACGATGGCTAAGGGTGCGCATTTTGCGAATATGGAGGTTGGTACTGGATGGTATAGTGTGATGGTGTAGAACTGGCGGGGTAATGAGAGCCTACAAGTCTGAGCTTCAGAGGTGCATGCGGCATGATATTTATATGCAAACTTACCTTAGCATAAGAGCCTGTGAAGGCGCCACTTGAAGCGCGAGGTGTATGCGTTGTTGGGAGCAGTGAGAACCTTCCAAAAGTAACATGAGGCAATGGTACAACAAACATGCATACTACGTACCAACAATGAGGCAGCCATTAAGTTGGACAGCATGAATGATCACCAGGAGATCCAGATCGGGAAAAGGGCAGGGTAGTGGGCTCTTCTAGAGAAAGTGTTTGACATGCGGACTGCAGGCTAGCAAAAGTGGCAAGATTGACACGCACAAGTTCAATTGCAGAGTTCCATTCAACATCTGGGCGAAGTGATAATGATGCGAGTGGGGGATGAAGACGAAGCTGAAACGATGCGAGTGAGAGATGAAGACGAAGCTGAAACGATGCGAGTGAGAGATGAAGACGAAGCTGAAACGATGCGAGTAAGAGATGAAGATGAAGCTGAAATGATGCGAGTGGGGGATGAAGACGAAGCTGAAACGATGTGAGTGAGAGATGAAGACGAAGCTGAAATGATGCGAGTGAGAGATGAAGACGAAGCTGAAACGATGCGAGTAAGAGATGAAGATGAAGCTGAAATGATGCGAGTGGGGATGAAGACGAAGCTGAAATGATGTGAGTGAGGGATGCAAGTCAGGGATGAAGACGAAACTGAAACGATGCGAGTGGGGGATGAGTTGACGAGCGGCTACTAAAGACTGACCAAGGGTGCGGGATGATAGCCCATTCTGGAATGGGGCACACTCTGAGCATTGCGGAATGGAGAGGGATGGGTAGGTAGTATGGGATCATGTACAGCAGCCATAGTGAGCAGAACGGGCTGGATGATGGTGTCGTGAAGGATGATGGTCCAATTTGCCGTCATCGGTTGCCTGATCTAGCACTGCAGGTTAGTGCGAATATGACGAGCGGCTACTAAAGACTGACCAAGGGTGCGGGATGATAGCCCATTCTGGAATGGGGCACACTCTGAGCATTGCGGAATGGAGAGGGATGGGCAGGTAGTATGGGACTATGTACAGCAGCCATAGTGAGTGGAATGGAGAGGGATGGGCAGGTAGTATGGGACCATGTACAGCAGCCATAGTGAGCGGAATGGAGAGGGATGGGCAGGTAGTATGGGACCATGTACAGCAGCCATAGTGAGCAGAACGGGCTGGAGGGATGAAGATGAAGCTGAAATGATGTGAGTGGGGGATGAAGACGAAGCTGAAACGATGCGAGTGGGGGATGAAGACGAAGCTGAAACGATGCGAGTGGAGGATGAAGACGAAGCTGAAACGATGCGAAGACTGCCGTATCAATCGCAGAGTTCCATTCAACATCTGGGTGAACATTGAGAAGACTGCTGTATCTGGCATAATAAACTCATATTAGCGTTCTCTGAACCACTGAATAGACATGAGCACATACCGAGGAACATGCTTGCCTGCAGGCTAGAAAATGTGGCGAGATTGTCACGCACAAGTTCAATCGCAGAGTTCCATTCGACATCTGGGTGAGCATTGATTAGCTCTGTAGATAAAAAAAGATCGATATCAGTTGTATAGATATCATTGAACACATACCAGAGCGGGAGTCCAATGCCAGTGTGCCATGCTGGTGAGGCATGGCAAAACCCTAAGTCCCGATTTGAACCACTTTAGTTAGTATTACGACTACCACCATCGTAAAGTTGACGAAATTTGCTCACCTTTCACGTCTTGCTCCTTCCACCACTCCGACTCACCAATGTCTACTCGCCGTGTTACCCGCACCAAGAATGCAACTCAGCGTCCTGGTCTTGTAGACGCGGTCCCGAAGAAGAAACGTCGCACGGCTGCAGACGTAGCTGCTGAGCGTCAGGCTAAGTTAGATGCCAAAGAAGAAAAGGAACGTGCCAAGGGCGCTGGGATCAAGCATGTTGCTGAATATGAGAAGAAACAAGCAGAAAAGGATGCGTCAACCGATGCTACCCCGCGGGCTGCAGTCTTACCGAAGTCAAAGCCCTGTCCAAAGCCCATTCCAAAGAAGACTCGTGCAAAATCACTCACTCCGCCTCCTGAAGACGACGGATTCATTTCTGATGTCGAGATGGACGATGCCGCCATTGACACCAGCACCTACAACCCAGATCCATCCCAAGCCTCAGAAACAACTGACACCCGCATGGATGGCTCAGAGTTGAGTGAAACTCCTACTTCGCCACCAAAAAAGAAGGCAAGGATCGACAAACGGGAGGGCAAGAAGGTGCCGGCTGAGAAGACTAAGGTGCGGGATGCTATTAAGGTGGCGCAACTGGAAGAGGCAAATGAGCAGGAGACGAGGAAGAAGAGGAAGACAGCCCAACCTCCCAGCACAATAAGCATTGACTCAGATACGGAGTCGAATGTCCTGGTCATTGATGCGACGCCTACAGCAGCTCACAGCAAAAGATCAGCCCTTCAGCAAGCCGATCACTCGGATGACGAACCTATGCTTACTGATATCCCAGCTAAGCCTCAGTGGGCAATGCCAGCATTGAGCAATGAGAACACACCTAAGGCGCAGCCTCGTGGTAGTCAGACTGAGGAAAGGGGTAGCAGGAAGGTGATGGAGAAGGCGAAGGTGAAGGTGACGGAGAAGGCGAAGGAGAAGTCAGATGATAAGGGGAAGGGGAAGCAGCAACATGATAAGAAATCGGTTCAGCCGAAAAGGTACGAAGTTCCCTTCTTCTTTTCCTGTCGTCACTTGTCCATCAATATCATGCTCACTCTCGACGAAACGACACTTTATTATTTTTTTCTCAGTGATTCTGCTAGTGCTATGGACTCAAAGGAATTTTCAACTGGCATCAATGATTGGGCTGCGAGCATCCCAGAGAACTCAAAGCCTGGTAGCAAGGCCAACACCAGCCAGCCCAGCATTTTTAAAAATAGATCAGCCTCGCGCCGCAATGGATCCGTTCTTCCCCCCCTGACCAATGGCAGCACTCGATCATCGTCCAACTCAGTCCTGACTAACAACGTTTTGATTTCTCACGCAGAACCGGTCATTCGCATCAAAGAAGAACCCAAGAAGAACTATCACCTTGGAGTCATTGATGGAGGGCTCTCTGACGAGGATGAGACTCAAGGTCTCAAACGTGAGGCTGCAGTCGCCAGCCCTCCCAAAGGGAAAAAACGAGTTACGAGCTCAGTAAGTGTCTGTTTTGATGTCATGTTTATTTCTACTACTACTGACTACTACAGGCTCTTGTTAAAGATTCCCCCGTCAAGCCAATAGCCCGTCAAACTGAACGAGCGAAGAAACCCAGCAATGACGACCTCCCCGAAGGCATCGATCCCAAAATCTGGCGCCGTGTCTTTATCTCGACATACATACAATATGTCGCGACATTGGCGAATCCCTGGGAGGTTCCCGCCAAGCTGGCCTGTGAGAAGATGCAGGTGATATGGGATGCGATCTTTCCCCATATCGGCCACACAGTGACAAGCCTTAGTTCAGTCTACTACATCGTAAGTGCGCTCAATTTTACTAACACAGTACTAACTTAGATCTACTTCAATATAGGCTGTCCAGCGAGTTGCCAACTCCTACCGCAGCAACATTGGCTCTGCAGCTATCGCAATTGTCATTGCGTACTTTGAGTCTCAGGACTCGCTGAGGGACTCTGATGACAATCGTGCAGAATTCGCAGTGTTCACACTCAGCAACCTTCGATTCTTATACAAGAAGGCAAATGGTGATGACAAGTCTGTACGTACTCCTTCCGTCTCAATCAATTTCCGAGTTGTTGTTGTTGTTGTGCTAATGCTTAACGCAGAAATTCCGGGGCCTTTATCAAGGCGCATTTGTTGTGCAAACCTTCGGTGCACACTTCACCGCAACCCGTGGTGCCCAAAAGATACCTGGGGTAGACAAGCCAGGTGTACTAGCAAATCCTGCTGGGGGTCTCGCATTGTCATGTGCTGCGGTAAGTACTCATCATCCTATTTATTCTCGAAACTCACGAACTGACAATTTTAACTAGGTCGAACGAGCTTTAACTCTCTGGTCTACTCGTACTCTCACCATCAAAATGGTTCAGGCCGCGAAGAACAAAACCAGCATCTCGTTGCCGAAGACGATGAATCAGTCGACTGGCAAGGTGTCCTGTCGGCAAACAGGATTCAACGACATCTCCTGGGGTACATCGACGCGCGCCTATGCGAAGGCTATCATGAAGAATCTCCGCGAAGACAAGTTCGAAGTCATCATTGCATCTGCCATGGAATTCTCGAAGAAGAAGAGTCGTCCTGGCGATGACATTGATGATGCTGCTGTGGAGGATGACCTTGATCTGGATGAACACGCTCAGCTGGTGGGCATATCCGACACCGAGTCCGAGGGAAATGATGGATCTGACTCGGATGTGGAGTAGGAGCCTCAAAGTCGCTTGTTCATTCCTCCTTGAAGCTGGCACCGGTGATTCTTGTTTTTTTTCGTTGTTTTACTAGTACTACTTTGCACAACTTGAATGCTACTGCATGTGACTTGAACAGATTCTTATCATGCTGCATTTGACTTATCTCAGTGATTTTATGTCCTTAAGGGTGCGCTCAAGCTCAGTTCAGGACCTTTCAGAGCGTAGTAAAGTAGTTTGAGGTACATTAAGTGGTGCGCATGCAATAAACAGCCCTAAGTCACCCATGCAAAAGTTCAGTTGTTTTTTACTTAATATTGACTTTTGAAGCTTTGGAGCCTGAAAGTACTTTGAAACAGTCTTTCTGCTAGTAGTAGCCTCAGTAGTACCGTACTACTAGTACTTCCTTTCACTTAGCTCTAATAATAAGCACAGTAATCAGAGCAGCTAAGTCACATTCAGCCGAAGACCCTACTACCTTTCACTTAGCTCTAATAATAAGCACAGCAATCAGAGCAGCTAAGTCAGATTCATCCGAAGACCCTACTTGTGGCAAGTCACAATCCCCTTAATGTTTTTTGGCTGAATCCGACTTAAAATATTTATTAAGTGATGCTAAGTTTATCTAAGGTTCATTAAGAATTTTTTTGATTTTCCTGATGTGGTTGATGGGCAGGACGGCGGTTAGAGTCGGTCTCTCAGTTTCCCATGCATGATTTGGTAGAGAACGGCACGTTTGTTGCAGACAAAACCCTCCTCCACTACCGTGGGAGTCGGGAACCATTGAGTTAGTACTAGATGCGCATTAATGAAAAAATTTCATGCTACTTGCAGGATCTCCGACCACCCCGGGCCTTAGTAAACTAGGTGTCATACTGTATATTGGACCACCAAACACTATACATTATACATTATACAATATCCTGGCCATTTCCCCGCATACCACAACGGGAGCCACCCAAACCCAATACAATATGAAAAATATACATTATTACCATATATGTTATGAGCAAGTCTACTGTATTAGACATATGACCGACAGAGGTAAGTTTTGTATCACATGACCGACACTGAATCGCGTGCTGCGGCAGCGGATCGTTATTCAATTGATCAATCAATCCTTTTTGCAACATATTTATCATTCAACTTGTCATACCAGGAACTTTGCACGTCCTCCTTCATTCCTTGTTAACCACTCCTTGAAAATCAACCGGTGATAACTCTACAACACAATAGCAATCCCTACCATGTCAAGGACTCCTCGGTTTACTGATGGTAATGCTTGTGGTGTCGCATGATGTCACGCCATGTCATTTGGAATGCCACTCCAGCAACCACCATGACACACAAAACTGCTCTTCGTCGTGTCCCGCTCGCCCTTCGCTGTTCTACACAGTTCCAAACCTCTTTCCGATTCAGTAAGTTGTCAGTAGAATGACACAACCTATAGTATGGCTATTCTTACTACTCACATGTAGGATTTTGACTCGATAATCCTGGATAAACTATATCCTTCCAATAAGGTGACTACTGCAGCAATGTAACTCGTTGAGTGCACCAAAGTTAATGGCAAGGCTTACTCACGACTCGACTCGCAGGATGTATGTCGCATTGTATCTGGTTCAGAAGACGAGACTATCCATGTGTGGGATATGGGCGAGCAAGTGGGTGCCTCTCTCCAAGGTCACACTCACTGGGTTCACACTGTTGCGATCTCCTCAGATGGTAATCACATCATGTCTGGCTTGTATGACCAGACTGTCCGGGTGTGGGATGTGAGCGAGGTAGTAGCCACTATTCGATGGCACGCCGGACACATTCGGTCTGTTGCAATCTCCCCTGATGGCAAACGCATTGTGTCTGGGTCAGACGACAAGACCATCCAGGTGTGGGATCTAGAATTTCTAATCCGGCAGCACCGATCATTTGAAGCACCTACAATATGTTTCTCATCCGACTTGACTCACGCACTTCACTCCACCTCCTCCTTTCTCCAAGATTCCAAGTTTCAAATCCCAGCCCCATCCTCATCCTCATCCTCTGAATGAGTCCGAGTTCGAATCTGAAACCCCAGTCCCTTACATCCCGAACAAAGAGGGATGGATCATAGGTCCTGAAGGACAACTTCTCCTCTGGATCCCGCTCAATTTCCACCCGGTGGTGTATGCCCCAGGCAATACCCTGGTGATACCCAGCAATGCCCTGCAGCTGGACTTGAGTCATGTCGCACACGGCACATCATGGCACATTGTCGCAAAGAGTAATAGGTCACATTGTCTTCACGTTTGTATCTGTGGTCGGACTTTGGGCATGTACTTATGTTGATTGATTGAAGTTTTATTCCCATTCTACAAATTCCACACAATACCTGTTTACCATCTCGCACTCCTTCATTCCGTTCTACTTAATGGGATCGCACTCGCAAAACAGTTTAGGGCTGTAAGAAGATTTCATTCACTATGTTTTACATACTCTCCTCCCATCGCGTTAGAATTCCTTTCCCGTGCGAAATAAACTGTGCAAGTCGCAACTCAATGTGATCTTGAACAACCACTCGACAAGGGTCACTTTGCCTCATCCAGTTCCATCTTCTCCCCTCACCACATTTCATTGCCTCCTTTTCCAGATAGATGGCTCACTGCAATTAAGCTCGAAGTCGTGCCCAATAGCATAAACGGTGCTATCATCCAACTACCCGAACAACTTTCGACGGAGATGAATTACAGACAGTTCAGACGTAAGCAGCTGCTCGTCCGCAATCAGCCTGTTCTGAGCATATCAAGGAACACTGCGCTTACGATGTGTATTCACCGGGAGAACGGAAGAACAAGTAGGCGATGGTGATCGGAGGGGGTGAGGCGAAGACGAAGCTGCGTGTGGAAGTTGGTGTTGGAAAAGGATGGTTGGGCGTCGACTACTGTTTAGAAGTTGGCTTTGTAATACCATATGTTAGAACGGGGTATAAAGCCGCAAGATGAGACCAATCACCGTAGCACATATCTTTGACACAAACAGGCTCTTTGTCGCGATGCATGATGCTTTGCTATGCCTACTTCAGAAGGATTTTGGTTTGCAAAGGTTATCGGGGTAGCAACGCGCCATGATAAAGTTGGCTTGATAAGGGGCACAGTAGGATGGGGTGTATGGCATATTCGACTGATGCGATAGCATGTTGTTACAGATCTAAATTGCATACCATGTAGACGATAAAAATTCACAAGGAAAACCGCAGCGGGAACGACTCGTCCTTGTCCCTATAATGCGAACTATACTCATCACTGGGAGTACATCATCAGCCTCCATGCACTTAGGAGCAACAGTGAAAGACTACTCACATAGTACGTTTTCCTACTGCCCAATCATCAATGGCACTGCGACTTGGAGAACATTAATATTGGTTATATGGAGGATTATGTGCCAACCCATTCACTGAGGCAATCATTTCCGATATTCTCGCTCCCTTGTTTCCACTAAACAGGGGACCCCGCCTGCGGATAGAAGAGGAAGTGAAATGGGTAGCCTAGGTAGACGTGAAACTTTAACATTGAGAGCAAATATATTATTAGACTCACGCTGTTTACATCATGTGACTGACGCATCTCTTCAAACGTTCACTTGCAGAAAATCGATCATGGCCGTAAGTCTGTACAAGTCTGTACAGGCCCTTAGTAGTTTGCTAACGAAAACAAATATCAAAACTACTCAAACAAGGTATGTGTCAACACAACTCGAACTGGAAAAAGGACGCATCAAATATAGGTACACCGAGAGTACTGTGACACGAAAAGAACACCTAGGAGACTGATTGGTAGTTGGCCTAAGTCAGAACATAGAAAAGGACAACGACGGGTCTTTCACTGTATACATATTACTCTGCCATTCGTAAAGCGGCACCCAGGAGTCCCGAATGAACATGAGAACGTGGCGAAATACTGCAGGGAAAGACCGTAACGGAACTAGATTGGTGAAGATATTAGTAACCGGATAAAATAACACAAGAAAGCAAGTACTGAAATAGTCCCGTCGAGAATTCGGGGGTGAATTCGATCACCTGGTCATTTTTGGCAAAAGAAAACTCCACCGTGGCCAACATGGTAACGATAGCAGACCACGCTGAGGCATCAGCAGCATACCGGCCTGATCAAAGAATGCATTGGCTCATCACATGCAATACGGCAATGAAATAACGCAACCTACCTGGACATCTACGTCGGCCTAAGCCAAAACAATATTCAGCTGGATCGTCGTCCGTCAGCGCACCATCGGCGTCCATGAACCTCTCTGGCATAAACACAGATGCATTGGGGTACCGCTTTTCATCCCGTGTAATTCCCCTGCAATATAACGTCAGCATCTCGAAACCTGGACAGAATGTATCTGACCATATATTGCACATGACAGTCGCTCCTGATGTATGATGTTACCGATGATCTGCTCATTAGACAAAAATGGCAAACCTTTTGGAATGAAGTAACCGTCATATATATCATCACCCGAGGTGGCATGTAGCGCTATGATATCATCTTTAGTGCAGGCTTGATCCCTCAGCGAGGAAGATTACCAATGGGTGCAACAGGCTGCCATCGCAAAGTCTCCCGCAGAACTGATTCGATATATGGTAGTGACGCTCTGTCTTCAAATGTAGGCAAGCGGTCCCGCCCAACCACTGAGTCGATCTCCGCTTGTGCGCGTTTTTGAACATCTGGGTAAGACACCATGGCAAGAGCAAAAGCCATCAATAACGAAGTACTCTGCGAAGACATTCAGTGGTGGACAATATGGTTTGGACATCCACTAACCGTCTCGTATGAACCTACGTAGATATGCATCAAAGAGCAGTATACTGTCCCTTGTAAAAGATGACGAACCTGCAATAGCAGAAGTAGCTGCTTTCTTCAAGGCACTCTCAAACAATGGTCTAGATGTGTGATCCTGCTTCTCCATTCGTTGAAGATTTTCTGCCACCATTGAAAACTGACCAAGGGCCAAGTCTTCCGCCTTGACGGCCATGCAATTAACAGCTAGGACAAAACTAATATTTATTAAAACGAAAGATGCCTACCATATGCTGCTGCGTATATCGAAACGGCACCTCCGTCATTTCAGTCATGAGATTGGTCGAAGCTTGGGCCTCGCGTTTGAGCGAGGATCCCCAACACCAGTCAGGTAACTTCAGTACTGCATCAGAGTACAGAATGTCAACTATTTTTCATGAGAAAAAGAAAAAGAGATGAGTTCACAGAAGGGGAAGGTTTTGAGCAAGATTGCTCTCTCTGAGGTCGCCACCCGAAGGCCAATAGCCAGTGCATTTTCTACGATTCGGACCAGAGGATCATCACGAGGACTGGTTTGGTAGCCGTATGTCACTGATATCGCAACTGATGACGAGAGTCTATGAACAGGTTAACAATCATTCGATGTTTACAAACACGTTGACTGACGTTGCGAAGTGAGAATGATAATGTTCAGGGTCATCAATTAGATTAACGATCATCTCACGGGCCCGCTTGATCTGCATTGGACGAAACTTGAGTGCAGAGTCGGTATGGAAAGTTTGGTGGAAGAGTCGTCGGCAAAGACGCCATTCGTCACCATAGCCTGTGAATCCAAAGACGACCAACCAACCAAACCTGTCTGTACTTCATAATGATTAAATGGAAGAATGTCAGAAGAACGCACGGCTCAAGTGTGGCTATGTATGGTCTATCGGAGTAAATGCGAGAACGCTTGTCCAGTAAAGCTTTCGCAACGTGCTGAGAATTGATCACCACGACTTCCTGGCCTAAAAGTCGCACGAAAAACAAGTCTCCTGATATGATGATTTGCACAACATATGCACCATGGTACTGTCTGATCACGTACCATAAGCAGCAGCCCATTTAGTATAAGTCAACCAAGGTTCCTTGGTGTCTATCGATAAGACATTTCCTAACAGTGGGAGCGGCACTGGGCCAGGGGGAAGTTTATTTTGTCTGTTCCTAATGAATCGCTTGAGGGATGTGATGAAAACAAAGGAAGCAGGTAGTAAGACGGCGAGCACAACAAGGCGAGCATCGACTGAAGAAAACATGGTTAAAGCGGTGTGTGGATATTCAAGGTGCGACAGACATCAAGTTGTAACTGCACTTGAAAAGCCGCTTACTACCACACCGAGAGCTTATTAAGTTAGTATGCTTATCTGTGCTTTGCTGCGGTTGGGTACTCGGGCATGACGGGGAGGATGACTAAGCGCGTGCCCAGGTGCAGACAGGCTTGACGCTGACGCGGTCTGTGGGACAGTGCTGAGGAACCCTGAGGGAAGGGAGATGAGGGCGGAGGTGGCTAGAATGGACAGCCAATCAATATATTATCAGGTTTGGCAAGCGAGAAACGTGTGCCATCATCATGACCGGCTGAACTGCATACATGGAGGTGTATGTGCGTATTGGTGCTCCATCATTAATGGGCTCCTGCGGGTAGTACGGTAGATCAAGAACGAATCTATTATTGGACTCACATCATGTGAGGGTTTTGTATCACATGACCGACGCGTCCTGTTTTGAATCGCGTGCCGTGGATCGTTGTTTAATCAATCCTCTGTATAACATATTTATCATTCAACTTGTCATACCAGGAAGCTGTTACAACTTTGCACGTCCTCCTTCGTTCCTTGTTAACCACTCCTTGAAAATTAACCAGTGATAACTTCACAACACGACCAACATGCTTGCCTTGGTCACCACGACAGCCCTCGCATTGACTTCTCCTGTCACTCTAAAGAATCCTCCATCTTTCCTTCCAATAACCCAGCCTCTTCTATCTCAATATATAGCATCAGCATGGTCCCCCGATAACTCATCTCTCTATCTTGCCTCTCCCTTTAGCATTGATCGCTTCATGACCTCCCAAAGCCGATTGGATAAGGCCATATACGTGCAGTCCAGGGAGGAAAGTGAGATAAATACTATGGCAGTAACTCCGTCAGGAAATATAGTACTGGGCGTCGGGAGGAAGGTGGTTATGCTGGAATACGCAGCTGGATCAGCAAAAGTGCTCAAAACCCTCGAATCCCATGGAACAACGATTACCGCGCTGGTTGTGTCAAACGACAGTATGCTCATTGCTTCCGCCTCTTCAAAGGGCGTGCATATTCACAATCTACTCGTCCCTGCCAAACATACATCTCTCCCCCTCCCCACAAGTGCTCCTAGGTCTGTGAGCACCATGACATTCCATCCTCATGTTCGAACCCGCCTCCTTCTTGGTCTTGGCCATGATATACTGGTTTACGACGTGGACAAGCCTTCCGCGCCTGTGAAATGTATCAGCATTGGACGGGACGTAGTGGGCATCGCGTGCAGCCCGTTTAGCAAGACGCTGGTTGCTGTTGCCAGCACAAACAGCGTTAGCCTTGTTGATTTGGATAAGGATAAGGGGTACATACACACGTGTTCTATTTCATTATGCACTAACTCCCTTGACATAGGTTATTCAAGACAGTCTTGTCCCCGGAACTCATTACCTCGATCACATTTTCACCCGAGGGTGCAGCTATCTACCTCGGTATGCGGGATGGACTAAGGATTCTCAATCTCAGAGAGCTGGACAAGGAGATGAAGAGGGTTTCTGTGGGCGAGACTGGACAAGGAGTACTATGTCTCGCTGTTCAGGTACGTATCTTTGGCACACACTAGCAATTCGCTATCTTTCCCAATCTAACGACAAAAGCAGAAACGATTAAAAACTGCGTCGGCTGTTAAACCGAGTATTTCCAATCCAGCAAACTCCTCTCCTGTACGTGCTCGTGCCAAAGTAGCCTCAAGCGTTCGTTCTCCTCTCCGACCTGTGACGGCTGCTGTACCGAGAAAGAATGGGATATCGTCAATAAAATCACCCATTTCTGGGACACCTAAGAAGCAGAATTCTCTAGAGACCAGTACGCCAACTAGGCGTGTCTCAAATCGAGGTGCTTTCTCACCGTCGAGGAATCCTATATCACCGCATGGTGGCAGGAGCACCGAAAGTTCTAGTGGGTTACCTTTTATGCAGTATACATGTAGAGAACGCTAACATGCGTCTCAAAAACTAGTAACTAGTGCACTACGCAGTAGTGTGTCTACATCGCGGGAAAACATCTTTGATGATGCAAGTGATACCCCAATGCGATCGAATACACGGGCCGCATCTTCCCAAAAGTCTAGGCTTTTGGGTATCCATGCGCACCCTGCTGAGTCGATCTCCACTAGACTGGCTTCGATGCGCACAGGATAAAACGAGAGAGGACGAGGGTTGCTTCTGGATCATCCACTCGTTCTGAGATTACAAGGACGTCGTCGAACTTAATTGTTGGCACGAGAACCAAAGGGTCTTCGCTAAAGCGCGCCCCGTCGACAATATCGATCTCTTCATCGAAGACGAGGGAAAAGCGCTCGCTCAAAGACGCCTGCCAATGAAGACGAGGATGCACGCACAGAAATCTCGTCTCCGGATTTGCCGATAGACCCCTGTAACCCCCGTGGCCGACATAAAGAGACAGTCAGTAAGAATAGTCGTTGAAGCCAAAACCGAGGGTAAGAACAAGTGTAGGGAGGACGAGGAACAGAGACGGGCAGCACAGGCCTTAATGTTATCGGTACCGCAAAGTCCAGGGGAAGTAAGGATAAGGGAAAGGGCAAAGAAGTCAATGTGGATGCGGAAGATGTTGGCAAGTACGAGGAATTAAACGCCGCGGAAAAAGACGAAGAAGAGGCGCAAGTGACTCGCGAGCGCGAGCTCTCGATGCAAGTTTCCCCTCGCCGACCCGTGGCACAGACCTGGGTTCCATCACCGCTCCGGCGAAATTCAGGCACGTTTCCTATGCAATCTGGAGCAAGCGGTGCATACGAGCTCTTCCGGGGGCTCATTGTGGACATGCAGACCAAAACCACGCAGACATAAAAGCGCTGCACGTTGACATGCTGCGAATGGGGCGCGGGCTTCGGCAGGAGATGGAGGAGTGGGGTGGGGAGGTGAAAAAGTTGAGGGAGGAGAATCAGAGGTTGCGGGAGAAAATGATAGGCTGAGGAGAGGGTACTGAGCGTCCCTGAGGTTATTTTTTGGGAGATGGACCGGTGTATTGGTTTGTATGATACCCTTTCGCAACACACTAGTGTAGCCAGTAGGATGTTGTAAGATCCTTCCCAGTGCTCCGCTTCTCACCAATAATGTGATGTGCTCCGATCGGATGATTCTCTACGTCTCGAGGGATCAATTGACAATGTATGAGCCAACACATGATGGAGAGAATAGCCATCGTATTTACACCACCGACGAATTTCAGCGACTGCGATCATTGAGTTGTTAACTCCCCTCTTGAAACACGGCCCCCAACAACCAAAACCTCACAACAGAGCTTCACCGAGTACGCCACTCGCCAACTTGAACCATTGCCCCACTGTTTCATTTACGGGAGAAAATCTCCAGAGCTGCGTGAGGTCCTCGTGATCAACGTGGACCTTGTCCTCTGGCGCGTGGTGAGGTATACCGGAGTGTAATCTATGCAGTGGAGAAGGGCACAGGCAAACTCTCCATCAGGGATCTGAATCCTTGTCCAATGGTGTCGGCAGGTCAATGCGACAGATCCGTGACTGGACAACATGCTCGATGTCAAGGAAGTACTTCGGCGCAAATCTCCACTGCTTGATCGACTAATATCAATCAGAATATTCTATAAGCTAGAACAAGTAAGGCTTGAGAGTCTCACCTGACAAAATTGGGAGGCTAGTGCACGCACGGTGAGCCTGCATCCTTACAACAACGTTGTTGATGAGTGCATCCTTCAGGTTTAGAAAAGTTATGAAATATGGGCATGGACAACATTAATGGCACGTGAATGTGAGATCGCGCAGTGAATACAAGACAAACCTTTCCCCAGACAAAGAGCGTAAAATAACTTGAACTCGGAGACTCCTCCGAGTCGGTCTGCAGCCGGCGTTCTCTATTCAGTGCTGGTCATGAGGTATGCTTCTTCCATCGGACGCTCCACTCATAATTCACCACCCACCTGAGCCTGGAGACTGCAACATTCTTTAAATAGTTTGACGCCCGCTATATCGATAGCAGTTTACGGTATGCTTAGCCGAGCCTCGCGCGTATATGGGCCAGTTCAGCATCTCTCGCTCCGTGTCCGCATGGTGGTCAAACTTGTAATCGCGGAATAAATTGGCTTGCAGTGCTCAGGAGAAACCATGCAATGGAGCAAAGCTGCCACTTTCAAGAACCAATGATGCTGGCAGGAACGAACATCTCATTCTCCCTCAACCTGACCCTGGATGGTGCTATTACCACAGCCAATCAGTATCAAGCGATTGATTTGTTACATTCATGTTATCACTTATCAGTACAATATGCAGGAAGAGATTTCGGGTCAACTGAGTCGAACATGGCCGGGAAATTATGGCAGGCTGAAACACAGTAAAGGCGGCCACAGCGCCTACTGAAGAAAGCTCCTGGAAGAAGCACTGAAGATGATCCGTGTACAGGACACCACGTGTCTACAGCACAGCTGACACCAGGGTTCAGGGATGGTCAGTACCTTACAGAAGATGCAACTTGACGACTACTCACTATAGCGCATGTACTAAGTGATTGCTGCTCCCTCAGTATTCCTGCTAAGCGAGACACCGAACAAGATTGAATGGTGGTCGCCACCCACAAAGCATCCACAAAAGCGCCCGCCCAGCCTGTTGAACTGACACTCAAGGGTCATGAGGAGGCTGTGGGCGAGGTAGCTTTCGTCCTCGATATCCGTCTCCTCGTCACTGGCTCAGCCGACCAGAGTCTCCGGGTGTGGGATCTGGACACGGGAAAACAAGTGGGAGAGCCCTTGTTGGGACACGATGCCGAAGTCTGGGCGGTCTCGGCGTCCCCTGATGGACGTTGGATAGCGAGTGCAGGAAGGAATGGAAGCATCCTGGTGTGGGAAGTTGTGACAAACAAGAGAGAGCTCAAAAGAGTGCCCGTCTCGTTTAAGGGCCACGAGAGAGCGGTTCATGGCATCGTATTTGCACCGGACAACAAGACATTTGCAAGTGCATCCAGCGACGAAACGGCATGCGTGTGGAAGAGGGAGACAGGAAAAATAGTCCTCGGACCACTCAAAGTGGGCAGTGATGCATACTCGGTGTCGTACTCCCCCGATGGGACGAAACTAGCAGCAGGCACAGAGGAGCACATCATCATTTGGAATTCAGCAAGTGGAGAAGAGTTGCTGAAAATAGAACAGCGGGCATGGCGAGTCGCATTCACTCCAGATGGTCTCGTCAGTGGAAACCACAAAGACATCCGAATATCAGATGCTACCACCGGAGACATCATCAAACAGTTCGACGCGCACACCGACAGATTCTTTCATTCACTAGCCATTGCTCCCAATGGCAACAAATTCACAACCACTTCACTCGACAAGACCACGCGGTTCTTTGACCTGACCACATTCGAACCCATCAGCGAGCCACTTGAGCACCCTGATCAAGTCTTTTGCGTGGCATTTTCCGAGGACAGCCAACTCATCGCTACTGGCTGTGGCGACAACATCGTTCGCACATGGACAGTTCCTCTGAGCGAGTCAGAGAAGGTGCTCCAACAGGTGAGCAAGTTCACTCGCCGTATCATACTTCACGCCCGCTGACCTGTCATATAGTCCACTCAGAAGGTACGCCGCTTTCACGCTCGTTGTTTTGTACAATCCCTAATTCCAATCCTGCAGAAAACCATCCCAGACCCACGGCCTCGCCCAAAACGCGCTCCAATACCGACTAGTAGATTCTTCGATGATGTAAGTCCATATGATACAGTAGATCTGATGCACGTCTCACCATCCTCTGACAGTTTGATCCAACTAGACGCAACAATGGCGCCGGCACTACGCGCTACGCCACAGGCTCCAAAATCAAAAACATGGTAGATCGTATTTTTTCTCGCTCCTCCGCTTCTCAGGACCAAACTCCTCGCCCACGTGGAGTTCCTCTTGTGGACGTCTTTGCAACACGAGGCAAATATGTAAGCTTTCCTGAATTATCGACATCCATGTAGTGACGTTGATAATGTCTCGCAGCGCACCGCTAATGCCCACAGTGGAAAAAGGGACAGGTTGCTGCAGCTACAACATCCTCCTCGCAACTGGCAAGCTCACGCTGGTGCCTCAAGCAGCAGCACGCCGCCAGCGGAGACATCCAATGTGGTCAATGAAACTGCGTCAGCAGCGTTGCAAACTGGAAGTACCAGACCCTCTTCCCCACTAGACGTCGCACATACCCCACACAGCAGCTGCTTTGCGGTTCTCGCAAGGTGCCTCCCATGTTTATCACGATCCGCTTCAGGTTCCCGCTAGGCTTCTTGTACCTTCTGAGCATTTTCATTGAGGTAGATGTTACTGGCTGTATTGAAAGACACTTATGCAATTCAATCGTGTTGCCGGTAGAGGATTACCATCGTACGCAGCATTCTCTTGTTCAGCTGAGTAGATACCACTCATTTGCCGGTCATACCGATTTTCTGGATTACTTACGCTAACAGAGCAAACAATGATTCGTGACTTCATCCCATACTTGCATGGCCAACCTAGTGTATTGACAAGTCATCCTGCACTTGCAGACGAATGGGTCTATTACCGAGTTTTCCTTGCTGTTTGGTGTACTAGTCACAGTTGCAAATAATCGCCGGTGGGGACATGCAGAGTCCCTAGCTTCTCATCTGCTGGACTACTGGCCCTACTGGCCCGCATCACTACCAAACTCGTTTTCACATCGCGAGGCGAATGAGTACATCATTAGTGCCGAATTTGAAATTATCATGATGGTAACGGGCAAATGAAACGCACGTGATCGTGATACGTCCGCAAGAGCATCAACACGCCTCAATCATGCATCAACCCGACAATGAGCCCAAGTTCACCAAAAGCGGACTCAGTTAGTACACTCATATTCTCCGGCGGCAAAATTGAAGGCGACTACTCATGCGAAACCAAAATATGTGAAAGTGAGCACCTGGGAGAGCTCTGCAACTTGAACCACGATCAGGAGACAGGAGACGCATGTGACAAGAAGGTCAATGTATATGTCCGACTTTTTGAAGGTGTGTCATATATCAAGATTTTATGATCAAGCATGTTGAATACGCGCATACTCAGACATGCTCGGGACTTTGATAGAAACCGAGGCACATTTATTTGACCTTCCAGAACTTGATTACTTCCAGAGATATGACAGACTTTCGCGTATGTTCACTTTCCATATCCTCATGAGCTAAACTCAGTGATAAATAGCAAATGCAAAGTTTCTTATGACGAAGCTTCTTTTGCGAAAATTCAATGCATGGCACCGTCTAGACTCCCTCAAATATGAAACTGAAATAGGTAGCAAAGAAGGGCTTATTCAAGCTATCAACGAGATATGCTTTGTACCAGGTCAAGTCAAAGTAGACACTATAGATGAAGAGGCCGTCAAGATGAGCGTAGAGGAGAGGGAAATAATAGACCTCTCGGATGATGTCTACCCACCACGTTCCCTGCCTTCACACATTCTGCAACCTCAGGAAATACTTGCACCGCACTTGTATCAACCCACACCACTTACTCCCCTTGTTATCAAGACTGAGGAAGTCCCAATACCTTTAGATGCAACACTCTCTGCTACAAACGCTCTTGCTGGTCCCTCTTCTATAAAACTCGAAGACCTCCCTATGGCTGACACCAAGCTTATGAACCACGTCGAAACACTTCCAGAGCCCGGAGTCATTCTAGCAGAGGACGAGTCTCAAATGGACCTTCCCACCCTCCTCAAGTGCCTCAAAGTCGACGAACTGCGTCGCATCGCAAAGCAGATGCGTGTCAAAACTAGTTCAAAAGTGTGTCCTCAAGTCCTTGTCACGTCTAGCCTGATCTTCTGAATCTCCGCAAATACAGTCCGAAATGATACACGCTCTTTTAAGAGGTTCTTGCACGCAGTCGACACTAATATCATCATTCGCCTGTGCTACGATGGCGTCCAAGGTTCGATCAACATCCAAAATTCCTACAAGTTTCACATCATCAGACATTCTTCGACAAACTACCCTCCCTTTTGCTCGCGAGACAGCCCAGAAACGACTGCGCGATATTGTTCTCGGTACACTCGGCAAGTGTGTGCGTGTACATGAGAGCTTTCATCGGTTCGTGAGGCGGGCAAACATAATATATTTCAGACTGTGCGTCTCTTCTTCTCCCCCTGCACCTTCTTGTGCCTTTTCGTTTCTCTATACCAGTCTAACTTATCATATAGGACTCAATCCTCTCAAAGTCTTCTTCTGCCCGCCCTGCTCTCGCGGTTTAAGAAGCGCTCCTACGCAAATATAGCCTCCACGCGTACGAAGGATATCTGGCCTACACGTGATGCTCTTCTCGCTTACGAACAAGCGCTTGATCAAGAAGAAATTGTAGATGCCATGTTCGCCGGGAACTTTGCAGCAGTGGGAACTGAGAGGGAATTTAAGACTCCAGCCGCCGATGAGCTTCGATTCAAGACACCAGTGACACCAAGCGCTGCACCTGGGGCACCACAGACACCAATTTCTACGAAGACTGTGCAGACCCCTGTATCGAACACCTTTGCAACACCTGCTTCAAGTAGCAAGGGCAGGCCGCAATCCAGATCTGGTGTGTCTGGCAACACTGAGAAATCAGACTCTGTCCGCGTGCGTGGGGCGCGACTAGTGAAGGAGATTTTCGAGGAGGTGTATCCACACTGGCAGGCTCTGGTAAAGATGAAAAATGAAGGTGGTCTTGAGGGGAAAGAGAGAGGTTATGGATTAGAGAGGTTTGAAAGCGGTATGTACATTCCATCCACCACATGCACCCACTTGCTTAACTTTTTTTGTAGGGCACGTCCTAACTCGCCTCGTCTGTAAAGGCGCGCATGCACTCGGTATTCTCGGGGAACACGAATATGAACTCAGTGTTCTCGAGTCTCTGCTTGCGCAGAGGCGGTGGCGTCGTGGACGACGGGGGAGGTGGCACGAGCGCCGGGCGCTGATCCTAGAGAAATATGTAGTCAGATATGATGACGCACTTTCGGCATGCCTCGATGCTCTAAAAGATGATGATACACATATTGGTGGGTTGGGATCCTGAAGCTAATGTTCGTTGCATCCTGACTAATTACCGGATAGTATTTCGTCCCAAACTTGACCGCCGCTTGACAGCTCTTGAAAAAAAGCTCAAAGTTGAGCCTGCAGATCGGCATACGAACGAATGGAACCTCCAACCCCTTGTGTTGGTCTCCTTTGAAGGAGTGCGCGTGCGCCACCGTGCAGCGAGTTTAAAACTCGACCGTTCCGGGCGGAATATCAATGACAGTGCCAAATCAAAAGTTTCTATCACTCAAGCAGGAGACATCACTAAATTTTTGTCACCAAAAAAGCCTGGCGTGACAAAAGTGGATGCGACGCCTGTCTCCATCAAAGCCGAGGTGAGTTCTCGTATTCTAGATGAGAAATTAAATATTGACTTGTTCCTAGATAAGGGAACGGAAGGAGGAGAAAGGAAAGTCCATCTGGGTTGGACGAGATAACCTAGAAGTGAATGTCGAGATACTCGCACTACAATGGTACGAAGACCAGGGGTTCAAAGGGTATGTCTATCTCTCGCCTTTCTCGCCTTCCACCCTCATGATCGCTCAATTCCGCAGCATACACTCAGAAACTAGAATCATCACCACCCTCTTTGGTATCCTCTTCTGGGATATCATCTTCCTCCCCATCCCCGGTGCCTTCGAGACCCCTTTCCAGACTGCACCGTTGGATATTGCAGAAGACGCATTCTATCATGCTCGACGAGAACCCATCGAAACAAGGCTCAAGGAACTCGAGGATGGACGAGGAGAGGAAATTGTGAACCGAGTAGAAGCAGAGCATAGAGCACGCAAGACGTGGTGCGTGGGTGTAGATTGGGAATTGGTAGAGGAAGGGGAGATTGTAAAGATAGTTCGTGTGAGTGTGAATTCCGTTATGGGAAGGCTGGTCATTGACGCAGTCATAGTGTCTTGGCGGGACAGCGTTGTCTGTGATATGTCATATTTTTTGTGAAGATTATGCTGGGCGCTGCTCCGGCGGTCCAGATCTCTTTGTGTGGAATGCGGATACAGGGAAATGCAAGTTCGTCGAGGTTAAGGGCCCAGGTGATAGTCTTCAGGAAAATCAAAAGGTCAATGTCAGCGAGTCCCCGCGCACGTATCTCAGCTGACATCCATAAACTACAGCTCTGGATCGACGTCCTTCTCCGAGCCGGAACAGCTGTGGAGTTGTGTTCAGTTCACGAGCAGGGTAAAGGGGATGAAAACAAGACGGGGAAGAAGGGGAAGTCAAAGGGAAACACCAAGAAGCGGCGAGGCAAAGCTAAGGATATTGTTGAATCCGACGACGAAGAAGATGAGGTGCAGCGCATGTGCGAATCTGAGGATGACGCTGATGCTCTGCCCGTTGCACCAATCCCCGTATACATGGACGACGACCAAGACGAAGGAACTTCTTCTAAACACTCTACTCGCTTACGATCCTCTGCACGCTCTCGAACGCCGAATTGTATGCCTGCAACTACCATTATTGAACCACCAATGTCCAAGAAGCGCAAGCTCGTGGAAGTCGTTATTTCCACCCCTAGCCCCAGGAAGAAGATTAAGTTCTTGCAGAACAGCGACAGTCCCGATGTTTGAAAGTCATGTTATCTTTTTTACCCTATCTTTATTTGTTTCATTTACATCCCAGTATATAGTGTATTAGTAATTCTGATATTTGTATATTTATCAGGTGTGTCGTCGAGGTGTTTATATATCCCGGTGTCATAAATAGTAGCTGAGGATGAGGAATACAGTGAGTATGACCATACACGTGGAGTGGGGAATAAGGGGGGAGATGAGTAGCAGCACAATGCGATGAATGATGAATAAAATGTGAAGAAGCAAACCATGGCATGCAATTTGAAAAGTATCATCAATCATCCTTCTTGAGAGTAGTTTTGCGACGCAGAGAGGAGAACAAACGTAGGCTGCGCTTCGGCGGGCTCTGCCGCATTGAAGGCAGGTTGCGGCTACTCTGCCTCCGCTCTGACAGATTGGTCTGCATGCGTCGCATTGCAACGCCACCTTCTTCAGTCGCAAAGTCGAATCCGCGGTATACGGAGCGAATACCAGTGGACATGTCTGTTCGGCTTGCACCGCGCGGATCTTGTGCCATCCGATCTAATGATAAGTTATCGACGCTGGAACAAGCAATCGACGCTCGTGACATGTGTGAGGATGTACGCCGCCTTGAAGACGCATACGGCTTGGAGCGCGTCGATTCACTTCGGAGTGTTGCCATGTCAAGATCGGGCCGTGTCTTCCGGATGTAGCGTAGCATCTCTAGGTCCCCAGGCGCGTAGCCCAGTTGCCATGCGCGATAGAGGTATCTTGGAAGGAGAGCGATGGCGATGACGAGGGGTTGACACAACCAGAAATAGGCCGACGTGAACAGGTAGTAATTGTTGCCGTAGACGTTAGTCACTGTCCATCCCGGGCTGATTGCGTCGTATACAGCCTGTGGCGACGTCAGTCTCATAGATGACAGAAAGAGCGCTAGGAACTTACCGTGAATATCCAGAGAATAATGATACCGATGAAGACAGCAAAGAAGACCCAGGCAGTCCAGACATTTGTGTTCAGGCCGTTGAACAAGCTGACAGCCATAACGGTGGCAAAAACCATGGTCTGCCGAGGATGACAATCAATAACAAAACATTAGTTAAATGAACAAAGCTTACCGTTGAATACTCATACAATTCGATGCCGTATCCATCAGTACGAGAAGTAGTCGTGAAGTATGTATAGGTGATGATAAAGTAGATAGGAACAGACTGCATGGATGTCAGGGGGGTAATACGACCCAAGGAAAGGTATAACGTACCTGTACGACTCCATCAATCATGTAGATGAGGAACGATTTCATAGAAAACCAAGTCCGTTCGCGACCATAGCGATACAGTTCAGGGAAGGCCATCAGAACATCGGCATCTGTGCAATTCGTTAGAAACCTGTAGCTCGTATGTCTAGTGATATGATCTTACCAACTATTCGATCAAACAGGCCAATTCCGAGGACAGGAGCAATCGTCCAGAACGAGTTCCAGAATAACAGGTAAGTATACTCAAATGCGCTTTGGGAAAAGAGTCAGCAGCTATGCAAGATTGAGACAAGTGCATAGCTCACTAGGCTGAACTCCAGCCACAATAGATCTGGAACCACCACAACACGCCGATACACACAATGTTTTTATAGAAAAAGTTCACAATCCTATAGCCGAAAAGCATCAGAACCAGTATCAAGCACAAATGAACAAACTAACATGATCCCGTTACGAGCATAAGACCAGTGACCGTGGACAAGGAGCAGTTTTTTGAGGAACCGGAACTATTTTATCATGAGCGACATGTCCAAGACTGAACCAAATCACACACCTGTGCAATAGCATAGTCCGACGAGTTGACAGCTTGCAGACCCTCCTCACCACTAATGCCGACACCAACGTCCGCAGCCTGAATCATGCTGACATCGTTCGCGCCATCACCAATAGCAAGGGTCATCACGTGAAGACCGTCCTTAACCATCTTCACCACAAGTGCTTTCTGCAGCGGAGAAACACGACAACATATGACGCCCTCGCATTGCGTAGCAAGACGGAGAAGAAGAGCCTTGTTGTTGTCATCCGGAAGGGCGTGGTCCAGCGCAGCGCCATCAATGACAAGCACAAATCCCCCAGGTCGATTACCGTTGTCGTCTCCGACGATATCACAGATCCCCAAGCTCAGCCGCCGCATGGGGAAGGCGCTGGTCGACTCTGTTGAAGGTGATTTAGACGCAATACTATGTTCATCGAGTATGCCGCTATCTGGAAAGAATTCCTCCACCGCCTGAATCATCTGGTGTTCAACCGGGCGGTCGCTACCGCGGATGATGATAATATTGGAGTCCTCGGCGATGAGATTCGTACTGCGCCCGATAGCTGCATCGAAGATTTGTCAGACAGACCCTGAAAAAGAGAATGAATACGTACCGATGGCAGTCTCGAGCTTATCACCGGTAGCAACCCAGACCTTAATTCCCGCGACCTTGAGATCAGCGATCGTTTCTGGCACACCATCCTGGAGTCGATCTTCGATGGCAGTGGCACCAAGAAGTCGCAGGTCCTGTTCTATTTCATTACAAACTGCCTCGATCTTGTCTTCACGGTCCTCCAGGGCAGTAGAGGCTTCATGATAACGTTCAGACCAGGCCTCATATTCATCCTCTGCATAAACCCTTTAGCCAAGTAGGGGCACGAGCCAAATTTAACTTACCCTGAATAACCTTGTATGCCAAAGTCAACGTCCGCAATCCAGCATTCGCAAAGTCCTCCAGATGTGCCTCAGTCGTCCGTTTCCAGTCATCTCCACCAGCCTTCAGCCGCTCAAAGATGACGTTATCCGCGCCTTTCGTAAGCAAGAACAGTCTCCCATCTTGTTCATCCAGTTTCTTGATGATGATGCTCATCCGTTTCCGTGCGCTCGTGAACTCCAGGATATTAAGCAGTTCATACCGCTCTGTCTCCTTCGAGAAAGGGGTCTGCAAAAGCAGAATCTCCTTCTCACGTCCGCGAAAGATAAACCCGACGTCCGCGGCAGCTTGGACCAGAGCAGCCTCATCAGGTGATTGTGCTTTGTACTCGATGGCGCCTGTCGCAGGGTCGACAGCGGTTAGAACAGTATGACAAAGTGCCAAGACGGAAAAAAATCCATTAAGCGACCGCGCCTGAGCAGCGTTTTCTGAATCCGGTTCGGCTTCTACTGCACGTGCGAGATCTTGGGAGAGGCGCTCATCCCTGAAATGTTTGAGGACACCGCTAGAGAGTTTGACGGCGGTGGCATCCGCAGCAGATGGGACGGCAGGATCATCCCCACGCCCGGAGGTCGAAGCATAGGAGGAGTCGTTGCTGGTTTCACGAACGACGTCTGAACTGTTTCCTAAGGTTTTCTTGATGTCGTCGTCCTCATCCTCTTCAGGATCACCGTGATAGACCGTTCCTGCGATGGAACACTCTCTAAAGACCATAGAGTTCTACAAAGAACGTTAAATCGGGATGCAGATGAGCCACAGCAAGCGTACCTGTGTCAGAGTACCGGTCTTGTCAGAAAATATGTACTCTATCTGCCCAAGGTCATCGGACAAGTTGTAACTTCGGGCAACGGTCGGTTGGTTCTTCTTTACGTAGAAAATGTCGTAGTCAAAGTAGATGAAGAGTGCCTGACACGTCTTCACAAACTCTATTGAGATGTACAGGGATATGGGTACAATGTTTTGGAACCTGTGATGATCGATCAGTTTTGAATGGAAGAAGGGATCATGAACACCAACGTGATCAGCGCAAATGCCCAAGTGATCAGCCCGTTAATCCTTGGGTTATCACTAGACACGTTATCGCCGTATAGCCAAGGGGCACCCTCTGCGTATTGCACGGCTTCGATCTGGGAATCCGCGATGCCACACACGACTGCCATAATAGCCAGAATAGCTAGATTTGCCAAGCTGGAAGCAGAGCACGAGTCAGGTACAGAAGAGACCCAAGATGGAAAAGACTTACACCTGGGGATTGATCTGCTTCTCGACTCGACTCCGCTTACTGGGCGTGCCTCCAGAATTCAGGACGATCTTAGTCTCAGCGCCAGTGAAAAGAATGACACCGATGACCCACTCCGTGTTCCGGAGTACCGTGCCGCGAAGAAGAACCGTCTGAACGTCCACTGGGGACTTTTCTCCATTGCGAGTAACGGTGGCATTGAACCTGTACATGTTCGTATCCGGTCGATCGCAGTCGATAGTGAATGGATTGAGTGTGGAAACACAAGAGGCAGCAGTATGGAGGTCAGTTAGGGCAGGACATGCGTTTCTGGACTTGAGATTCGTCTCTCCATCAAGGTTCTTGGTCTCGACAAACGCCACATTCTCGTCCTCGGAGGTGGCGCATATGAGGAGATCAGCCGGAATAGGCTCATTGTTCATGATTTTGACAAAGTCGCCAACCCGGATATCCTCCCACATGGTTTTGTGCCAATGAGGCCTAATATTTTCGCCGGCATCTCCAAACATATGATGTTCAACCTCCTCCATGGAATCCGCGCGGTCGTACTCGATATCTGGATCTTGCTTGGTTGCACTACCCGCCTCAACGTCTTTCCGCTTTGGACGGCGTCTTGGGACGATACCCCTGACGAAGGTCCGACTTTTTCTACCATTCAAATTCGGGTTAACCCAATCGCCACCGGCGAGGACGCGAACCTGAGAATGGTTGACGTGACGGTCTGACTGATGGCGTTTGACGTCCTCGTAGCCATCCTTTATAGCGGTGATACTAAGGACGATAAGGATGGGTATTATGACCAGACCTGGAGAGATGGTGGAGAACTCGGGAAAGAACTGCAGAATGGCTATGAATGCAAAGAAACTACAGGATGTGGTCAGTCATTGAGGCGGTGCAAAGAGTGGAGACACACATGTTGGCTATTCGCCTGAACTGTTCTAGGAGGTTTCTGGGCAGAAATGTTATGATTGTGTACTTGGATGAGATGACCTGGTTTGTGGGGTAGACATGCTCTTTCTTTGGCTTGCCCTTTGAATCGAAGTAGCCATCTGGGAGATTCTGGTTGAAGAAGACAGTCCGAGGTATGCCCGGGCCAGGATGGCGGGAGAATAGAGACTCTACGTTGAAGTTGACAACTTTGTTGTACAAGGCAGTAACGCTGGAGCGATACTTTGCCATATGAGCACCTGGACTCAGAGAAGGGAGGAAGGAGGAGTAGTATTAATGGAAAGAAGGGATTTGTTTATAGAGTCATAGCGTATACGTACTATTTGCCGAAGCAGCGCCCGATGACTGATTATTCATTGATGACATCTGTGGCTGACCCACGCCTCAGATCCGTTGATTCCCCTCTGTTTAGTTTCAAACTAATTTGCTCCGTCACTTGGTGCCTTGACCATGAGAGGAGTCGGGCCCCCCCTCACTCTTTTCTCTTACCTGGCCGAACTCAATACGCAGGTAATTTTACGGAACGGCGGCCTCGGAAAGGACTTATTTATGTAAAACCTTTTACTTAATAATGCAGATGACGCAAGAAAATCACTTGTATATTAAGGTATGAGATTACTAGACGCAAAATGAACGTGCAGGCGAGTAACGCAACAACTTGTAAAAAATCCATTGGAAAACAAACGAACGCAAAAGCTAGTACGGAACCAACAGGGTATCAATGTTTGGTTTGCATTTTCCTGTGCTTCATTTTAGCTTGATATTTTAATCTCAAACACTACCACTTACATCGATCGCAACCAGGGGAATAGCACTCTATTGGTTAGTGGGTGGTCTTTGCTGCACACCCTCCTTGAGAGCAAGCAATTGCTTTGAACGGAAAGCCTCATAGTGGATCTGGGCTGTCGTCTCAATTAGGTCTTGCAGGTGTGTCCTATAGTACGCCACGGTGAGAATGCGGTCCCGAAATATTCGGCATGTAGCACAAACCTCGTGAGGAAGTTTCGCAGGTGCATGAACTCGCAGTGGTTTTCATCCTCGACATTCACCACGCCCCATCGGTTCTTCCGGCCCCGCACAGACTTGCCGTCAATAATCACACTCCGCTCAGAGCCGACGACAGCGAAGGGAATCACGCTCTAAAAGGGTCTTAGCACCATCAAATGTTATTACAAACACACATACCCGGATTGATTCGTTCAACTGAATTTCTTCCTCATCTGTTTCATCCGTATCGAAGGGATACAAACGAATGTTGTGGTACACAAGCTCCGCGCGAATCTTCAATTCGGTCAGCCAATGAACCAAGGTTCATAAGATCTCACCGACCTTCTGCTTGAACGCAACCCTCTCCTCCAAGGTCAAGCTGTCCGCCTTCGCAATCACAGGCACAACGTTCACAACCTCGCTCAGCTTCTTCATCACAATGACGTCAATGGCACGAAGCGAGTGTCCCGTTGGGCTGATGAAGTACAGGCAGCAGTGGATACGCGTGTCCAGGATATAGCGGTCACGCATGGCCGTTAACTCCTTGCGTAAATACGCACTATGCTGGTCCTTGATGTACTTGACAATAGGATCCCAACTGCACGACGCCTGTTATCGACAGTCCAAAAACACACGTAAAGGAGCCTACCAGTTCTCGTTGTTGACCTGGTCGCCGTACCCAGGTGTGTCAACAATGTTGAGACGCAATTTAACGCCATTTTCAACAATAACTAGTGGAACCGCGACGTGAATACTGCGCAACATGACTTGGAAAACGTTGACTGACCATGGGAGACGGCCTGAATCTCAGTCGTCTGCCGAACAGGCTCGTCCGACTCCAACCGACCCTTCGAGTCAATAAGATGCGATGCAAAAATGGTGTTGATCAGCGTCGACTTCCCAAGACCAGTTTGTCCTAAACGCCACACGCATCATTCAACCCCGTAGATACATTAACAACCATACGACTCACCAACAACAATAACATTGAACTGGAAACCACGTTTCAAGAGCTTGTGCTCAATCTGCTGCGTGATAGAGTCGAAACCGACATAGGACGTCGCACGGATTTCCTCGACAGCTGCTGCAGCCATAGCTTCCAAATGAAATGTGGGTTGAGGGAAAAGTATGTAAAGAGCTGGTGGTGCAAACGACGACGAGAAGGTCAAGACGAAGAACGGCCAACCAAACCGAGGGCCAACCGAGGACCAAAATTGTTCACATCGGGGTCCGGGGTCCGAGTTTACGTGTTACTGGCACCGCTTCTAAGTCCACAAAAAGACTCGAAATGTATCCATTTCTGCCAATTCTATACATCATTCCACGCTTCGTTCTACTCTATAAATCCTCCTACACCACACATTTCTTCTTCTTGATCACCTAGACACGCCCTCTATGACCTACGGTACACTCAGTGACATTTCCTTTCCTTTCACCGCGCGAAGCGACTCGTTCAGAGAACTGTGCCCAACCTGTATCAAAACCAAAACCACAAAAGCATAGCATTATCAGTATACAAATAACGTTATTTCGCAGAAGAACGCAAGGTGATCGGAGATACTGAGAGGTAAGGTAGGGTGAACGCCGCGACAAGGACCACCACGGCTATCCCTAGAGCCGTCGCAGCTGATGAAGCAGAGCTCATAGGTTTGGAAGGAGTGATAGTATGAGAACGGGTGGATGATGATGAAGGTCTGGTGTAGGATATGAGCTGTACGTACCCAATAGATTTGAGGCCGTGTATGCTGGAAAAAAGTCAGTGCGTGAAAGCACTCCCAAAGACGCGCACGTACTAGTATCCCTCTAAATTCCTCGTGATTTCGTCTTCCATGCCTTTCGGCACACCATCAAGAGTGAACGTCACTTTCGTCGAATCAGACGATTGCTCGAAAGTCGTTGTCAGTGTTGCAAAGTGCTCTGGCACGATAGAGATTCAGGCGCTTCTGAGATAACACGAAGGAAGAAAGATATCCGACCTGATGGCCATGTAGGACTTTGTAAAGCCCAAGTCTGGACAATCTCCTTGCCTGGCGTCAGTGACACGTACTTTCCCTTGACACCACCACCAAACAACGAGTACTCAGTGTCTGCTTGCGCTGCAGACTACCAAAGCAACCATATCAGCCTAATTTCCTTATGGACGTGCTCCCGAATTACCTGAGCCGGTGCACGAGTCCACGAAGGAATTCTCCTTTCGTCCGTAAAGAGTCCGAAGAGATCGTCTGAAGCTGCCATAAACGTCGCTTCCTTGACCACACTGGATGTGTTAATGTTAGTTTGAGATTGTTTGACGGGGGCGGGTTTTGGAACAGTCGTAGAGGCTGATGCGGCCGTCGTAGCATTTGCCTCGGTAGAAGGAGGTGGTGTACCCGAAAGGCTAGGTGCCCCGCTGACAGTAAGGTCCTTTCCATGGGTATCGACGAGCGCTACAGGGAACTCGGCAAACTTGGCCTCGAGAGCAGATGGAAGACGTGTCTTGACGAAAGCGAAGAGCGCATTGACTGCAGGACTAGAAGCAGTGTCGAGCGTCCAGTTGTACTGTGATCAAAACACTTCAACTTCATAGTCTTCGCGTCGGGTATTGGGAGACATACAACATAGTCCGACAGCTTATCCAGCGTGATTTCATGCGAGACTTCTGGGATACTGAGTTTTCCAGCGACATCTGTCCCATCACTCGTGGCCCCTCGCCAATCTACCTTCATTTGAATGTCGTATATCGTGATCAACCTGAAAGTGACAAAATGATCTCTTCATGAATGCGCAAAATGCAGAGAGAACAGGATGCATACTTTGACTTGCGCTGACCCAGCTCGACATCACCATCTTCGATCCTCACAGAAGAAATCGTGACGTTTCCTTCGGTTCCTTCGATCACGATAGCTGTCAGCTCTCGCTCGAACCATTCCTTTGCCCATGAAGTGACGTTTTTATTTTTCCAGTGCCAGTTTGCGGTAGAACTTGGCATGACCATCTTGCTCAGATTCTTGGTTATAATAATAAAAAAAGATCAGAGGCTGTTGTGCTCGAAGATGAACAGACCAATATAGTAGTGACGACTGTAAGAATTTGAAAGTTAAAGTTTACAAGTTTGTTGTGATCACGACTCCTCCAGAACATTCCGAGTCTCTGGGACACCGGCAACTTCATATTCGCACTGCTCTGCCCTGATCGTCATTTCTACACATCCAAGGCACTGAAGTCTCTCTTGAAATATCATATTCAAACACATTATTCGCATGGCAATTCCGAGAATCGACCGGTCGCCGCGGTCGGCTTTCCTCTCGCGGTTCAAAGCACCAAGCGAAAGTGAAACCAATCAGACTCGTGAGACGTTTAAATGCAGAATTTTGCAGTGCTGAAGGCCATGCGCGCACGAGCCGCGGCTGTTCGCACGATGCCAAAGAGATTAATGGGCCTGTGAGCTGCTGAGCGGCATCATATGTACCCCAAGGTGCACACGACCAATAAAAACGGCCATGTTCAGGATTCGGGGTATGATTCCCGGGAGCTCTGGGTTACAGCCTGAGCTGTATGGCGTTGTGACAAAGATAACACAAGTCATAATGGTGTTTCCAGCGGTGCGGGAGGCTCGGAAGGCATCCCAGGTATGGCTTTATTGTCATCTGAGAAATCAAGTAAGCTAATATAACATCCCGAAGCACAGCGCAAGTGGTCATGGTGCCTGGTATTACCCGCTGTGAAATGTACATGGTATACCTACAGGACTCGGTGCTGCACTTATTTTCAGCATTTGACAGGAAGCAATCGCGCAGTGACGCTGCATCACAGGTGAGTTTAGCGAGACTGTAACTCACTGCAATGCCAACTGATCCTCCCGTTTGACAGCAGCAGGTTTGGGGGATACTAAATCATGGACGGAGGCCATGAGCAAGAAAGTTTCAAGTAACCAAGTGTTTACAGCAAGGCAGAGATGTGGGCTCAGCAGCCACGTGTAGAGAGACCAGCAACCACAGAGCATGTAAGTGCGTGCCTCCCGTTCCTCGCTCCTGCGGAACAAGATACAGAATAATGGCGGTGGAAACCACCACTCACGAAGACGAGAAGTGACGCTTAATTGCCACGAAGACCGGATAGACAGCGTAGCTCTCATCCCCGATTCCTGTCTCCTCGTCGCTGGTTCTGGTGATGAGAATCTTTGAATGTGGGATTTGGACATAGGACAACAAAGTGGGGGAGCCCTTGTTTAGGTTGGGCCACCATGGCACAGTCTGGACAGTTGCAGCATCCCCCTAGTTAGCGCTGGTTTGTGAGCGGTGCGAAGAACGGACCAATCCTGGTCTGGGAAATCGCAACAAAGCAGAGAGCACAGATCTCATTCCAGGGACAGGCATGTCTGGAGCATCGTATCCGCACTAGGCAATGAGACATTTGCCAGTGCATCATCGGACGATACGGTATGCGTGTGGAAGAGGGAGACGGGCGAAATATTCCTCGGATCCCTACATGTGGGCTGTGAGGCATACTCGGTATCGTTCTCCCAAAATTATCGACGAACACATCATTGTATGGAATATTGCAAGTATGTTGAAGATATGATAG
This sequence comes from Suillus discolor, assembly GCF_016758755.1. Classification (NCBI taxonomy): domain Eukaryota; kingdom Fungi; phylum Basidiomycota; class Agaricomycetes; order Boletales; family Suillaceae; genus Suillus; species Suillus discolor. The sequence continues at coordinate 56,296 of NW_024541302.1, forward strand.
TGGGCATAATGAGTCACATTCACTATAGATGGTCTCATGTCGTCAGCGTGAGTGACAAAGACGTCTGAATCTCAGATGCTGCCACCGGAGACATATCAAACAGTTTGATGCGCTTACTGATGAAACCTTCTCCGCATACTTGCCGGTGAACTTCAAAAGGTCTTACCAAAATCACAGAACTCTCATCCAACTTTCGGATTCTTGCTATCTCTCGCCCTGATTATATTTTATTTCGTCTGTAAATTAGAGCTCCCTCATGACGCACATAGTTACGGTTCCATCTAATTTTTCTATGATGCAGAGATGAAATTCCAAAACAAGCTCGTCAGTGCTTTCATATCGTCGTGTCGACAGAGCTTGCAAACACTTCTGTCGTATTCGCAACACGATTTCTCATCAATGCCAGCGCATTCCCCGCACAGATAAAACCCACAGCCTTGGCACCTGAAAACGGTCTGCTTCACTCCTATATTTTCTTCATGCTCCTTACAGTCGTCACAGAGCCCCCCATGTGAGCACAGCTCGCAAGCTCCGATATATGAGCAATTAAAGCAGAAACGCCGGCCACACCCAGGGCACGCATAGGTCGAATCAGGAGCACATGTTGCAGCGAACAACGTGCAGTCAGCGCAAGCCCAGTATCCACCACATGGACAGGTGAAATCATCCTGTGTGATACAATCAGGGCAAGTTCTGATGTGGAGCGGCCAGCTAAACCAGCAATATTCATTGCAACAACGAGCGCCATTTTTTCCAATCGCTATACTTTCCTCTATACAGTGCCTAGTCCGGCAAAATAAGGGACGCGCTGGGTGTGAGCGGGTTGAATCGGTGATTGGTGAGGGAGGTCCGATAATTGGTGAGGAAGGTTCGGTTCCGCGTGTGTCGCCATTAGAAACTGGGCGCCCGATGCACCACTCAAGCTCAGCTGAACAGAACCAGTGTGCGCATATAGGACATTTGCCCATGCGAGGCAGAATGCCCGGACACTCCAAACATGAAGTACAGAATTTCGTCTCGTGATGATTAAAACACCGTACGATGGTGATAGTAGAGGAGGCTTGACAATCAATATTGGAGCAGGAAATGAATCTGCACAAATTGCATGATGTCTGTTTCGATGGGCAGATAGGACAATCCAGAGTGTCATCTGGTAAGTTCTTCGCACCATCTTCGTCGATCAGACCTTTGTCGACAAGATGGCGATAAAATATCTGTACTCGGGAAAGAATGAAATCTGGAATATGCTTACAACTGATTAATTACTCACCTTGACTCTGCTTCGTCGCCATTCTTGCGCCATCTCAAGGCGTTGGGCTGCCTCACGTTTTCGCGTCTCATGAACTTCCCGCATCCCTTGAACAAACATCATCCTCGTGTGATCTCTGAGTTCTTTAAGGACAGACTTATGCGCTGGCCTGAGTGGAATTGTCGGAAGGCAGGTGTAGACGAGGTAGGCAACACTGACTCCTGACTCGGTATGGGAATTAGGCCTCAGGCCTCAGGGGTCAACTAGTCATTGGCGGGCCACTGATGACGTGCACTGCGTGACTTTCTTCGAGGACAGTCACAGCTCATCGTGGAGACAGTAGTTTGCACACAGATATTTCCTCAGAGCAAAGCGGATACGAGAGGGGGGTGTCCATGTCAACGGGCGAGAAATTTGTTCTCTTATCATGTTCTCACGCCGTCGAAAACAACTTGCAAGCAAAGCTTTCACAGTCATCTTGCAATTACCTCAACTTCACCACTCCAACAGACCATTCCAGGCCCAAAGCCTCGACCACAACTCGCTGGACTCGCCATGGGTTCTTCGACGATGCAAGTTTTCGTTTTCATGTCGCAGCAGATTCGATGCACCTCTGACCAGTTCAACACACATTCCCCACCTTGACACAACAACTGCACCGCTACCACCACGTCCCATGAACAAAGAACATGATCAACCATCTTTTTTTCTCACCCTCTGCCCCCCAGAGCCATAGTACCCAACCACCCATACAGGACTCCCGTGCTGGACGTCTCCGTACCGTAAGGGAAATATGTTAGGTCTCTAACTTTTCGAATCCATCTACCATTGACTCGGATGATATTGTCACGCTGATGCCATCAGCGGAAAAGGGCATTTGGCACGGCTACCACGTCCTCATCGCCACCAAGCCCATACTTTTACCGTAGGGGTCTCGAATGCCGCTGGTGCCTCATGCAGTAGCGTGCTACCAGCAAAGACGTTCAATATCGCAGGAGTCACCTTTCAGGCTCCAAGCACCAGTGCGCTGGTTGCGACTGGCAGTCCCCTCGCCCTACCCTGCACCGAACAGGCTCCAGGTATACGATGTTTCGCGATCCTCGCCAAGTGCTTCACGCGTCTTCTGAGCACTCGACATACAGCTTCTCATTCACACTGGGCCACTTGGATTCGTCTACTTCGTTCTACCTACTTCTGTTCAATTGCATCCTCGACATCAACAGTTTACTCCTGCTACATATAGAACTCATGTATTGCCCTGAATAGAGCACACTTCAAACCCCTTCCCAAAGCTTAATGACCTTGACCTGTAGGTTTAAAATCAGATCAGACTTCCTCGAGACAGGGAAGAGCCTACAAAGCAATCCTCGACATGAAATGCATAGATCCTGTTTTCATCAATCGACGACAACAGCAGCTCATAGAGAGAACTGGATATCTTGCTCGACACGACCTCCACATAAGGCAGGGATGTCGTTAACGACCGTCCATCCAAATCTATCGTAGATGGCTCTCTCACCAACCGTCCTAGGCCCTGCCCATACTTGATAGCTAACGGGCTGAAGTCCATCACACGCAAACTGTACTCCAAGGGATCATTATGGTAGGATAATGCACGTTTCACCTTCAAGACTCGACTCCCAGTAACAGAATCAACAATGTCCTCACAGTGCTGGAAAATACGAGTATTCAAAGGGCCCCAATGTTCCCAAGGTATGGCCGTCGACCCCCCATTAATGAAGTCGGGGTCGAAGAAAATCCTGCTAGAAATGACAAAATGGAGGTAAGGTGACATGTTGAGGGATATGATTCGATGGGTTGGATCTGATTTCCACATTTTTTGTGGCATCCCTGGCTCCGGCCTACTTTGTGCACCATTGTCCTTTGAGTTGTCAGAGACGAAATGTGTACCACGTACAGCTGCAGGCAACAAGAAGCACGCGAGCAATTGTGGCACCTGGGACATATCTTCAATGGAATAGACCTTCAAATTGATGTTGGCAATCATAAGCAATCTACTGGTTCTGAGGAAACAATAACCATATGAGATTTGGCTTCCAGACACAGCACTGCTGAGGACACTCTAAACAATCCATCAGTCATCCAGTCTTTCAAATGACAAGGCTTGCTCACATTTGACATTGTCGAGTGTTGCCAGTCCCAAATCTGCAATGACCACAGGATCCTGTCTGGATCGTTGAGTCTCAGGGAGTGCGAGAGAGCCATAAGCCTCCCCAGACTGCAAACCCTCCAACCCTCAGCTTTTGGGATAACATTCTGGGGTTCACACAGCTCTGGTGAGATAAACAGTGTAGGTCCAGCAGCTTGGGGGTGAGCACCATTTCTATCCAAAGGTAAAAGGTCAATATAGACATCCGGCCCATCAAGAACGTGGTATGTGGCAGTGAGCAGGTTTTGTGTCGGGTCCATGAGAATATCATTTAGGTGTGCATTGGGAACTGAGGACAGTGTGTCTGAATGCCATACACGATCAAACACTTGCTGTGAGGGCTCTTGTAATATTGGAAAGATCTCGGAGATGGTCTGACCCCGTAGATAGTCATGATGCAGGGTCGGGTCATCCATGAGGCAGAAATGCCCATTTGATATGGCTGTAATTTTCATGATGTACTTGTTTGAGACATCGACGTGTTCGACAGGTTGAGTGTTCAACTTGAACCATGTGTGAGCTCTGTCCCTCAGGAGTTGTAAATGCTCTGAGATAGTAGGAGTGTTATTGTCAAGAGGGATATTGACAGGAAGCAATTGTTGACCACTGAGTTCAACAATATATTGGAGCTCAGGTACATCTGGTGAAGGTCTCTACATACCTGCAAGACAATTGTCAGTACATAGGGGAGATCAGTGAGAAACAGAAACTCGGGCTTCATATCCTGGTTCATGATAGTGAGTTGAGACTTCAAACTTGGTTGAGACCCCTTTCCCATTTCATATCGGTAGCAGTGCCACCAAGGCCCCGACTTTTCATCTCATTGGAACAACTACGTCCATCCCGATCAAATATAGAAGGTCTTGAAGTGATAGTACAACGAGAGGTATGATACACGTACAGATATACAGCTGACAAGTACAAGCGATGGTAATGATTATTTCCCAAACGTCCAGCTCTGTGGCATCACTTTTCGGTAAGTCCTCCCTCACTGTTAAGCGTGCGCCTCTTCGTTAGCTCCATTGTCGGCATTTCCGTTCTTGTTCTTCCGGCGGATGACAACATATGTGTCGCCCGATTCGTCACCCGAAATAGCTTCGATGTCCCCACCGACGTGGCCCGCACGCTCAGGCTCGATAAGTTTGCTGCAAAGGGGTGAGAAGCTGTCAGGATGTGAAATAAGACGAGACACTGACCGCTCAGCGCGAATCATGTTCAGGTCGTGGGAGACAAGACCGTGTCCGGCTACAGGACCATAATAGGATATTCCTGCAAGGGAGCCGATGATGCACGTGCCAACGAGGATAGAAAGGTAGAAGCGGTATTGGGAATACCATTTTGGTGCTGAGAAGGCGGCACAATTAGAAGGGAAGCACGACCCTGGAACAAGGAGACTCACTCCAACCGGCAGCTGTGACTTTATTATCGGCATACCACAATGCGGTGAATCCAAGCCACTGCCAGAGGAGGGCGAAGGTAGGTTGGAGAGTAATAGTGGACCAGGCCAATACCGCAGGAGAGATGCCGAGGAACAGACGAGGGTAGCCTTTATAGCCGCCCAGACCACTAAATTCCATACCCCAGTGTATTGCACCTAAAAATAACATGAGTCAAAGTATAGAAGTAGAAGTGGAAACACGTGCCAAGGAAGGACAGAAGGACAGCGCCATAGTGGACTTGGAAGTTGAGGGCTTGGTCTAAGATGTTAAGGGCAACGCCAGGGTCCATATTTGTGAGAACACCCATTGTGGCGAGACCTGCTTGGTGCGCAAGATATACGGTAGTGGCAGATGAGGCGATGTATGGGATGCCACCAGTAAGGCCCATGACGAGATAGGGGGTTGGGACAGAGTGGGCGACTGCGGTGGTGATACCGAACTAAATTGGATAATTAAAGTACTATGGTTAATAAGAAGAACGACCTGATGTACAAAGAGCGACGTACGAAAGAGTCTTTTGATGGTTTGACGCTATCTACTGTGAACACGCCACCAGCGATGGAGCGGGCCCAGTCTGTCATCGAGTTCCCGACTTCCTCTTTCACATTCTGCTTGGCGTGCTCGATAGTCTGGCTTCCTGGTCTGCCTGCGACAGAGCTTGCTGCGAAGCGCGCGTGGACTTGTGCAAGGTTTACGGCTGCAGGACGAGCAGTGAATTGGAAAGAGGTTTGAAACTGTGATGAACGGCGAAGGGCGAGCGGGGCACGACGAAGAGCAGCTGTACGAGAAAGTGTACCAAAGAGAGTGTTCATCGTTACAGTCAGATTAGTAGAAAGCGAGGTTTGGTATGAACCAGGCCTTATAGAGCATTCCAAATGACGTCGCGTGACATCATGGAACCGCAAGCATTATACCAAAGTTGGAAGCAGAAATGAAATCACAACGCCCATTCCATCAGGCCGCCGAGGGAACACGCATGACTACGGCAGCTACAGGGGAAGTTGGGGTATATCCTAGCGTGGAGAAGCATCCACCTGATCTTCCCCGCACATCAAACGGACCTTGGTACAATCATTCATACGTGGCCGCCATTCAGACCAATAACCCTGTCATACCCTGGTTCAAGTACTTGGAGGGCGGCCGTGCGGAGTGAAGACGTGGTCCAGAAACAATGTGGATCAGTCTAATAATAGATTCAGTTTCTATTACAGGATTCAGAACAGCAGTTCGGATGAAAGCGATAGGTGTGTCGCTCTATCGTGTTGTCACCCATGGTCTTGAATCCCCCTCCTACATGCTCAGCGCTCACCTCTTGCTTTATGTAACCTTTCCTTCACTTCTTTTACGTTCGCATTTAGTTCAGTGCGCTGTTGACACGTGCGTATCCCTCTTCTATTTCCACAACTGACGTCGTATGCTCTTGAAACACAGGCCTCGGCCTCAGCGCTGCGGCAGCGTTCGCAAGCTTCCTTTTCCCTTTCACTTATCCGGCTCCCATATTGCTTTACTATTTACTGTTCAACAAGTACTGCGTCACCATCATGATCTGAATCCTGCAGTCTGCACAAGGTAAAGAGAGAAAACGGCAAAGAGACAAACTGTCTACCAAGGTTGGACATATTGCCGGCAGGGAAGGTTCAAATCAAATTCAAACGTTCTGCTAGCATGCCATAGTAGGGCGAGTGTTATGTAATCCAAATCATGTTTGTGTCACATCCGGGTCTCGGCCTCTTGAGCATGGGCCGCTAGTTTGAACTTTGAAACCTACAACATTGCCACGATATCAATGTTATTAATGCGCGATACTTCTAGCGCTGTAGCCCATCTCTCAGTCTTCTCCCAACCCCATTCACCCCTACCACATCGATACTATCAAACTCGAAGTTCCACATGGATTCCGATGATAACAGTGCAAGCGGCGATTTTGTGTGAGTCCTCATTTTCGTGTGATTGTATATGAACTGAATACCTTCATTTTAGTCCACTTGTGAATCTTCTCCGGCAGATTATCGAGGTCCTCGAGACTTCCAGCATCGCCGAGGAGAGAGGAAAGGGCGCGGCTTCTAAATTTTGGGCTGCATACAAAAAGATATCTGGCGAATACGACGACAACATGTTAGAGAGGTGTAATGGCAACATGGATATAATAATGCTCTTTGTACGGAAATATATGGTTGATTTTATTACCACCTAAATGAATAACCAGGCTGGTCTGTTTTCCGCCGTCAATACCGCATTCATCATTGCAATGCAGCCCAATCCCGCTGATACCACCAACGACCTTTTGGTACAGTTTATGCAGCACACATGGAACGGATCTTCTGTCGCCCAGCCAGTGACCTTTTCGGCGCCCGTCTCTTACTCTTCTTCCAAAATCTGGATGCAGGTGCTTGCATATATGAGCCTTACATTTAGTCTGCTTGCCGCCTTCGGCGCTGTCTTGGGCAAGCAATGGTTGAGTCACTATAAGACCAATCGTTTTGATCGTGGTCGACTTGGAGACCGATGCCAGCATAGGCATCGCAAGTTTGAGGAGCTAAAAAAGAGGTGGTTCGAACATGTCCTGCATTCATTCCCAGTTCTTCTCCAGATCTCTCTCGTTCTGTTTATTTTGTCCTTGGCAGCTGCCATGTGGATGCAACACCGGATCGTTTCCTATTTCATCATCGTACCAACTGCTTGCGGTGCCCTCCTCTATCTCTACATCGTCGCGGTATCTCTGAGATTCCCTGACAGTCCATTCCAGACGTGGATCTCCTTAGCCATTCTATATGTCCTACGTATTGGCCACCAAAATCATGACGATTCTACTGCATCCGCCATGTCATGGATCTTGGACACTTCGACAAACCCTGACGTTCTCAGTTTGGCGCTCGACCTGATGGTTACCATGTCCAAGCAGTCGCAGAGTATCCTGTCCAAACAGTCGCAGTATGTCTTGTCACCGTCGTTGATCAAGAAAGTGTTAGACATGTTCAGGGCATGTTTCAAGTCTACACCATCAGACCAAGACAACGCAGTGTCATTTGGGAGGGCGTTGATTCACATCTCTTGGAAGCATCATGACATGGCGAAGGAGATACTTAATGGACTCATGCCAGAGTGGGAGCACTGGCAATTGTGGCGCAGACTGTATCTTCCTTCGGCACTGGAACAGTGCCATATTTCATTCCGCCGAATGAAGGATACTGCTTCTGCAGACCTACGGGACCAAGCAGACAACATGCGCACTGCTCTGCGGATGGCGCTGGGTGCTGGCATGGATAGATTTGTCAATCCAGACGAGGAATATGTAGAATTGGTTTGGCGTGGTGAATTCGGATCGGAACTCGATCCCTCAAAGGTTGACTGGCTCATGGAATGCGCGGAACATTACAACAACACCCAAGATTTCGAGGCAGCAGGAGATGCTCTCCTCTTGCTCAGTCACCTCAAGAGCATCAGTCAAGCCTACATCATTCCATTTTTGAATAACAGCCCTAGATCGCATACATTGCGCCATAGCGCACTTCGTGCTGCTTGTCGGGCTGTTGACAGTAACTCGCACTGCGATTCATCTTTCTCAGAGGCTGTCCTGACGGCCATCAGTCCCCCCATCCAGCGTGGACATAATCGCGGCGATTTGTTCGCCAAGGCAATTCGCCTCCTCCAAGTCACTTATTGGTCCCAATATGAACATAGCGAGAGCCTCCGACTTGTAGACTCCCCGCTCATCGACATTCAGCGTCTGATATTCCTTGTGTTGTCGGCACCATCACTTGGCAATACTGTGGAGTTTGGTCAATACTGCGGTGCACTCATTCATTTCATAAATCGAGATACCCGCCCTGAGTCTAAACGTGTCGCTTTACACATCGCTTATCGCATCAGACGAGATCTAGCTATGATCACTGGCACTCCCAATCTCAGTGTTCCAGTGTTTTTACAGAACAAGGTCCTCTCCGTGATCTCCCCAGCCCTATTCACCATAGTTCCACCCCAATTCGATAACCACGATGATTTCTACTATCTCTGTCTCATCTTCACTCTTGCAAGTCATCCCAACTGGCTCCCTCGTTTAGACGAAGATCGTCATATCGAGAGATGCATCACAATCATCCCTGTTTTTCGTGACGATCCTCCTCCATCCTTCTTTTATCTCGCCGGAATCTTCGTCCGCATCCAAGTCGCTTACGGACAGCATCGGTCTCTCGCCATCACCAGACAACAGTGGTGGAACCTGACGAGGATGGCATGGCATGTTGCAGGCCGCCAGTACAACAACGGTTCTGATTCCGACGTTCTGGATGATGGCATTGACATTCTTGAAGCTCTTGTCGCCATCACGAGGTCTAACATGCCACCAGATGCTTCAGATAGCGACCTCGAATTTCTTCGTAATGGGCTGGGTGGCGCGATGAGCAAGTTGGAATCACGAGAATCTCCACCGTCCAACTTGAAGGAAATATTATCTGCAATGAAAGGTTTGAAAAGACTTAAGTCGTCTTAGATTATCGATGCTGTTACCTGTAGGAACTCGCGTATATTTATCCCGAGTTACATCTACACTACCCAAGGCGGTATTGCGTTGCTTGGACTCTATTGTACAAGTTCTTGTGTAGTACTAGACATATGTACGTAAGTCTGCATTTGACAAACCGCTATATCGTAAGATTCGTAACGGCGCTGGCAGTGTCAGTCCCCGACACCTGCTTACGACATCAATTCATTAGTTTGATCAGAAGGTCCTGGTGTTTCTGTGCACCTCCACAATCTCAAAATTTCCTGCAGTGTCGGATATTGGTCTGATCAACTTCTCACTTCTGCAGTGAATGTGCCTGCATCTGGCACACAGAAGGCCTGAAGCTGACGGTGACATGGTGATGCAACTACGACAATGCGAAGGCTTTACCCCTACTGACTAAACTACGTAAATGGTGGCAAAACACCCGCCTGCACCGCCCCCCGCTGGAGGGGTACCCCACTCCACCATTCCCACTAAAGTAGGTGTCGGAAAATATATGACCAGGGAGTAAACTCTGAGAGAGATCATGGTACAACTTATTGTTTCCGACACCTGTGCCATGATGCGCCATGTACAAAATCCTTTAAATCCAGCTTTGAGGAACCATTGGATATCAACAGCATGTTGTTGGCGATGGAAGGGTGGCGATCGGATGGAATCCACAGGAGAAGCTGTCTTTCGGGACCTATAATCCACCCTTCCTTGAGAGACGCTAGGTTGCAAGAGTCTTGAAGAACGGAGGAGGTGGAATGGAGAATACTAGTCAGGTCGGACGAGAAGCTTGTAGGTGCTTCAAAGGCATTGTCCCACACCTGGATTGTTTGGTCATCTGAGCCAGACGTGATACATTGTCCATCTGGCGAGATTGCAACAGACCGAACGTAGTCATTGTGCTTTGCAACTTGGAGAGAGGCACGAAATACACCGCCATTCTCTGCATTCCACACCCGGACGGTATTGTCAGCTGAACCAGACACGATGTGTTTTCCATCTGGCGAGATTGCAACAGACAGAACATCGTCAGTGTGCCCATGGAGAGGGGCACAACACGATTTTCCATTCTCTGCATTCCACACTCGGATCATCTTGTCACGCGAACCAGACACGATGAGAGTTCCATCCGACGAGAGTGCGATAGACTGGACCCAGTCGGTATGTCCTTGGAGGGTACTCAATGCCTTGTGAGTCACTGCATCCCATACCCGGATCGTATGATCGGCTGAACCAGAAACAATGTAGTTTCCATTTATCTGGACGGACTGTACGAAGGCGGTGTGCCCTTGGAGTGGGGCACCGAGTGCCTGACGAGCCCCCACATCCCACACCCGAATCGTCTTGTCATTTGAACCAGACACAACGCGTTTTCCATCTGGCGAGGTAGCGACAGACCGAACGGCGCCAATATGCCCTTCGAGAGTAAATGCGCTGCTATTCTCCGTATTCCACACCCGGACCGTCTCGTCATTCGAGCCAGACACAATGAGTTTGCTATCTGACGAAATTGCAACAGACCGAATAGCACTGGTGTGCCCTTTGGGAGGAGAATCCAACTCCTTGCCAGTCATCCTATCAAACACCCGAATTCTTCCGTCATCTGAACCACACACGATACATCTTCCATCAGGTGAGACTACGACCGACATAACGGCGGCCGACATAGCGCTGGCATCCCCGCCAAGGGTCTGAGGCTGCACTATGACATGTCCACCAACGACCCGAGCAATGCGAGGAAAATGGGTGACAAATATTTTATATACTGCCGACTCTGGTGGAGTAAACGGCAGAGCGGACAAGTATAAATGAGGAGTGCTGTGTAAAATGGTGGTTCCGAAACTCTGGACGAATTCTTGCGTGTCCTTGGCAGCACCACCGGTATGTGTAAATTTATCATGACCCTGCCATTACCCGTGAGGTTCCATTGGTCCCAACAATGGGATGAAGCTACGTACCTTGCACCAGTTTGAGATAGACGAGAGGCACCCTGCTGAACTATCGAGACTTTTCATTAGAGCCAGTGCTTCGAGCCAGAAGAGCAGGCGTTCTCCGCTGAAAAAAGCTTCGACTTCTTCAGCAAGGGCCAGTTCAAAAGACGCAGCTTGCACGTGTGTCCCCCAGAAGCGACATGAGTACGATAGCTCAGCCGAAATGGACTTCTTCACTCGTGTCTCCAGATCGGTGACAGCAGAATTGGGCAGGTAAGAGCTCTCCAAGGAGCAGATATTGAAACAAAGTCCATATTCCATGACCCGAACCGAGGCAAAAGCCAGATCACTTTGTGCCAGTGACACATCGACGAAGAAATCGTCGCTCCGCGACTTCACTCTGAGAAAATCGTAGAAGGATAGATGAACCGGACATATTGGAGTCTGGGAATCGCCAGTACCGATAAAAAGTGAATCCAGTGGCATGATGACCTGAGCCACGTCATAGCGGTCATCATCGCATGGGAAATGCAGTCGCATCGCAGTCAATGCGGCCATAGGCAGCGGTTCCGGTGATGCAAGAATTTGACCCATCACGGAGAGAAACATTGGAATCAATTTTCCGCGCTCGTCCTCTGGCATCGTTTCTGCCAAGATAAGTCTATATATAACATCAAACGGAAATACTTCTGAGTCTTCTTCTTCCATTTTAGCCAGCACGCGTTTGAAACGGACCATTGGATCTAGGCCCACTCTAGTGGTTCCGTTGATATACTCGCAGGCGAGACGAGCCCATTCAAACAGACCACCAGATTTCTGAACAAGCATCTCGAAATGCCCATCGTCGAACATGTTACGCGGGCCTGCCAGCTTGAGGGAGAAGTAAAGCTGAATATCACGGTCTGTGGACGAGGGCGGAATATCGTCCATGGAAATATGGTTCACATGTGGCATTGTATGAAGGGCATCGTGAATGTCTCTTAGTGGACGGGAAGTGACGAGGATGCGATAGTTTCCCGGGATTAGCTGGGAGGAAGAAGTGTTCAGCTTGCCAGCAAGCAGACGAAGAACCTGTTCCCGGGAATTTGCTTCGCCATTCTCATCTAACCCATCGATGACAATCAAGAGGGGAAAAACACTGGCTTTCGAGGCCTTCCCTACTGGTGCAATTATTAATTCTTGCCATTGTTTTATGATGTCCGTTGTGTGCTTGAGCGTGTCGTCGTCATGGAACGCACCTGTCAGTGCTCGCCTCACGAAAGGATCGCAAGCAGCCAGATCGCGTGCGATTGTGGAAAATATTTTCTCGTGGCGGTAGTCAGCTCCTCGTGTACGATCGAAGCAGAAGCAAGCTCCCAGACCACCAAGCTCCTTATACCACTTGATTATTGTGTGGGCAATAGCTGATTTGCCTGTACCTGCAGCGCCAGACAACCACAGGACGCGCGGTACGTCCTCTCCCGTGTTGCAAACCCAGGACTTGATCTCGGACAGGATTCCTTCTCGTGTACCTGGGAGACAACACTTGGAGATATCTAGCCTAGCACCAGCTGCATGCACTATATCGCTGTCCAAGTCCTCGGCTAGATGACAAGATGGTGATTGTCAAAGAGGGTTCGCGGTGAGTTTAAGGCTAACCCTTACCCATACGGTAGAGGACAATGTCACCAGCCGTTTGTTGTCGAAATTGCTGCATCAGATTGTCGAGAACCTCGCTGTACTCCTGAATCGTGGCAAATGTCTCTTCGTAAACGTACTTGCCAATTCGTCTCCCTATCCGAATCACAATAAGTCCTAAGCAACTACTCAGTACATTTGACTCACAAAAATTCTTGGTCTCTGAATAATGAACAATAAAATCAGCGCACTCCAGCGTCTGCTGCGCTATCTTCCCGTATATCGCTAACATTGATTGTATCTTGGCCAATTCCTCCTCTACCGTGATGAAAGTATAGACTTCAGATATCTTTGAGAGTAGACTGGAAACCGCGACGTCCCGGTCTGCCTGATCAAGAATCATCTGTAACCGAAACTTTGTCGATCTGCAACGGCGATGATTGAGAAAAAGCCTACATTGGACGCGTAAGTGAAGATACTCAGTGCCACCTTCGCGTAGGGATGGACCTGCGTGTGAATGTCAGTCACGTACAGAAAAGAGATAGATGACTGTACATTTCCGATTTCGTTGGCAACAGAGTTGAATGCCTTCAAGGGTCTAAGCAAAGCGGAAAGCTTGTCGATTGTATCAGAAACAGATGGTATGTTGTTGATCGCGGAAGAAGCGTCTTGGACTATTGTTGGGACCTGGCCGACGCCTGCGACACCTTTGGTAGCATCGGCGATTCTTTCGTTCACAAACTTCGGGTCGAGATGTTCGGGCTAAGTAGAGACGTCAACACATCGTCGAAAGAGACCAATAAAAATATTGCGAACTTCGTTGGTCGAACTTGCCTCTACAATCCCTGAATTGGAAGACTGCTCGCGATCTGCTTCAGAAGTGGGAGCGGTGAGATCCTGTAGAGGCGATTAGTAGCAAACAATGGCACGTTCCCTGGGCATGCTCAGAATTGAAATTAGACATGCCTTGTTGGACTGAGTGGGTTCAGGGTTGGAGGACTGTCGAGCACTTCGAGCGAAGCGCTTGGTCACCTTTCCAAAGAGCTTGAGACTCGACCCCGAGGATAGTCCACTAGACCCATTCCTCGAAGGTGAGAGAGAGGGAGAGGACGGCTGTGATGATTAGAAACAATGCGAAGTTCTAAAGACGAAAGTTCATACATCTTGACTGGCTGCTTTCCTGCCTCTGTCCTCTACCGAATGCGGGTCTGACTCCGAACGCAGTGGTTTCAACCGCACCCAGCGCTTCTTCCGAGGAGGATTATTTTCATCCATCTAGTAAGTGGGAAGGATGGCCGAGTGTGCGTGTTAAAGATGCCTTGGTGAAAACGGAACGGGGAGGATGGTGGGTGGCACGAAAGATAGAGTGCCACAGGCGCCTACTACTGCCAGTTTGCGATGAGGATCATTAATGATGGACATGTGCTTAGAACTTCAAAGTGCCAGTTATCGATCGACTAGACCACTAATACCATGTTAGATCGTGATCCAAGGCTGAACAGGTCAATTGAGAAAAAGGTCATGACTTATGCACATGAGTAACTTGAAGCTGGTGCACTCAACGATCGAGTTACACTGCTGCAGATATTGGATACAGCCCATGATGGTTCACTCAGCATCATTGATTCAAAATCCTACACGTGTAAGTAGTCAGAATAGCCTAATTGTATCATTCTATTGACGATTTACTGGAATCAGAAAGACTGTAGAACAGGGAAGGGCGAGCGGGGCACGACGATACAAAAATAAACGTAGAATGGTATTACTATTAGACTCGGAGACAACTCGGAGATGAGGAAAGTCAGTAAGTAGTCAAACTTGTGTGTTCATGGTGGTTGCAGTCGCATTCTTGCGTGACATCATGATCATGCAAGGTCCACTCTAGCAGGCAATCGCCCGCCTACAACGCCCGATCTTTCCTGTACTTGCAGCATTTCAGGCTTTGGCAGCACCAATCGATAAGCAATCTACAGAGAGGAAGCTTTCCAAAATATAGGGTATCGCATGATTCTAGAGCTACAATTTGATGAAAGATGTATCAATCCCATGTGAGAAATCCCAAATACAGATCCTCTGTAATGTGCGCGGTCAGCTTTAGGCTAACGCGGAGAAGTATATACACTCACTTGATCCTCCCCGCACGAAACAATCTGCATAGTTTGTGCGAGATTCAATCAAGTTAAACATACAATTAGAAATCACGGACCTTGGTACAATCAAAACCTACACAAAATATCCTTCCTGTGTGCCCGCCATTCAGGTCAGCGACCAGCGCCCCTGTCTTCCTATCCCACACCTGTGTCAACACAAAGTCATAAGTCTCGTTTGTTCCCTGCGATTGCACCCAACATACCTTAATGGTTAAATCATAGCTCCCACTGACGGCAAACTCCTCCCCAAGGGCAACACTTCGCACAAGATGGGTGTGTCTCTCTTGCTCGCGCCGTGCAGCCAATCCATGCGACCCACAGGCATGACATACGATAGTGTTTGCATCTGGCCGCGGGGTATCAGACATGGATCGTGTCAGGGAGGAATGCAAAAAGAATGGCGCCATCCCCTGTCCCGGTATCATTGCAATATTATCTTGACCGTGCGATGCCAAGGAGGTCAAGGTAGGAACCGTGGA
This sequence comes from Suillus discolor, assembly GCF_016758755.1. Classification (NCBI taxonomy): domain Eukaryota; kingdom Fungi; phylum Basidiomycota; class Agaricomycetes; order Boletales; family Suillaceae; genus Suillus; species Suillus discolor. Next base: position 71,826 of record NW_024541302.1, read on the forward strand.
TGAGGGAATAGTGTTGACCTCAGGGTTTGTCGACCAGCCTTGCAACGATGCTATATCAAACATGCGCAAATGCATGTCTGATGAGCCGGACAACAAATATGGGGGCTTGAACTCGATAGAGGCAATGCTGAAGACGGTATATTAGCAATCATATCTACTAATGGAAAATTCAGGAAGAGCTTCACCCTCGTGCATGGTGTTCCTCAAAGGTGCTGATGAGCGCACCAGTGTTTGCATTCCAAACGCGTATGGAACGGTCGCCAGAGCCAGACACTATCACGTCACCAACAACGGAAACGGCGTTAACAGCTGCACGATGTGCACGAAACACGAATTGAGGCTTCAGCGACGGAAACCCATATGTTCTGACAGTTCGGTCTTGGAAAGTAAACATTCAGTCAATCGACAGATAGAGCCGTAGATCAAACAAACCTTTGGAACACGTCACAAGCCTCCCATTATCGACACGAACACAAAGTACGCTGTCAAGATGATCTTGCAGCACCTTGACCAGCCTGTCCTTGCCGAGATCCCAAACAACGACACGCCTATCACTCCCTCCACTCACCAGAAACCCAGCCCTACTAGGCTCACTTGCCAAAACCTCCTCTCCATCTCCCGACTTCGCAAAGTCGGAAGATACGCATAAGCTTAGGACACTAGAATCATGCAATTCACCGACCACGCGCCGTACGCGGTCCGTGCGCAGATCCCACTCCCGAACAGTGCGGTCCTTCGAACCCGTAAATAGCACCTGCAGGGGTGCGGACCGACCATCAAGCCCTGCTGGATACGTCCATAACCAGAGACAATACACTGCAGCGCTGTGTCCGCCGGCATCTGCGCCAGGCAGGATACGCCTACGATATGCGCCCTGGCAGAAACGATTGTGTAGGAGCATGTGCGTCTGGTGGAGAAGCTTATAGTCCGGCGCAAGATGCACATTTCGTGGCAAAACGCCATGCTGCAATGTGATACGGGATATCGGAGTGATGGCGCTTGTCGAAGAGGAAGATAACGCAACTGAAGTGATAGGTATTAGGAGATGGGATAGACCCTGTACTTCAATATCGTCGATGTTCATCGGCATTGACGTCCAGTCTACCGAGTCGTCCCCTATGAAATCGATGACATCTCCTGCGCCTTCACCGCTCCCTTCGTCTTCGTCCTCCTCTTCATCGCCCATACCTTCATCTTCATCCCTTTCTTCGCGAACAACTGCATCCGCAGGATCCGCATCACCAAGTCCATCCCAAGGAGTGAGCGCAGCGACGTCCGTGCGCCATTCCCAGCCGTGTGCATAGCAAAGACGACGCCAAAGTACCTGGTCTGTTGCAAGGGTGTGCCAACGTTTAGAAACAAGAGAGCACGCGAGCAAGGAAGCTGCTGGAAGATACGTGAAGATGAAAAGAGATAGTTCTGTGGGAAGGGCCTAAAAATAATCAGTTGATCAGTCAGGGCTGCTAGACAGAAAACGTCGGACTCACCCCTACGACATCGAACTGCAACAGAGGGGTCATTCTGCGCTGCAGACTCGCAAGCACAGAACGAGGCAGACACTCGAGGAGCTTGTAAGTTATTTCTGTGAACGTTCATGCGAGTAGGGACATCGCATTTTGAGTGAGTAGAGAGGGGTGCAAGAAACGAAATGGTCAAATGTAGTTCGTCATTCGATAGATCATATACGAACCTTCGCGCTCCTTATCATTCGATGCCATGGTAGCCAAATGCCAGTCAAGGCTCCGTGCGATGCCCTTGCCTTTGACGTCTACCGGTGATTCCATCCAGATACCACCTGGTGGGCTTCGTTTCTCATGGATACCTGCACCCTTGTTAAACTGCAAGCCAGTTCTGTAGTTCGCTGGTGGTAGAGCTATCCCCAGCTCCGAGCTGGTCGCTTCGTTGGCAGTGCTGCAGTGTTGTGAGAATGCGAGCTTGAGCCCTTTGATATCTGCATCTGAAAACCCGTTATCATTGGGACTTATCATGATTTATGGTGGGGAGTCGATGCGCTGTAGTAGTACAGGAGGTCTGGGTGCGCAGCCAGATGCCTCTAGAGTGTATGTATGCTCAAACGTCAAGGGAAGTGTGGACCTAAACCGTAATGATATGGCCTAAAATGGAAATATCTTCTTCCAATCATATGGACATTTCGACAGCCGCCTTCTTGTAATCGTCCCGAGGCCAGCGGGGCCCCAGATATGCATTTACGTGAAAGTCTGCATGTAAAGTTGTCGAGAATCTCATTTTTCGTATTCTCTGACATGGTGTGGGACTGAGATAATATACTGAGGAGGCGAGAAAGTTCGTCTCATCATATTCACTATACTCCGCTGCTATGGGTAACTTCGCCAGTCATGCACGGGCCATGTCCACTGTTCGGATATCGCGCAGACCTGTTCAATGACCTTGGAAGATGTTAAGGAACGCTCAAACATAAAGAGTATGTCGGTCTACATCAAGTTTATATATATGTGAAGGCCTGCTTATTAGGTCTGCTTGCCGTCGTTGCCCCAATAGCCTAAAAAGATAGTTGGAATGCTAGACAGATAGAACAAACGTGACACCGGGTTTGCCTCTTGACATCAGACACTCTCAGGCTGACAGATTGTCTAGAACATACTATTGGTTAACAATCTGATATCAGCTTATCATTTTCAACGAGTCATACCTTTGAGTCGACTGCATGCTTGCGAAAGACACTCAAGTATTGTCATTGGGCGCGCGCGAGGAGGCCCTGTCTATCTGAGACGTCTCTCGTAGAAATATACTGTACTGTGCGACGTGGACGGGAATGAGAGGTAGGATGGCGTGAAGTGCGCGTCATCCCAATAGATTGCATAGGTGTGGAGTCCTTAGGAGGAAGTAATACTAGTATCCTTGCATGACAGGCGGGCCATAGGCAAAGGCACGATGGTAGACCCTGGTTCAAATTTGACCCGATCAATGCGAAGAGCAGCAAGTGTCGTAGCATCATGAGATTGAGAAGGCCTTGCTATTCTCGTAAGATTGAGCTAGAATGCGCAACCGTTAACGCTACGATAAAGCGAGACGCCACCCCCTTCTGTAGCATCAAGCGTTTCCAGGTAGATCGTTCGTTAAGTCCACGTGGTATAGAATGGGTGAAATCAATCATAGGGACCAGTAATGGGCGGGCATGCAAGCCTTGTAGCAGACTGCAACCTGGATGTACAAACCCAAGGTGCAGAGAGCCTGAATGATGCTCAGACTGATCAGAAGGTTGTGAAGCGAGCAACGAATGTTATCCGCACCGCAGATTGGCCAATGTAACTTCGTTCACCACTCCAAGAAAGTTCAATGAAAAACATGAGTCTGCAGCCATGAGGCAATGGCTCGAAAGAGTGTGGATTTGATTGCCAACATAGACTGAGGCTGTGAGGCTGTGATAAAGAACTTCTATGGAACTATCACTGCGATGTCTACAGCTGCACAGCAAATCAGACGATTTGCAAGTATAGACCATCAAAAATAAATGATGTTATTCTGGTACCTCTATGCGGTGCGGTTGAACGCATCTTGATTAAGCTCTCTCAATGATGCATGATGTCTCGAATGACACTGACACGAAGTAAAACTGAATGTCAAAAGCACGTCACACGAAAAGACTGAACATCTATGAGTATCAAGTAGGAAACATTTGATTGAGATAACGACGAGAGACTTGCAATTGGACCGGTCGTGGCACCGTCTTGCACGTCACGCATCATTGCAAAACCTCTTTTTGGTTTCCTACTACACTCTCTCCAAGCCGACTCCCACTGATCTGCGAAACGATTGAAATGAACGCTTAACTTACGCGCGTTACGGACACTTACAACGCTTACGACTTCAGTAGCGCACTCAGGCGATTGGTGGAGATGTTGAACGCCAATATAACGCCACCAGGCAGCACTTCTCGGGAGTACTTGTGATCTAAGAGACCCTGGCCTAACAGCCTATTAGGTGAAGTTCGTCTTAGCCAGCCACGGATCCGAAATCAAACATGTCCAGTAAGTGTCAAGTCGGAAGGTATCCGATGAACCTAGGTGGTTCTTACGATACTACATTTTAGTTAAAAGCCCTCACAATTTTTACTAGAGGGTCCATAGCACCCAAATACCCACTGTGGTTTCCAACCATGCATCTCACACTCATCTTCACCACACTCGTTACATTCGCTGCTATTGCTGTGTCATATCCGACGCCAAAATTGGTCGAAACACGTACTTGTGAGAGGACTCGTGCCGTTCTTGTTGATGGGAGTGACGCTGACTCGGAGATGCTATGCAGCTCTGGATAAGCCCCAGGAGCTTAATCCTACCACAATTGATTATGATATTGGGATCATTGCTAGTGCCTTCAAACTTAGTACACCTGACTCGGTCAACTTTGGAGATACACTCGTGTCGCCTCGTTCCCTCAATTCTGATGCAAGCGGCGAAGCCAACCACAACGACGACATTGACAATGTCGTTCACAAGATAAGCTCCCAGGACTCTAAGTCCTCTGTCTCTCATTCAATCAATGAAAGGCAGGAAGAGGGCGAAGATGAAGGCGAAGTCGACGAAGAGGTCCATAAGTTCACCATCTCTCATTCGATCAATGAAAGGCAGGAGGACGGCGACGGCGACGGCGACGAAGAGGTTCATAAGTTCTCCATCTCTCATGCGATCAATGAAAGGCAGGAGGACGGCGACGGCGAAGGCGGCGAAGAGGTTCATAAGTTCTCCATCTCTCATGCGATCAATGAAAGGCAGGAGGACGGCGACGGCGAAGGCGGCGAAGAGGTTCATAAGTCCTCCGTCTCTCATTTAATCAATGAAAGGGACGACGCCGACGGTGGTGACGATGATGGCGACATGGCGCGCGAGGACGTTGGATCCCACCATGTTCACAAGAGAAGTAAGTCGTCACAGGCCTGGTGGATCACTATGTATAACACCTTGTCACATCAGAGGCTTTTGTTTACCGTCTCAAGGACGAGAAGCGCTACAACTAGGCAATATATCCGAGAGAGGTATTGCTTTTTTCTTCTTGCATTACTATGAAGTCTCATTGCTGTGTAGCTTTCGAATTAGGGAAGGTTTGCGAGAAGGGTATTGCTTTTAATACATCGTAGAGCTACAGTACTATCAGGGTGCAGACTAGCTCAGGTTGGTATGTTAAAATGGATTCTGATATCCTTATTATACGCACGAGAGTAGATGATTGAGGACGGACTCGGTCAATGAGCTTAGTGTCTCGGATAAGTATTTGTTGACAGTGACGTGTTCAATGTTGGCTGCGGGCACCAAGGGGCCCTTGTCCAACTGACTAGGTCTAAATTGAGATTCTAAATGCGCAATGCGTTTTCTTGCTATTGAGGCTGTACGCTAAGGATCGCCAATGAGTTGGTTCGGCGGCGCTTGCTAATATTTGTCCAACGAACAGTGTACGTACATTTTTAGCACACGAAGTAGAACAGAATGAGATTACGCCTCGCCGATCAGAAAAGCACTACCCTTCTCCAGCTGAGCGCTGAGGCCTGAGGACCGCAGTATATCATTATACAGGAATGTTGACTCACCTCTGGTGCCGTGTACACCTTCAATTTGACATAGTAACCCGCGAACCCTTTCCTTCGCGGCCGTTCCCTTTCAGATTTGCAAGTATAGACGATCAAAATCAGATGATGTTATTCTGGTACCTCTATGCGGTGCGGTTGGACGCATCTTAATTAAGCTCTCTCCATGTGGAACTCAAGTTACAGGGTGCATGTATTTGTAGCTAAATGCTGATGCATACGGACGAACGGCACGAATGGCTGTCGATCACAGCTCGGACATCACTTCTGCATTAAGAATGAGGGCTATTTACTATCTATCGTGTCCGACCCTTATTATGAATCTACAAATCGTATTTGAAAATGTCCTGTTTGATGTTCTCCAGAAAAACGGAGGTATAAACCAAACATATCAATCAACGGGAGGGAGAGGGAAATTTTGCTGAGGAATGCTATTATATATCGGACAGAGCTGCTTCGAAGCATCTAACGTTGATCGTCAGACACGGTTTGGTTCATAGTGCTCGGTGCTTACTATTGAGAGGCTGCGAAGCCGCAACATCTTCAGGAGCCTCTGCGAATACAATAGCCAGTCCGCTACGAATCCAATGATCAATTCGAGTCCAGGCTCAGTGAAAGGAGCAACTCACGCGGCTAGATGCCAATCGATATGGCTTCACAAAGACAAAAAGTCATCACCAGCTAAAAAGACATAGATACAAACAACACTTACCAATGTAACAGCCAAGGCCCAGGGTTGTCGGTGATGAACCGGATAGTCACACGATCACCAGTGTTGCCAGTGGTCACTGTATCGCGCATGACGGGGTCGACGTAGTTATAAGCGGTACTTCCAGCACTTCTGATAACAGCGAAACTGTGCTACAAACCAATTATGGTTAGTCCATCGAGTGTATGTAGATGACATGCCAAGACGTACCCCATGAAGATGGAATGGATGCTGTAAAGACATGTCAGCCAAGGATATACATGTCATTTTGAAATGGACTCACAGGACCCCCAGGGGAATTATCGGGATTGAACGTAAGTTCGATAACCTTATTCCGTGGCAGAGTGTATACGGAGCCGTTGGGCGCAAGATCCGCAGCCGTCATAGCACCGCTCAGTAACTGTAGTAGGACAGGGATACTAGGAGAAGTGTACTGGACGTTATTGATGAGAAAGTTGAAATTGGACAGATTTTTCCCAAGAACAAGGTCAAGTTTGACGTCTGGTTCCTGCAGTAAACGAGGCGAAGGCGGAGTTAGGGGGTGTAGGCTAGTCTCATTCAGAGCATCCCAGTCCGAGTTTGTCATGTTCTGGGGGTCTGCGTCGGGAGCACCTGCATATCGAAAGATAGCCGTGGCATTTGTACCCGCATCTGGATCGGCATGCACCCAGTAGTTGTCGATAGGCTGGTTCGTCTCAAGAATGAAGGAGTATCGTTGCGCAGCGTAGATCTGGATAGAGTCCACTACGAGCGGCTCGACGTATTGACCATCGACTTCGATGATGGTAAGATTATGGCTGTCGATCGAGAAAATGTAGTTGGGCTTGCACGCCATGTTCAGCAAGCGGAAACGATATCGCTTTCCTGGCTGAACGTCGATGACGGCGAAAGGCACATTTGGCCCTCCATCATAACGCCCGACACCGTTGATAAGCACTGAGTCGGCAGTCACTTGTCTCGGCACTAGAGGCGATGGCAAGTTATACCTACAAAGCAAGCCGAATTAATGACAAAAAAATGTATCAGCCTTTTCTTTTCTTACCAGTCCATCAATGTGATGATGCTAGATTCTTTACTCAAATGTCAGAATCACAACTCCGTTTCGTCGAACGCACTCACCGTCATCGATATCATACAATGAACTGTATGGGTCGTTGGGATTGTAGATGATCAGCGGACCTCGTAGACCGTCACAGTATTGCTCCTAAATTAGAATCAGTTTCCGACATCATGAATAAATCGAAGTACGTACTCCATAATGAGAGTGGTACCAGTATGTTCCCACTTGGTCGCTAGCATTGAAGTTATACAAAAAAGAGTGTCCCGGAGCGATCGGACATTGAGTAACAAATGACACGCCGTCCATTTGGTTGCTATGGTGCTGGAATAGTCCATGCCAGTGCTGTTTGCAACAGACATCATCGTAAGCTCCTATATGCATTTACCGGCTGGTACTCACAATACTTGTACTCGTTAGCATCGAATCGTTAGTCAATTGGTTCGTGACGTTGATCTTGAACGTATCCCCCTAATACACATGAGGTCAACCAAGAGTTTGCGCATGCAAAGTAGATGCTACCTTCTGAGCTACAATAGTGGGCCCGGGATGAGTGCCACCGGCAAGAACCCCTCTGTAATGGATTCAGTAATCAAATAGGTCGAAAATTAAGCAAACACTGACGATCTGGTGAACCCGTCTGGGGATACAATGCCATTGGCAATGACGAGGTCAGAAACTGGGCCAATAGTCACGGCACGACCCTGGAGGCATGCCAGAAGGCATATGAGTACATAGAGTTGGAACATGACTCGAAACTCGAGTCAATAGGAGGAGGATGATGATGAGCGAAATACATTGAATCCTCCAGCTTAAGTAGTGCTCCTCGTATCGCCCTCTAGATCAGAGAGTTGGTCTACATATCTTCCGATTCGTGGATCAAAATGATGAGGCAGTAAACCCCTGTGCTGGTACGTCCCAGCAGGTTCCCAGCTATAGGTCTCCACTGATCAACCCGAATGCACTACGGACTTTGTAGAATGGAAATTTTAATTACCTGTCAAAGGCACTCTCCGTCAGCGATACGCACACGTTTTGTGGATGTCGTTGGCCGGGGGCGTTGCAACGGATCACCTGAATAAGCATTGATGATTCGAGACGCAACTAGGCTGTCATGTCAATTATACCTACCGCCTTCAGACCTATTTTGGGCATGCAGGACACGACGGACCGCCTTGTATAATGCAACATGATCAAATCACTAGCCAAGCGATACCGGTAGTAGAAAATTTACATTTACATCAAGCCTCGGCAGAATTGTCAAAATAGCCCCGACCACAGATCTTCAAGACTTGGTCCCAGGCGCTGTAGCGATAAATTTGACAGTTGCCGAGTTCAAGACTGGTATGGAGATGGATCTGTTTATAAGCGGAGATCTTTGGTGCCGCAGCTACGTTGCATAGTAGCTGCCCAGTAAGTAACGTCAGATTGAATGAGCTCTGTAAGTAAAAGGTTGGCTTACAACAATTTTCAAGAGCGTGAGTAGCTGCTTCCTCCCGCGACATATCCCTGTTGCCGTGTAGAATGAACACCCGACAAACTGATGAGTCGAATCTAATTATACCTCCGCAGCTTAAAAACATACTGCAATCTAACAATATGTTATTGTTATAATTTGATTCGTTGGACCGCATTGCGGCGACGTCTTGGAGCTATCAAGTGCCTGTATAGGCACATGAATATTATCCATCCAAGGTTATTGAATCATGATGGCTGCTGAGCTCAGGCGACAGGTCTGCGACATTCTGGACCGCTATCAGGTGTTGCTGTGATTCCGCAGGTGCAGTTAATTTGAAAACGGAGGCTATAATTAATGTCATCGGTATAAATATAGAACCATGTTATAGTTGGTTGTAGACGCGATGCAATTTGAGTCATAAGCGCCTCATCGCATCAACGGAAGCAGGGGACTAAGTGATCGTCCACACTCAAGTAGGAATATCTTGCAAGCTATCTTGCAAACGGTGGCTGGGCCCTGAGCGGACATAAAATCACTGATGTTGGGTGAACGCTATAGGCAAATAGTTGAGAGCAGATAACAGTATAATTCAGGAAAGTACCAGAAAGGAATCGGCACCATTGACATGTGTGCACTGGAGTCAGCCGAGGCCGTGGCATACGATAAGTTAGCTGTACGGTACTGGATTGTTGAGGACGCGTTTGGTTCATTAAAGGTACATTGTATGTTGGACACATAGCGAGGTCATTAACGTACCATACCTGCTAGTAGGGCTCGAGGGCGAAGATCCCGTAGCGCACGATGAACCCAAGAGGAACGTCTATTAGGTTTGTTAATTATTGGAGAGGAAAAATAGCCAACTGGAATACCTACTGAGTCGAACCGGTGTCCATAATTATGCAGCTTAGCATTGGAGCTTTTTCAAATTATAGTATGGGCGCGCCCGTATTCCGAAATCGGGAATGGGTGGTCATGTCCTAAAATAAACACGACTCTTTGCACACATGTACAGGGGTTGTCGTGCATGCCATGAATTGTCGTCAACTGTATATCAAATACTGTGAGGAAATAACTTACTGCGACTTGACTGCGACGGGCTGAAGTTCACAAGTCCTTTGAAGTTGTGCTTGGCCAGGGATGACCGACATAGGAACTCGGCCAGAGAAGCCACGCATGCAAGCTGGCGGCGAGACATTACTACGAACATCAAAATGGTAAGCACGTGGCGTTTGGTGGACATCATTTGGGACACGACTCGAGACCGGCGAGCTGGTTGTCGATGACTAGGACTCGCAGCAGCCGGCACCAAATATTGTGCAGATCAGTGCTGTCTGTGAGTCAGAAAGACCGGTGCAGCTTAGATTCGCACGGCATAATGTCAACGGAAATTAAAGTTCACACCCAACGGTTTGTTGATTCCTATCATACAGGATCATTTACTAGCTAGCGTGCAGAGCTTACTACTAGTAGGAAACATCGTACAGTCGCGGCACGGGCAAGGTCCTATAAGCCAGTGTCAGCCATCCAATTCACCAACAGGAATCAATCACAAGTGATTCTTTCTCGGGAGAACGACACACAGTGACTGTATGGTATTCTCTCGAGATGGGAGTTACTTGGTGTACGGCCGCGGTTGTGGATAGTCACAGGTATCATTCCTGAGCGGTCTTACTAACTTTCATGTGCCTTTGTCAGGCCCTACCGTAGCCAAAGATCGATCAACTATGGTGTACCGACCTCATTTCTTCTTGACCTCATCCCAAATATTCTCGTCCGTTGTCTACGCTACCGCACTGGTAAGTCTCCTTCCACATCAAAACCATATTAATAACTCATCCAGTGACCTAAAACCAGTTCCGTCCGACCTGGCAGACGACAATGAGCACCACTCCCGTCAACCCGTTACCCACATTCGCCCTTCCTCCATCACATCTTCTCAGCTCCTCGACTTGGTATGATAATACGGGTGTGTACAAGAACACCAGGAATAGTGTTGCGATGTGAGAAGTCGCAGCAGCTGCGAGACACGAGATGCTGTCAGGTAAGTAACCCAATTTTCTCTGCATGAAGAAAGGTACTGACAAGATCAGTATTGCACTTGCAAAGGACGATAAGTACTGCTATCATATATGCGTCGTACTTGTAGAGGACGTAGAGTTTGGTGGGTGTACAGGTGCGCCCTATGACCTTACTACATGTATTGATGCTGACATTCTCTCGCAGCGTCTTGCATAAGACTTTGATTTATCGTCATTCTACACCACGTCGTCTCTAATCAATCATGCTGCAGGCGTCTTCAAATTGTCTTGTTACCAGGCAATGAGCTTCTTGCAGGCTTCGGAATCGCCCTCGCGTCCATGATTTGCAGCTGGAACTTCAGCTCGCACGCTAAATATTCCGCGCATCTGACTAGGTTCGTTTTATTGCATCCCCTTTTCAACTAACATATGAGTTGTTGGCCTGTGAATGAAGTTACGAGGTTTCGCTACTGCTCGGGTCTTGACGGGCTAACTGTACGCGCCCCGACCATGGCTATGGACTATGGCGGGCTATATCCCATAGAGCTCTGAAGAGTTGTTCATGGGCGCATCTAGTCTCAAGGTCTGTTCTGTTCCGTCGTATCACCGATCCCACAACAAAAACTCTTAAGTGTATGTACGCACCACTAGATTGCTAATACCAATCCTAGGCCTGACCTCTGCCATCCACGATCCAACCCAATTGTTTCTGGAGCCTAAAGTCCTATATCTATCGTTCTCTAACTATTTTCTTCTCCAGACTGTGGTGTGTGCAGACCTATTTACCTCCCCTACAGCCGAACAAGTCTCAATCGACGAATACACCTCTCCATCCGACATCACCTCTTCACATGGGGCATCCTAATCTACCCTCCATCTTCTCGACTCCTCACCAGCCTCTCTCACACCACTCATCCCTCCCTATGCAACACCAACATCAAACTGATCGATCGTTCGCGTTCCCAATCACAGGAAGAGTCAGAGAGACGGGATGTGATTTGCGATGCATGTAGAAGCTAGCAGCGATAGTTGTAACAACATGATGTACGGCTGTGCTTTAGTACAAATTGGAGTATCATGGCAAACATTGTGTGCTAGCAAAATCTGACTGGTACGTGACGAAATGAACTTGATAAGCCCTGGCCAAGACAAACACGTATGGTACGAATCATGTATAGTGTGGTGCGATATACGAGGGTATCATAACGAAAACAAAGTAGCCTCCTGTTCCCGACACATGTGCCAAGACGTGCCATGCGCAAGACGACTCAAATCGAACTGCGATGCACGATCGTGTATGACCAGTGTGTTTCCTGGGGCATACATCACCGGGTGAAAATTGAGTGGGATCCAGAGAAGAAGCCGCCCGTCAGGATGTACAACCCATCCATCCTCGTTCGCAGCAACAGAGACTGGGTTTGAGGAATCCTGGAGAAAGGAGGAAGGGGAATGAAGAGCATAGGATGGGTTAGGTGAAAAGCATATCACAGGCGCTTTGAAAGGGTGGGGTTGATTGAGAAATTCTATATCCCACACTCGGATTGTCTTGTCTTCTGAGCCAGACACAATGCGCCTGCTATCAGGTGAGATTGCGATGGAATAAACACCTCCGGTGTGCCCTTGGAAAATGGGATCCACTCCCTGGCCAGTCTTCATATCCCACACCCGGATCGTCTTGTCATCTGAAGTTGTGGGTAGCGAACTTTAGGATGGACTGGCGTCTACATGTTTGCGATGAGGATTTATAAACGTGCTGTTATCAACTGGTAGCCTGACCTATTAATAGCATGTCATCTCGAAGGCCGACCAGGCAAAAGGCTATTAGGAAACCTAGGCCTCACCGATCGATGCTTAGGTGCAAATATTCAAATACCGGGGCATGATCGAGTCCGAGTCACCTTCATTTATTTGTACATATTTAAGCTGATCTTTTGCTGTAAGTATCGCCATTCGCAGCGCGCCGTTTCTCCAAATCAGCCCATGCTCCGAATCCATGACCCGAAGCGACGCGAAGGCAAGATCTCTATGTGACGCATTGTTGCTACCGTCTGGCCACGTGATTTTGACGTGTCTTTGCCTGCTAAAATTTCAAAGCACACGTACGTTCATCCCTGACTAGAGACACAGTACGGAACCTATTCACTACGACTCAGAGCTAGCAAGGACAAAGCGGTGGCAAGCCTGAGAAGTGCGCAAAGAAGTCAAGAACCAGAACGCTTATTCTGCTGACAGCAGAGGTATGGTAAAGGTTACGGTAGGCTGCTACTAGTACGGTTGCCTGTACTACGCCTGTCCCGCATGAGGCCCACGACTGGATGTCGACCTAGCCTTCTCAAGTTCTCGTTGATGTCCAGTTGTTCGACCCTGGCTGATTGACCACGCACGTCAGATTCAGACAGCCTAGTATCCGCAGTTCGATTGTAAGTCGAGATAAATTTCAGTGATCTCTTGGTTCAATTTCCGTTTGTATCGCAGAGAGGCTCCACCATATGTATGGCATCAGGAAGTCTCGGTCGTCACGATCACCTAAGGTGGATACTGAGAGTGCTTCCTGGTGATTCCCGGTCGACTACTAATCTCTTTTATACTGTGTGGCCAATAGCTCAGGCTCATTCGAAATCGCCCACTTGCAACGGTGCAATATGGCAGCTCCGAGCGCTTCAGCGATTTCAAAGTTGCACCCGCAACCAGGTGCAGATGAGGCGACTCTCGCCAAGCTAGGATATAAGCAGGAATTTCGCAGGGAATTCACTCCGCTAGAGGTGAGCTTGATTTCAGACTCTTCCACGTACGCGACACAAGCTAACAATTGCAGGTGGCTGGACTTGCATTCAGCATCGTTGGAGTGGTTCCTTCTATAGCGTAAGCTGTCCTATGGCGCAAGCCAATCTAAATTGTATATCAATGACGAAAAATTGTTCAGCTCCGTGCTCTTCTATATAATACCAAACGGTGGACCTGTTGCGATGGTTTGGGGTGTAAGCTTTCATCACACGTGGAGATTGCTGTTTTGTAACGTCTCACCTTTCCTCTGCGCAGTGGGTATTTGCTTGCCCCTTTATTATGTGCACCGGGTTAGCGTTGGCAGAGCTCGCATCAGCAGCACCTACTTCTGGCGGCGTATGTCATCGACGCTGTCGCTGTTTCACACTTGACTGAACACAATCTAGCTATATTATTGGACTTACTCTCTCGCTTCTCCACGATGCCGCAATTTTCTGTCTTGGATAGTTGGCTGTAAGTCCTGCATTTCGATGCGACATGCAGCCAGTCCTGACCCATCTACAGATTCGAATACCATAGAGATGATCACGGGAGTTTGTAAGACGGGTTTCATTTTTTCAACAGTCTCCCCCTGATCACGCGTGCTAGCTTCCATAAACTGGGCCTGTGCAATTCAAATTACTGCAGCAATCAGTATTACCTCCTCTGACCAGACATATACGACTACCAACCAGCAGCTCTAGTAAGCTCATTCCCATACAGACACGACACTCTTCATATTGGTTGTTATAATGGTATATACGCAGCTTTGGGTTTGTCACAAGCTGTCATCGTGAGCCTCGGTACCAAAGTTTTGGCAAGGTTGCAGAGACTATTCACGTTGGTGAATGCAGCGTAGGTGTTGTAGAGTTCGTCCACGATCATTGTTTCAAATCCTCCAATAGCCTTTGCTTCATAATCATCATCGCGCTTCCGATCGCGACGCCACCGGATTATCGAAACAGCGCAAATTTTGCGCTAGGGGAATTCACCAACTGTATGTTTCATCGTCAAATTACGCTCGCAGCTCACAATTAGTTGTAGTGGCTGGCTGGCCATCCGTATTCGCATTTATTTTGAGCTTAATGGCTCCTCTTTATACAATAGGTTAGACCATATTCTCTCGAATCATTGCTTCATGACCATCTTTAACCCACCAGCGGGTTATGATACTAGCGTTCACATGAGTGAGGAGGCCTCAAATGCCGCTATGGCGATACCGTGGGCAATAGTAAGTGACACTAGAAATGATTAATTGTTGTATTTATCCCAGTCAGGTCAGTTCTATTGCCGTATCAGCTGTCCTTGGTTGCGGTATGTAAAATGGATGACATGTCACTCTCATCTTGATGACACATTCTAATCTAGGAGTCAACATCTCCCTTGCCTTTTGCATGGGCACTGATGTCGGCAGCCTCCTCAATAGCCCTATTGGCCAGCCTATGGCACAAATCTTATTCAATTCGCTCGGGCAGCAAAAAGCTCTGGCTCTATGGTGTCTTATTATTATAGCGGAGTACGTTTTAGTGCCGTGTAGCGTATTCCCAGCCTAACCATAGAGCAGGTACATCATGGCATCGAACTTCCTCCTGGTCGGCTCTCGCCAAACGTTTGCATTTGCTCGTGATGGAGCCATACCTTTTTCACGGTATTTATACCGGATCAATCGCTACACAGGAACACCCGTCAATACAGTGTGGTTCGAAATCATCTGCTCTCTGGCAATCGGACTTTTGTCGTTCATGAGCACCGAAGCCATCGATGCAGTATTCACAATTGCTATCACCGCGTCGTATATCGCCTACATAACGCCGATCACCAACCGCTTTGTGTTCCAGAATGATTTTAAACCCGGTCCGTTTTATCTGGGGAAACTGGTGGGTTAATCGGCGCGATGTATTCTTGAACTCATATGCCTCTGCAGAGCTTTCCGGTCTCTGTGATCGCTGTGACGTGGATGGCCTTCATGATCCTTGTTTTCTTCTTCCCCGCGATCCCGCAAACAACAGCACAGGAGATGAACTATACAGTTGTGGTACTTGGAGGGTTCATGTTTCTGGCGATTTCCTGGTATTATTTTCCGGTGTACGGAGGCGTACATTGGTACACTGGACCCATATCCAACTATACGCCGGCCATCAGAGGTGAAAACAAAGATGAAGATTCTATATCGGAGAGGAAGGAACATGATGCCGAGATCTATGTTTCAGTTGTGGATGTATAAGCAGTGTTCGTACAATACTGTTGTAAAGTCAACGGTATACAAAAATGACACATATGTATTCGACAGCATACAGTGTTGTATACAAACATAGAGTACGAGTTTTT
Organism: Suillus discolor; assembly: GCF_016758755.1. NCBI lineage: Eukaryota > Fungi > Basidiomycota > Agaricomycetes > Boletales > Suillaceae > Suillus > Suillus discolor. The sequence goes on from NW_024541302.1 coordinate 87,723, forward strand.
CAAAATTTGGCCTCGCTGCCTTCGCTAGGACTTTGGAAAATTGGTTATGGAGGATTGCCATGACGTGTAAAACGCTCGACAAAAGTTTTAGTTTGCTGATGTCAGATGCCTCACACAGGACCAGTATAGTTGGTGCAAGTGTGGGTAGGCGACTAGTGCCAGTAGAGATGTTCGGATATTGGATTAAAGCGTGTATATTGACTAAATACTACGACGAACACTTTTGTATGTGTCCTTGAAATATACTCCGAAACACCAAATGAACTTGATCAATATCATCACGAAAGCGCGAATAAATAAAAGCAAATTTCCCTGCTCTCCTTGGAGACTAGAGAACCGTCAACTTCACAGCATCACATACTATTGCCAGTCGATATATGCACACGCTCTTGGAAAGCGATCGAGCTCATGCCGGTTGCTGTATCGGAGCCGGCCACGAGCTCAGCGTGATACATTCGAATGCTAAGAATCAGGTGTGGTCCCAGCACACAAATCTGCCCGATTAATAAATTTGGAACCTGAAACTTCAAGGCATTTTGGTCCTATAGAAACGATGAGCCATGGTCGCACGCAGAGGTCAGTAAAAGATTGACATACTACCGTTGAGAGTGCTGGAGAGAAATCAGATGCGAGCTGGAAGTAAGAAATAGCAACAAAGCTACCACCGCCAAAACTTCAGTAAGAGGTATGATAATCACACCACGAGCTCACCTCACAAAGTAGACCATGTGAGATTTCAGCAGTACCGTGAAACAGTCCCCGGTAATATTTCCTGTCGAATATTGTCGCAATTCGTTGAAGTGTTTTACAGCAATCCGGATTGCGAGACATAGTGCGAGGACCTCCCACACAGTTCCGAGTATCCAAATAATGAAATCCAGACGCACGCCATCGTCTCCAAAGTCAATCGAGCACTGATGAGTGCCGGAGAGAATGAGTTCCTCTGGTATTCATCAATGAATACTATGCACGTTTACTTTTATCCACAATCAAGCGTACCTCCTGAAACACGTAGGGTTACCATTAGAGTGGCCACTCCGTTGAAAATGTTGTCAGCCAGGAAGATGACACTGAGAAATACCAGGATCTTTCTGGATCCTTGATACATGGCATATAACCGAGTGATCATGACGACTTGCAACATGTTTCAGTTAAAGAAATGACTGTCGTAAGTGCCAAGCTCACCCCCCAGCATTATAAATACCGAAAGACTGATCCAAACCTGTACGTTGTACGAAATAACGCCTAACGGATCCAGTCGGTGACAAGCTTCGGGTACACACTCCGAATGGACTCACATCTGGGGCAGTATAGTGTAGCAGTCATTAATGAACTAAGAAGTTAGTAAAGAATCACACTGACCCCTACAGGACACCACGATCAATTAAAGGGGGATGGTAGGCATCTGTGCAGAAAACTCACTGTATCTGTTAGCGAGATGGTTGGAAGACAGCCTGTATGCTGTTGATTAGGAGAAGCGAAGGCAGCGAATATACAAAGGAGACATACTCCACACAGTCATACTGATTATGAGAGATAGACAATCAATACGACATCGATTGCTTAACCTTTCAAACATACACATTGCATAAGATTCCAAGGTAGCGCATCTAGGGTACGTTTAAGTCAGTTTAGCATGGAAACTACAACAAACAAGCCGCATACACCGAGATACAGAACTGTCATTAAGGACCAGCGTTGCCCCTGGAATTGAGTGTATTTTCATGTGTGTTCCTCTGACATGATACTCCACTCACCCAGATCAGTTCGACCTAGTGTAAAACCATTGTTAGCGAGATGCCCACCCCAGCCATAGCATCATGATTGACATACCTCCTGTCCGAAAGAAAGTGCTGAAATAGTAGTTCTAGGATATCAGCAGTCATTCAATATCATCATGCTCACCCCAATCATATGTCACTCCAACAAAAATGGCAACTGCAAAACCGCAGCTAAAGTTAGAATGAGTCAACTTCAATATTCAACTGCTCTCCACGAACCTACAAGATAACTGGAATAACGATATACGTTTATGGTCGGCCACAAAGTGGGATCGTTTGAGACTATGGTCATATTGGTAGAGAATGAGTACTAGTGTGGGTGAGAGGCAAACTTGGTGGACGTATGGCAATGAGAGTGACGGCGATACTAGAGTCATACCATAATCATGTGCTTTAATTACCAAAATGAGGTCGAGAAATTATATCCGTTCCTGCAGTGCGCATTACCCAAAGTAAGTATTTTCGTATGAATTCAATCCAGGTGCGTAACATAAATGTTGGTCGTGAAGCAGTCACTGTGCACAGTGTACTCTGCCTCCATCATCGGACTTTGTATCACATGCCAAAAATGGCAAGTACAGAATCCAGCTGGACAGTTCCTCAAAATAAATCAGCCAAAAGGCAAGCAATTTCCGTCTTTTTTTCACCATCCCTAAACATTCTTTCGGCAGGACCTCTCAGACTTACCATTACTAGATGATGAATTTTTTGATGTCAGTCCTCATCTAGGTTCATCTTGAAGCATGGCTGAACCCATCCCCAGATTTATCCGCCCCGCCGTCCCAACCACATTCCACACGGAATGTCACAGCGCTCTGCACCACGGTCTCGCATCATGGCGTTAGTAAATCGGCTACCATTTCGCAGGAAATCACCGCAAGCATACCCGTCAGCCGGACATCTCCACCACCCCCAAAAGGCACAATTCCTACAGCACCTTCCTTTCCGTCGGTCGATGCCCAGTCCGACCCAGCCACGAGTCGCAGCTGGGCACGCTACGGAGGTAAGCTGGATCTTATTGCTCCTTTCCTGTTTGAAGTTTAGCACTCTACAGCGTGTCGTTGTTATCTCCGTGCCCCATTACAGGAAAGCTAATGACACTCGACGGCCGCCTAGAGAAGAGCCTGTATTCCATGACACGGCACAAAGCGACACAACATCCGTGGTCTCTTACGCCGATTCACTCCCGAATGTGCATTGGCTCATGGCATTCCTCTGCTACCTCTCCTGCTGGCCTGATGGTAGACTGAGGACGCCTTCTCGATGGGACTTGGAGCCTACCCAGTCGTCACACCAGCATAATGGTGGCGATGCTCACGCTCGCGGATAGCTCATTGTGTTTTCACTTCTATCCACTTGCGTTACTTGAATTTCCACTGTGTCTGCATTGATTGTTTTGATCTCAACACTTCTATTACACGGATACCAAATTTGATGCCACGGTTGTACACCATCGTCGTTATGTACTTTTGGTCTATCGTAGAGATGGTTCTACACAAGCAGTTGTAGATGCTGATGTATCCTGACGTCCCGTTTATAATGCTCGAGTGGTATATAATATAGGTGTTGACGAAATACGAGATGCAGCCCATATCCTCTATGCACATAAAGGAAATGCCACCACAAAAAAGTACGTACATAAATCATATAAATCAAGGTGTCTGAGAAGCATGCTCCCAGCTCCCGTCTCCACTGCCGCTGCCGCTCCCAGGGCTTAAAGATCTTACATCGGGACTCGCATCATGCTCCCGTTGAGGCTCGTCTCTGTACACGGGGGCAGGGCCCGCAGCCGATGGCTCATCATCGTCCAAGAACCCAGAGTGAAACCCTACACCATGCAACCGAGTCTCCTCATCTGCATCCTCGTCATCCGACAGCTCCCCAAACGCATCATACAGCTCCTTGGCACGGGGCCTGCCTTGCCTTGAGACCGAGTTCATCTGCAGTTCATCGCCCGCACTAAGCGCAGCGTACGCCCGATGCTTCACGCGGCGTCTCCAGAAAAACACTGCTGCACCAACACCAAAGAGCACTACTGCGCCAATAGCGCCAAAGAACCATTTCTGGCTAGACACGAGGTTGGACATGTCTGAGAACCACCCTTCGTCTGGTGTGGGCGTCATCGTTGCGGTCGCGGGTACGGACGGGGATGGGAACGCAGGTTTGTTGGCTTCGCCTTCGGCAGTACCATGATCGTCTGGGAGACCAGAAGTAGGCTTAGGGTGGGATTTGCTTGATGTCGATGTGGGGATGTTAATTGCGTCGTCGTCAGCTGTGGAAGGAAGCTGATACTCTGAAAGCGGAAGAACGTAAGTTGTTAAGACACTGGGATCGATGGATGAGCCCCAGAACATGAGACGCCAGCCATGGAAAGTTCCGTTGTGCCCTTCGGATGATTGATCAGAGACCTTGAGCGTCCAGGTGCCAACCGCATTTTCACCCCTGCGAAAACACTTAACAACCTCGAATGAGTCTTGTGAAACACAACAATCATACCAGTGCTTGACGGACATAAATCTCCACCCTCTAAAACCAGTCCTGTCGTGGTCGCCATCCCGCTTAGCTGCAAGAACGCTGCGTACCCCACCAGGGCTCGTAAGCTCGACTTCGACATCCCCGCGCTTGGTGTGCGATATCCACACTCTAACTGTCACGTGCTCCAACCCCTCAAAGTTGTGCGTGTCAAGCATGTCTTGCGTCACCGTGAACGAGCTCGTGATACCTCCAGGGACAATCAACTGCCCGCCTTCCATGTCACCATCCTCCGTGAGCAAGGTACCGTTGTTGATCTGCACAGCAGGAGGGTGGAAGCGCGCTTGCGGTTTCACAAGCTGCCAATCCTGTGCTGCTTGAATATAGGCGTAGGCATTGAGCTGCCCGAAACCGTATTTGTACGAGTACATCTGTCCAGAAGCCATGGGTTCCCAGTCAGGATCCTCAGGGTTTATCATCTGGGCAGTTTTCACGCAAATATGTTGTATGTCTCGCCATGTCAGGTCAGGCCTGTCATGAAAAAAAAATCATCAATGTAAGTCCTGTGAAGAAATAAAAGTCTCACCGAACTTGAAGTACCAAAGCAAATACACCAGCCGCATTGGGGGCGGCAGCGGAGGTACCACCGTGATTGTTGGAACATTTATCATTGGTGTCAGTAGTGACCTTCGAATAACTTCAGTTGGCTTCGACACGCGGAATCGCAGGCTTACAATATGTTGACCGCTCCCTGAGCTGTATGCTACAACCATATTGGCAGAGCAGGGTTCAGAATAATATGGATGTAGGCCTTTAAAGTCTACGGCTGAGACTGTGACGGAGTATATGCTATTGGTGTACCCATCGAAATTGCATTGGTCTCCATGTGCAGCCCCGTTTCCGCTGGCAAAAACATATATTGAACCTTTCCCTTCCCTACCGTTTTGTATACCATTTACAAAAGCTTTTTCGATGATATATTCCGGCGCTTCCATCGACTTGCCATCATCAGGCGGTCCCCAACTGCAACTAAAGATGGACACATTGTGCAAGCCGTAGTTCAAGGCAGCCGCCTCGTCGGCGTCGGTTATAGGTCCAGATAATATGCGCACGCCGGCAACTTTTGACTTGTAAGCGAGTCCGACGCCGCAGACATCGTTTTTGACTGCGGCGATCTGGCCAGCACAGCGCGTGCCATGATTATCATTAGAAAGAACTGGGGTGGGCAAATCGGTATGGTCGTTGAAGTCGTATGAATTGTCAGCATCCTTTAAGAAAGTCAGTGCCAAAATGAATCACACAGAGTATAGCGCACGAAGTTTTCAGCCAAGTCTCGACTCCGGTAGTCCAATCCATCATCCACCAACGAAGTAATGATACCTTCCCCCGTGATGCCCATTTCCCACACACCCGTCACGTTCATCATATGCTCGGGGTATTGGTCGTTAACGATATGCCATTGTTGTGTAAATAGGGGGTCCACAAATCCAAGTCGTTCTGCAATGATCTCAGAGGCTTTCGGTTGAGGGTCGCCGGGATTCACGGGAGGTGGTGCACGTTCTAGGAAAGAGCCGTCTCGCTTTGTCCGTTGGCGGGGTATCTGGGGCGATAAATATTTTATAGACGATAATATGCGATGTGCACGGGCTTGGCGACCCGCCCGCGGATATAGACTACTGGAATGGGCTGCAAGGTCGGCCAAATCCTCGAACTTGCCAAGGACTCCGTCTGATACTGTCCTTGGAGAAACGCTGGATATGAGTTTTGCGGAGCGCACGAGCCATATGTTTCGCAATTCTCCGACCTGTTCGACGAGTTCCACTCCAAGTTCTTCGGTGCATTCATTTAGAGTTGCACCTGCGGAAGGGTAATGCTCGAGTACATAATAATCGTGTGTTGTATAAGAGCGCTTGGCTGGCTGTGAAGCGCAGATGCATTGCTGAATCAAAAAAGCTAGAAGAAGCTGGAGGGGCAGTCGCATGACAGTTGTCAGCAACTGGGAATGACGGCGAGCGATTTTGCTAGCGACTATCTCGGATAATTATACTTTGCCACGTGCCAGTGGCAACAAAGCGCAAACAGAAGATCAGCCCTCGGTCGACCCCCCAAATCATCCTGTTTTGTTACTAAACTTTTCGGTTAAGTATAGATCCCTTAGTAGTTGGTATTTGTTACTCCTGAGCCTTTATCTTCGTACGGGGACCCACCAAGCATAATTTATGTCGAAGAAGCGGCACTTTGGGCCCATGTCTTCCCGCACATCATCCTCGAAAACGGCCTCGAAGAGGGTTGCAGAGCATGAGCCCCAGTCCTCACGCGTCGGAAAGAAAAGAAGGAAGAGGTTACTTTCACGCGTAGTAAGCTAGCCACTCCATGTCATCAAGCTGATATAAAAAGGTGGTCGTGAGCAGGTTGATTCAGACGCATCAGAGGAATTAACCCTCGTTGTACGCAACTCGTCCGTGCTCAATGACTCGGAGGTGGCACAGCCACCACAACAGCAATCTGAACCAAAGGAACTCGCATCACCTGAAGGCACGTCTATCTAAATATCTCGCATCATCTCCTTCACATTCGTTTTAGAAACGCTGATTTATGTCCCTCCTGACGACGAATACGACGAGGACGAGAACTTTCAGGTCATAGGCGAAACCGACCCCACTGAACAGTCTGACTGTGGCAATTCTGAGGGTGTTCCCGTACGCATATTAACAGATTTCGCCATATACGAGTGCGCAAAACAACAGCTAGTGCCTATTGGTGAGCTACTTAACGTCAACCTTGCGGTGAACAACGAGATGTACCGTGCCTCGGGTTTTGTGAAATCTCATATGGATGTCGATGAATACTATGATGATAACTACGACGATGAGGATAACAGGAATGGTATGTCTGACGACGAGGATTGCCTCCAACGGATTCGTTTGACAGAGATCCGGAAGTTCACGATTCACGACATACGACAGCGTTCTAGAGAACTCGATGAGTAAGTATTTATCTATGATACTGATGTAGTTTGCAACTGATTTGGAAATATCCAGCAAGTTTTATATTCTAACGGAACATGCTTGGTATATTCTCCACCTTCCTTCAGAACAATATGCCCCCTTCTTTCGTGGCTTGTGGCTCAGGCATCGAGTCGCCCATCTCCTCGTGTCTATGGCCCTGGCTAGCCCACGGTTGACTTATGAAGACTTTGTTTCTTCCCTTCACATAACTCCTGACTCGCCCGATGAAGTTTCTGTTGCATTAACCATCATCGGGCGTGAGCTCAATGAGAATGACTTACAGTCTGCCGACATTGTATGTATATCTATGTTTCCTGTTGTTGCATCAGTCTCTGACTGTCGAACAGAAATCTTATGTTTTTGCAACACTCGACGAGCTTCGCGATGACGGAATCTACGTTGCGCGCACACCGGCAGTGAAGGACATTGTCGGGCAAGAAATGTCTTATCACTTGATGGAGGCAACTGCTCCCTCCTCCCGTTCGCGTACCCAGCGCCCGCCCCAGAGTCGTTCTTCGAGTTCCGGTAATATCGAGAAAGAAGTTCTTAAGCACAGGAACAAAACCGTCGCAACACCCGGCGTCGGAAGGGTCGCACAACGATTATTCGAAAATATCAAGGTTGCTGGAAAGCTCATGGACGAGGACATGCATGCATCGGACGACGTGCCACGGCATCCCTCTATAATACACGCCGCCAACCCGAACTCTGTGCAGTGGCTGGACCCTGTGGATGACCGTCCTGGCTTTTACGTTTCTGTTCTTGTAGATGAAGTAAAGTATTCAGTAAGTTCTTTTTTGCTTCTCTACAAAAATGTTTTATTTGCCTCAGGTCGGAGATGCTGTCATGGTCGTACCTGGAGAAGACGAGGATACTGCCCGTGCGAAATCCTACAAGTACCAGCCCTCTCAGTCGACGAACAAACTCGCAAATGACTATTGGTGGGTTGCGACCTTGTGCTCCTGCTATGTCATTTGTGATTATTTTACCTCAAAAGGTTTTGTATGATTCGGTACTTCTTCGAAGACGAGGGCGTCAAGAAGTTCCATGCACAGTGGTTCACACACAGCTCAAAGACTCTCCTCCAAGAAGCAGGACATCCACATGCGCTTTACCTGATGCTCTCCGAATGCAGTGACGTCGAAATTGACGCCATATCACAAAAATGTAATGTCCGTGAATTGCCAATGGACAGTTTTCAGCCAGATGAGTCAACTCTCGATGACGACAATGACTTTCACTATGGGTATGCAGCCTCTTTCAGCGGTGCTTCGTGTGACACTGAGCACGGCCCCGCAGACTTATGTTCAACAGCCTCGAGTCCAGTTTCGTTCGGCTTTCAGACTTGGAAACTCAAACACTTCTCAGCTTCTGTGACGACCATAAGCAGTGCCTCGCCTGCGGTCACAAGGAACGCGTATTGAATTTCACTGATTCACGAGCCCTTCGAGATGGCTTCTCTCATAATGATGTCAACTATCATAAGGGTGACTTCGCGTATATCTCAACGGGCCCTAATAGTGTCTATCAGATTGGTCAGATCGAGGACTTCAAAATTAAGAGGGGCAGGTGCATTGAAGTCATCACTCGACTCTTTGGGCGTTATAATGATGTTGCCCGGGAAGTCGGCCGTGGTATTGATAAAACAAAAGGAGCCACTTCTGACGACGTAAGGCACCACCTGCACCCTACTTTGTCCTTTTAACTCATGATTTGTAGCGGCGCTTGTTCCATTCGAAGAGCCAGGAGAAAACAAGACCTGATGATATCCGCGGACAGTGTTTCGTCATTCATGAAACAGACGATACCGCTATCGATGCATGGGTCACTCACGACGATCACTACTACGTGAACGAGTGCGCCGATTCCCTCGACGTTCGTACGTTCGATGACCTAAACCCATGGTCAGGAAATGAATTCCGGCACTGCGCTCAATGCCACAAAGAGCACGAAGCTAATTTAGTACGCCGGGCTCAACAATTGCAGAGGTTCGGCCCGCTTCGAGGGCTGGAACTTTTTGCTGGTTTGACTTTATCTTTTGTCGTTGCGACTGATTTTGACATGTACTCGAAGGTGCGGGTGGCCTTGGAACCGGATTGGATATGTCTGGCTTTGTGGAGACAAGATACGCAGTTGAGTTTTCTCCAGGAGCAGCGAGGACTTACAAGTCGGTGTGCGTTTCATGCTCGACGCGCTTGTGTTGATGTTGTCTCAGGCAAAATCACCCTAATGTGACGGTGTACAATCAATGCACGAACGTATGCCTCCAGCACGCTATTGACGTCGCAGATGGGAAGAATCCTCGCCCTATCCAAGCTTTAGGAGATAAGAAGCGCCTACCTTCAATGCCTAAGCCGGGTGAAGTTGATTTTATTTATGGCGGTGCGTAATGATTCACGTCATCAGTGGTGATGTTTATCGTCTTTACTAGGTCCGCCATGTCAATCCTTCTCAAAGATGAATCACGCGAAGGTAAGGTTCAAAAACGTTTCCATACATCGTAGTGACAATCTTGTTCCTAGAGAGAAGACGATATACGGTGAACACGACGTGCGATTGGTGTGTGTCTGTACTAAACGATATACTGCAGGTCTACGCTTGTCTGCAACATGATCGCATACGTAGAGTTTTACCGTCCGATGTACTTCCTCTTGGAGAACGTTGGTGGAATCCTGGAGCATGCACTAAAGGGAAAAACTGTTGCTTCGGGCGTCGTGAAATTCATCATCGCCGCCCTCCTTGCCTTAAAGTATAATTTGATACATTTGCACTGTTCGATGCTGATCTTTTTGCAGCTACCAAATCGAATATAATGTTCTTCATGCAGGAAACTATGGCGCGCCTCAAGCACGCAAGAGAGTTCTGTTTGTGGCGGCCAGGCAAGGTGTTCCCCTACCCGATTTCCCGATCCCGACACATGTCTTTCCGCACGCAAGAGTACAGCGCGTCAAGTTGCCTACTGGTGCATACTTAGCACCTGTTTCACGCTTGAAGTACGGCGATAACAACACTGACCTCTCCGCTCCGCTACCTTTCGTCACAATTCATGAAGCCATTGGTGATTTGGTATGGTTTTCAGAAATCCCCCTTTTGATAACATATATTCACTTCAGCCTATTTTGTAGCCTCCGTTCGACTGGTATGCACTGTTTCAAAATTTTGGAACCTGATTTATTCGAACTTGCATCCAGGGTTAACCCACACACCAAAATCTCGAAAACTGCTGCTGACAGAGCGGTGGAGCGCAAGCGTAAAGATGAGCTTGGGATTCCATCTTTTTCACCGCTGCATTCTGCAAGAACTTCAGAGGACCCATACGCTGGTTATTCTAGACCATGTCAATATCCTAGTGGGCCACTATCCCGTTACCAGAAGCTCATGCGACAAGGTAGCGAAAAGCTTCAATACCATTATACGAAACGCTTCAACGATATTATCATTGAACGGTACGTTTTTGCTGTCTATCCTGGATTGGTTCCCACTGAACCCCGAATTCAGAACTGTAAACGTGCCTCTGAGAGCAGGAGCTAATCATTTTGGTAAGTCAAGCTACATGATTTCTGGCTGTGTGGAATTCACTGTGAAGGCCATAGACCTGCCAAAGGAGCTGCACACTGGGCTCTCGAGGCACGAGAACGCTAGGACGAAATACAAAGGCGAGACGCGATGCGTTCATATTCACACGTATTGGCTGATCCTTCGACAGCCGTCTATCAGCGGCTGGATGCAAACATGTTCTTCTCGACTGCACTGACCACAGTGCTACCAAATAATAAGGGTGGTCAAGTACTGCATCCTTCTGTATGCATTCTAGTTATTATGTTATCGTTGCTTGGAATCTGACTGCTTAACACTTTGTATGTCAGCAAAAACGCATCCTTACGGTCCGCGAATGTGCACGTGCGCAAGGATTCCCAGATTACTACGAATTCGTCTCGGTGAACAAGGACAAGATGTCAAAGGCTATCGATGATGTAAGCCTTTGTTGCGGCGCGTCGTTCTACATCTGACATGTTTACAGCAATTCAGACAAATCGGTAATGCAGTACCTACATCGCTAGCTTCGGCTCTCGGGAAGGCTTTTGGTGGAGCGCTGTCCAAAATGTGGGATGCAGAACCTAGCAGAGATGCGAGCCCGATTCTATGATGGCATTGATAGAAGTTTGAGCATGCGTGTACTAGTCTCTCGTTATCGCTGACGGCCGATTATACCTTAGTAATACCCGGGTTCATAATACCTTCGGCGCGTGTGTGTTATAGATGCGTAGCTGTTACGTGGTGCACGTTGATCATATGGAAACCTAATGGAATGAGTAGAGTTGTGGAAATCAGGAGGGGTGCTTCCCCCGTCACAATGAATGGACCAGCGTGCTGCCAATGTCTAAAAGCTCCAAGCGGTGATTCGTTCCCAACTGGTTTGCACTGATTCGGACAGTCTCACCAAGGCGTCAATGCTTCTTATCCACCCTCAAAATAATATATTGATCGCATTAACGCATTAACTGCTCTCAGGCCGCTCTAACAACAATGCAGTGCCATATCGAAGGTTCCCTAATCAAAACATCATGATTTATTTCCTGTCGACTCCTCAGGATCGTACTCTCGGCCCACGCAAGGTCCCCATCAGAGATGTCTTCGCAACATCAGATAAATATGTAAGTTTCATTGAGCTTCTCCATGCAGCTTGATGACACTGGCTTGTAGCGCATCTCTGGTACTATCAGCGGGAAGAGTGAATTTAGCGCAGCCACCCAGAAAACAAGCTCACGCTTCTACCACTGGTATCAATGAGCTACCGAAAGGTACAAGATTCTGGTATTGTAGGGGTCGAGCCGCACCTGTGGGTGCGGTGGGGTTAGGCACTCAGGTAATATAGTGCAGTCCGCTGAGCCCAGACGTTTTAAAAGCGGAGATCTTTGTGTACACCTGCAAAATCACTCACAGTCATCAATTTGTATGCAGCTCCAGGCTAATCATATGGATTACGAGTCGTCTCCCTAAAAAGGCTGGTATGACGTGCGCGAGAAGGCCGGTTGGTTGCACCTACATAGTGTCGCGATGTTTCTGGGTCATGTGATTGCGACGTGCATCCGAGCCGGGGAAAGTTTACCAATGATATGGATAGAATCAGACAGCTGACCATATCTTTCTCGTAGCCGCAGCCGTGGCATATCATTATGAGCCACAACCTAGCTTGTTTTCGAAAAACAGAGCGGACTTATGGCGAAGAGTAGGAAATTCAGACCTATCGACGACGATGCGGACGGAACGCAGCCGACAGGCACGGTAACTCTTTGATATGTGGAAGGTGCAAAGAAGTTCCCCTGGCCGATACAGATATGAAGAAACCACATCAACTGAAATCAGGAATTGGGAAAGCAGATACCGTTCCTGCAACGAAGATGCACCCCGGGCGAGACCTGAAAGGGTCGATACAAACCTGAGAGTCTTGGCAGCCTGATCAGTTATACAAGGAGCGCTGGAATGCGAGCAAAACACCCACTGTCATATTCTATTAGAATAACAGTTGACTCCTTCCAAAAGTCGAAAGTTATGAATCACTGATAGCGCATTACAGAAACAAAACTTGGGGTGTCCGAGGATCAGCCAACCATGGTGGCACGGACAGATACTGCCACGTTGTGAGCAAGAACTTTTTGGGTGTAAGGATAAAACACGTACAGCGAGGCACATGTACGAATCCAATCGCAACCTGGTAGAGATCATGATCACTGCTCACCGTGGCGATGCATCTAAGTCACTGCCTATACCCAACTGCTACGGCGCGGGGCCCGCAACACTCATCACCAAAATTCCTCAAGTCTGAAATTACCTTATGCGGACACTTTCCCGCGCCACAATCTTTTACGGACTGATGACGCGATGACGATTGATGGCAGGTTCAACAACACTCCCTCAGACATACCTCAACACCCTCCTAAACGCGTAAGGCTGCCATCAGTCTGACGTGCCCCTGGTAAGTTCAGATTTCCCCTGATATGCTATTACCGTATCAACTGACCAATGTGTCACACGACAAAATCATTACATTGTCATCGATTTGCATCGCGTTACTCGCATCGTCGATCGTGTTTTCATCAATGCAACAGTGTTACATTTACGCGTCGTTCGGTGTCGTTCGGTGTCACACAGCTTACTCTGCAGCTGGGCTCTGCTTCTTGCGCAACATTCTGTAAATATCACGAAGTCTTGTGTTTGGGCAAGTTTTACTACTGACACCAAAAGTTAGAATGTTTTGGGAATTCCAGGCAACTCCATTTCCCCCCTTTCTTCTTACCACCATCTTCCCAACAACTTGTCCCGCCGCCGCCGCCTTCCTCCACTGATTCCACGAGTCTGAGGGTTTCGTGGATTCAGGTAGTATAAAAGGTATTTTTCAACGCATATACTCATGTTTACTAAGTAGATGAGTCTATGGGCCCTTTTGCCACAGTCGAAGGTACATCCCCTCTAGCGACATTGCTGACGGTTCAATGTATTAGTCGTCCCTATTGCTTGCCTGCTCTTGCCTGCCTCGTTGCCTCACGGTCGTCTGCTCTCGCTTGCCTGCTCTTGCCTGCCTCATTGCCTCGCAGTTTGCTCTCGCTTGCCAGCCTCGTTGCTGCGTTGTATTTGCTGCCGTTGTGTTGATCCTGTCGTGTTTTGCATTGTTATCATGTTTTCTGGTCGCATATTGCATTTTCTGATCATGAATCGAGGGATTTGTATCATTAGATTATAGCACAATTGACAGGAATACAACTGATTTTGCAAGAGTAATGCGGTGAATTTGATGATCACGTGCGTTATTGATATGTGAACCAAACATCACGTCAATAACACCAAATATTGATAACATTATCTCGTCGGCAGTTGTGTCTTAACCCTTAGCCCTACCACCACCATGTTGGCCTGTCACACTCAAACTCATCTGATCCCTATTCTGATTATTTCTCGTCGTATGGGACTTTACTTGGAAAGTGTGAGCACCCTACATATACATCACCGGAGTCATCACTAGTGCCCTTGAAAGTCAGAACATGGAACTTTGGAGGGGTAAGCCATCACATAACGAAGTTGGAAGAGCAAAATCAAGTAGTCTAAGCATCCACAATCGTGAGTTCTCAGATTACATGCCAAAATATAGTGCATATATTGACTTTATTTGATCTCACAGTCTTTTGACACCTGACCTCCCTGAGCTTGGGTGAGTGATGATTGACCGGGTAAGAAGCTCACCAGGTTACATTCCTTCACATCTGATATCTCTGCAGTTGTCTGATCTCCAGCTGCCGTCTGGTCAATCCCGCCCAGGATCTTTCACCTCACTTCACAGCAAGGCCAAAGATCTTGTCACTCGACATGCTAGACAACCCAAACCCTCCCAAGTAAATTCTCCCTTGGCAGGTAATCTAACGAACTATTTGATGCAGAACTCTGCACAGCTCACAGTACCTGAAGAGGGAGCCAACGAGCTTCTGAACATGGGTGTTAACCATCCTAGACTAGTGCAATCTAGGTGCGTCTAAGTTTTCGTTTATCCATGTATGTACATTGCTGACAAGCATCTTTGCTCATTTCTGTGTGCTTGTGCATGCTGTTACAGGGATCTGTAACACCTACTAGAGCCCCAGCTCTCCCTACGCCTGCCCCCGCTCTGCTAGACTCCCCGCGCGGCGGTGCGCCGCCCGCGCCTAGAAAGACAGCGGTCTGGACCGCTATGACCCCGCCCCCTGGCGCTATGACCCCGCCCCTGGCCTAGACGGCCTTGTACCTGTTCCATGGAGGCTGTACGCCTCATGTACGCCTCATGGACATCCTAGATCAGCGCATGTATACAGCATGTCGCTTCATGAAGATCCGGAGCGTGCTTGGCGCTTCCTGTACCTATGCGCAGCTGCCCTTGGCGCAGCATGCTTGATCAGAGGTTAAGCCTCATGTATCTTATCTCTCCTCATGTCTAGTTATCTTAGATTACAGATATACTATAGATTACAGACTGAGCTAGAATACCTATAGCTAGACGCTATAAGAGTAGACACATTGTTGTAGATTAACTTCACTTTAATCTACTAGGTTCATCCCCAGAACTTGCTCATCTAAGCCTACCAGCTTCCTTGTGTGAGACCGCACTTCTAAGTCGCCCCCATACGACTTAGCACGTATCCGCTAGCCCTGCATCTCGACGAGCGCCGTCTTACCGAGATCGCCGGAGGAATCCTTGACGTTCCGTCAAGGCCAGACCACGCTCAGCTTCAGTAGACTCACTCGAGTCGTCGCTGAGAAGACCTATCCTAGTTCGCACACGCCGACCTACAGTCAGCGTAACACATGCCTATGCCTATCTCGACGTGTCTGCATCTGACGTCTTGTGCAATAGGTACAATTTTTCACATTTATAAGTTATAACTATAGCTGATCATTTGTGTAGGAACTTACAATGCACAATACTGGGTATCATTTACATACCAACCCAGCCGCACCTGGTGGCCACCTCTGCTGGTCTTACATCATGTCATGTGCGTAATTGTTCTTGTGGTTAGCGCTGGAAGGCTGAGTGCGCGTCTTCAGATCCCATTGCCAAGTGGTCTTATCATCAGATCCACTGACCATTCGCTGGCCGTCAGGAAATACTCTCCATGACCCTTCAAAGTCGTTACCGGTTTCAGAATCAATTTCGTGGCAGCTGCCTTTGTCAATGTGGAAGCCATGGCTGCGTCTCCACGAGCGGTAGTCAAGTACAGGAAAGGTAGGTACATTCGAAGGTGAGGTCTCCTGGTGTCAGTGTACTTTATGACTGACGTGAGCAGCGATTCGAAGATGGGCCCTCTGGTAAAGCCAAACATCAGTTCATTTGCGCTGGAAGTCCAGATGAGATTTTCGTGTTACCGAGAGGTTAGCGAAACTGGAAGCATCCAGTCCTGGCATCGATAACAGCAACTGGCACCCTGGAGGTTGTCATTGGCGATGTGTAGACTATGAGAGCGTGTTCGAGTCATAACTCCGCAACCCATGCAGATAGCAAGCCTTATTCAGAAGGGGTAGATGCGGGTGCTGGTGTACGGTTCGTCTCATTGTTGACACTGATTTTTCTCACTCAGGATGTGTCTTTCTCATCTGTCTGTCTGTCTGTCTCATTTGCAACATTCAAGCCGCTGTCCACTTGTTGCATGTTTCGCTCTTGTCATCGTCTCACTTCTCATTCACAGTTCACATTCAAGCTGCTGTCTAATCATCCTCTTGTTGTCATTGTCATACCGAGTCTCCTTCAGAAGCTTTGGTGCATGTTCTGCTCTTAGATGTACTTTTACTGTCTGCTCATACCATGTAATGCAATACCGAAATGAAATGGTCTTATCAGAATTCATCACCAGATCAGAACATATAAGTAGTATTGGCATATCAATGCTTCTAAGCTCAAAATCTGCGCTAAGGTACGAGTTACTTACCCAACTTCCGCCATCTTATCTTCAATTGAGTTTCTCAACCAGATCTTTTAAGTTGTTTCCCCCGCCTTCCGCACACTGATACGCCTGGTGCACCTTTTGCGACCTTGTGCATCCTGGTCAGTCATTATCAGCCCTTATCTGAGTTGGGGAATTTCGGTGATGCTCCGGCGGAGATTTCCAAGGTGAACGCTCGGAAGGAACCGACACCACCGTGCAATCCAGCCGTTAGCATCACTCGATTCGCTCGCTCCTTTCATGATGTTGCCCCGGTATTAACACCTAACATCAGGAAAAGCCTCCTGGGCAAAAATTGTAATAATTTGCGCTAAATGATGTTATTCTGATAATTCTATCTAATTTCAAGTTTTAGGAATAAAATGGCTAGAAGACGATAATGTACAATGGAATTATCAAGACTTATTTGAAAATACAGTAAGTGAATCTATCTAGATACGAGTTCAACCAAAAAGTGTCACAGTCATCTAGAACTGTATCACTGGACCACTCTCGCGGGACGATGGCACCGAAATTCGGTAGAAGATGGGCACTCCGCACGATCTTCGACAATGGCACAATGCTTGCGACTTTTGCGCCACCAAGAAAGGAACGCGAGACCTTGTAAAGGCCGTGGTGTTGATCGGGAGCCAATGCAAACGGCGAGAACCACTCGATATAAGCCAGGTGGCTAGGAACCTGGACTGTTGGTGGAAAGAGGAGCGGGAGAGATTTTGAAGGTAGTGAGAAAACGACTCGCACTTGACCAACGCGGAGTGCTTGAGCCAGTCAACTGTGAGTCACCAATATCCTTGTGAATACTCGTTGCTGACTTACCTTCTATACCTGCGCTAACGGCTTCTGTATTCGCACCAAGGTTCACCAGCACTGTGTCTGAACGACAGGGCAGCAGACCAGAACCCGATCTCCGTTGTGGTCTTGCGTGAACTGAATCTAACGTGACGGTTGCGTCGCCATGACCATGAGCATCGACGGAGACCCACTTGATCTTGTGGAAAACAGGAAGCGTTCGAAACGGGAAATGGATGTCGCGGGCCAATATTTCCAGTGCTCGCTCATGGAGGGGGTTAGGATCCTCGGCATGCCTGAGCTGTGTGATATAGCGAGCAAGTGCCTCGCGGAAAAAGGTAGCGCCATAGTCATCAACTAATCTGTCTATAGTGACAGCTTTTGCAGTAGGGTGTTTGGGCATAGTCTGAAGGCGGCGGAAGGTCATATCTGGAGGACGTGAATGGTGGGGCTCAGACTCGACATCACCAGCAAGTCGCCAGATGACATACTTGTCATGGCGCAGTATTTTCTCTTTGCGTTCGAGCCACCGTGTCATCTGCGCGAACTCGTCCTTGTGATTGGTAGCGCGGTAAGCGTCTTTTGCATAGTCGATGTGTAGTCTTTCTGTATACTCTGTATTATAATTATCTGTTGTGCCCAACATCATAATCATGTACGAGTAGTGCCGAGTGGCATGCAGCTTCGGTAGATTGAAGTTGTCTCGGATACCGAGATCAACGAAAATGTCTTTGTTCTCGTGAAAAAGACTGAGTGCGTCGTCGAGTAGTTGTAGGGTCTCCGAACTATGACACGGATATTGTGCGAGGTAGAGAAAATCGAGGAGACCATGGACAGCTCGTAGAAGTCGGTTTGCATTAAGATTATTGGGCAAACGGATACCAATTACGATACCCAGAAGAAAGCGGCAGATTTGCGAGTGTTCGGTCCCACTGATACGCGAGAGGCCAGTGATGCCCTTGGTGAACAGACGTATATGATGGTTGGGAGGAAGTCGCCGACAACGAGCATCAATTTCAGCCGCACCACAAGCAGCCTTCAACCAGCCTAAGAGATGTTTGACTAGTCCTTGATATAACTGGTGCAACACATCTGGTGTGATTGCACGGAAAACATTTGCGAACGGGAGGTCTTCCCAGAAGGGATGAATTATGGGCTTGATCCCTGCTGCTGAGCAAGCTCGAACGAAAGACATACTGCCTTCATCCAGAGTAGCGAGCGCATCTAACACTTCGCGCAGTCTTCGTAAATGATATGGTGCCGTATTGCTCCCCGTTTCATCAGCCTCAATATCGCATTTGGGACACTCTCCGAACTTTATCCCAGTAGCAAGGAGTTGCTCTGGGTAGTCGCCGACAAAGCTCGCAAACAGTAGGTGGCAACGGCGGAGAGTACCATCCCCACTCGCCATAGTAATCCCATCCAGTCCAACAGATTTCAGGGGAGCGAGAACACGGCTCATGCAAGCATGGTACAGATTTGCCAAAGTTCGGCGGCGTGAAGCTTTGTTAGAAATATGATCGAGGCGTGTGCATGGCAAATATGCCAGAAGTATATGGGCACCGCGTGATGGCTTGCGTCGAATTTCTTTTGGGATGTTGCCGATGGTGAGATAGACAGGGTAAGCAGATTTGTTGCGGAACAAGGTTACTTGAGTTTTGTCGGACGAGATGATGATTGGGATTATGGTGCCGCCTGGGCTGTGCTGATCGAGTTTTTTCTGAAGTATCATTAGTATCATATGGTAGACGTAGTCAATGCAATGTACCTGTGTATCCCACCACCATTTTCCTGTATGCATATCGTGAAACAGACGAACTGTCTCATCCTTGTCGGCATAATGACGCTCAGGCACAAACACAAGGTATCTCGCGAAATCGGGATCACTGTACAACGACTTGACACATTCAATCACATCGCGATAATAGACGTCGAAGGCTTCTCCCGCAACAATGATTTGCTCTCGTTTGAACTTTGGCCGGCCTGTTGGAAGCTCATGGTCGACAATGGCATTAAGCTCGTTCGCGTTCCTGAAAGAGAGCGACAGGCGTTCACTGACCTGCAATGAACATAAGCGCATGAACCAGAAAATAAAAGGTGACCGACTTACCCCCTCAATAGCAAGTAAGTCAGACAACGCAGTTGAACTGAGTCCACGAAGTTTTGCCCATCTTGCGACCTCCCAATCCATCTTAGAAGCAAATGGGTGATATGTATTCTCCTGGTTGGCATTGGAAAGATGCGCACCATACGCAACATTGGCAGTATGATTGTTAGAAATAGGTTGCCCAGCACGCGAGTCTGGATAGGGCACGATAACACAACCATGCTGCCCTTGGGCACGTTCTTGAATCTCCTGGTGACCATGGTGTTGTTCTTGACCGGTTGCTTCATCAGCGGCCAAATCATCCATGGCATCCATGTCATCGTGGTCATGTTGCTGATCAACCGGAGGCTCCCACTCAGGTTCGTTATTTGCTTCATCTTCCCATCCATCGTCCGCTCCCTCATCCGCATCACTACCATGGCCAGATCCCTTGCGAGCCCACTCAAACTCTTCCATGTCATACCCTCCATCATCATCAGGCCATTCCAACTCGTCATCAAGTTGCGGTTCACTAGTGTTGGCGTGTATCTGGGAGCGTGAGTAATTGTACAGCGCTCGACAATCAGGGTTTCGGCTCTTTGATAGATGATGACTGAGGCCTGTGACAGTGAGATTGTCCTGTCCACAAGCTGGGCAGCTTGCGGACATTGTGTTAGAGACAAGGGGGGTAGAGGTGAGGGAGTGAGACAAGGGGGGCAAAGGGTAGAGGTGAGGAAGAGACGCCCCCGACCAATGATAGAGAGTGAGAGAGTAGAGAGACGCCCCCGACCAACGATACAGACAGTGTTACGGTATATTCATTCTCTTCGCTTCTCTTTCGATACTGGACAATGGTACATGCACACGGCTCTCAACGAGCGACCAATCACCTTCCAGAACCTCACTCATATTATCGCCAAGCTAACTTTTCGTACCAGTAACCATCGCTATGTTTAGATCGCTATCTCCTATCAAAGCGGGCTGTCCGCACCATGGTTACTATCTCTTATCTGTTATCTCTTATCATTCACCAAGCGGGCTGTCCGCCTTCTATCTTGATACGCACTTACAATCTCCGCTTGAACTCACACTATATAGTTACATAGTGTACCACATGTATTTCCTCACTTTAATCTACTGGGTTTTACCTGGAACAAGTCCTTTAGCAAGGTCTCCAACCTTGCTATCTAAGAACCGCTATTCTAAGGAAGTCGCCGATACTTGCCTTAGCCAGAAACCTTTGATCTCTCATCCGAGAGAAGAACCACGTCTGTCTCGCCGAATCTCAGTCCACTCGGACTAAGACAGCTCGACATACCCCAGTCGTAACAAAAGATTAAAGTCCTTTTTTCAGACGCCGCCACCTGCGACGTCAGCAAGACACCACGACTTCGTTAACTCCTTTAATCGGAGCTTTGAACTTAGGCGCGCTACCGCCAATACCACCATTAAACACAATGGCGAACACCACCAAAGAATTTGAAATCAAGATCGGTACTCCCCCCGAATTCGACGGAGACCGCGACGAATCGCACAGGTTCATGCTGAACTGTAATGCGTATTTGGATATCAACGAGAAGATCTACGACAATGACAAGAAGAAAGTAATCTTCGCACTCTCGTTTATGACCAAGGGCAATGCTGCCGCTTGGAAAGAAGACTTCATGGAAACCGCTCAGAACGCCAAGCTGAAGAATACCGCAGGGAATCTTATCGGTTACGGTAGCTGGGATGAGTTCAAGGTCTCGTTTAAAGAAGCCTTCGGAGCTATTGACCCCAAGGGAACAGCCATGGCTAAAGTACGAGCCCTTGAGATGAAAGGAGACCTCCACACGTATATCTCCAACTACCGCCTCCTAGCCCATAAAGCAGGAATAACCGAGAACGTCACCAGAGTAGAGTTCTTCCGCGAAGGTCTTGACGTAGGACTTCGCAACAACCTCTACCATACTGGAGAAAGTCTAGACGACTTTGAAACCGTCGTCGCGACGTGTATCAACCTGGATAACGCTTTCCAACGGTTGAGAGCCATTCAGAAACGAGAGAATCCCACGCACTACCAGCCTAGGAAGAAGAAGTACGGAGATCGTCACTTCACCCCCCGCAGAAGCGATGCTATGGAGATAGACCAGCTCTCTGAGTCTGAAGTAAAAAGACACCTCAAAGAGGGACGCTGCTTCAAGTGTCACCAGACGGGCCATCGCGCCAACGATACCACATTCCACCCTAGGGAAGACAAGAAACAGAAGATGCCCATCCGCCGAAAGATTGAAAAAGAAGAGAGTAGTGATGACGACGAAGAGGTGAACCGACGCTTCGTGGAGATGGATTTTTAAAGAAGGAGACTGCATCGATGTCAGTACCTCCTGTCCCAATACGACTTGTACAATCACTTGGAAATAAAAAGGAGCTTCGTGTCCCAGCCACTATCATTTCCACCAAGCGTAACAAAACCATCGAAACCTCTATGGTCATTGACTCCGGAGCTAGCGGAACTTTCATTAGCGAAGAATTCTGCAAACTCCACGGAATCAAGACCCACAAACTCTCGAAACCATTCCCCGTTATAACTGCAGACGGATCTGATGCAAGAGGAGGACTCATCTCTCGCTACTGCGTCCTTATTGTCAAAATTGACGGGAGAACCATGATAGGGAAGTTCAACATAACCAAACTATCGAAGAAGGATAAAATCCTGCTCGGATTCCCATGGTTAAAAGCACTAAACCCGTCAATCAACTGGACAAACAAAGAACTATCTCTCGTACCAAATGAACGATCGCTCGAGATCGAAAAGAAGATCGACCATCTTAGGAAACAGCGCAACCTACCACTACTGTTTCCCCGTCCCGTTTTCGCAGAAAAAAAACCATCCCGCGAATGGAAGAATTCCAAACTCAAGAAAAACCCTGTTTACCCACGAGCTTCTGTGGAAGAAATCACCGACGAAGAACTTCCTCACCTCGCACCAGATCAAGATGAGCCGGATTACGACACTAAGGAGGATGTATGGTCAGAAAACTATGCCCCTCCAGTGGTCGACCCTTCTCTCTATCCCCTGAACGACGAAGACGTCCTGATCGAATACTCCCCTGACGGTTCCCAAGTTCGAGTAATCTCCGACGTCTCTTTTGACACTCCTCTCACCAGAGACGGTACATCAAAGCAGGAGCAAGGATATTCGAAAACTAGCAACAAAGCTCAAGAATTCGCTGTCGCAGGAGAAAAGGAAAAGATGAAGAAGAGCTTCGAAGAACTCGTTCCATCTTACCTGCACACTTACGCTGATATTTTTGCAAAAGACGGCCTTAATAAGTTGCCACCAGAACGACCCGGTATCGACCATCGAATCGATCTGAAACCAGGATTCATGCCCAGGACATCCAAAATCTACCCGTTATCAGGAAAAGAGAGAGAAGCAGTAAAAACCTTTATCACGGAGAATACCGCGAAAGGATTCATTGTACCCTCAAAATCCCCGCAAGCCAGTGGATTTTTCTTTGTAGGAAAGAAGAGCGGAGAGTTGCGCCCTTGTCAAGATTATCGATACCTCAATGATTGGACCGTACGCAACCAATACCCTCTCCCGCTCCCTAAAACTCTTATAGAACGACTCTACAAAGCAAAGCATTTCACGAAAATCGACATACGGTCAGGCTATAACAATATTAGAATCCATCCTGACGATAGATGGAAAGCGGCTTTCACTACCGAAGAAGGCCTGTTCGAACCCACTGTAATGTTCTTTGGCTTAACCAATTCCCCCGCTACCTTCCAGTCCTACATGAACAATCGCTTCCAGAAAGAAATCAATGAAGGATGGATTGTTATCTATATGGACGACCTGCTCATCTTTTCCTCCGACCTCGCAGAGCATCGTGAACGAACGAAACGAGTATTGGAGATACTCCGTCATGAACAACTGTTCGTCAAACCAGAAAAATGTACTTTCGACGCAGCAGAAGTGGAATACCTTGGAATGATTATTCGTCCCGGAGAAGTTGCAATGGAACACGCCAAAGTCGACGGAATAAAGGATTGGCCCATCCCAACCTCCGTGAGAGACGTCCGCTCCTTTCTCGGATTTTGCAACTTCTACAGGGCGTTTGTATCCCACTATTCTGACATTGCTCGACCACTCATCAATCTAACTCGAAAAGATCAAGTCTTCGCCTGGACCCCTGAAGCTCAGACCTGCCTTTCGATAGTCTCAAGCAATGTTTTACAACGAAACCAGTACTACGCAATCCTGACCCTACACGCCAATTTGCCCTTGCCACTGACGCCTCCCTGGTAGCGACCAGGGCCGTACTCCTTCAGACAGATGAAAATGGCGTCTATCATCCTTGCAAATACATCTCTCAGTCCTTTAACCCCTGCTGAACGCAACTATGATATCTTTGATCGTGAACTTGCTCGCTATCATTCGCGCTCTCAATGAATGGCGCCATTATCTAGAAGGAAACCCCCATCCCATTCTCGTCTTCACCGACCACCTAAACCTCCTTTATTTTTCAAAAGCACAGAAGCTTTCTCGACGACAGGCACGTTGGCAGCTTGTTCTGTCCAATTACTGATCTCGAATTGCATCACGTCCCTGGAACAAAACTTGCTGCACCCGACGCACTCTCTCGACGTCCAGGATCACGGTCTTGGTGAACACGACAATGAGGATCGTGTACTCCTTCCAGATTCCATGTTCATACGCTTGATCGACGATGAACTCTCCACCGCCCTTGCAAAGAACTCTTGAGATGATCCTATTTTCGCTACAGCCAGTGACGCCCTGGATGGCCTTTGCCTTCCTCCTATGAAATCAGCTCTTTCCGACTGGACGATGTCGGACGGAGTACTCTATTATAAGTCTCGCGCCTATGTGCCACCTTCACAACGAGCGGCCATATTGCTCCGTCACCATGATCATCCAACTGCCGGTCACCCCGGGCGGTTTAAAACAGAGGAACTTGTCAAGCGTGACTACTGGTGGCCTGCAATGGGCACCTTTATTCGCTCCTATGTCGCTGGATGCGCCCTCTGTCAGCAGATGAAAGCTGACACCCACCCCGTCTCACCGCCCATTACCCCTATCCCCTCCTCCGCCACTCGCCCCTTTTCCCAGGTCTCTGTTGACCTCGTCACCGACCTCCCTGTGTCCAACGGTTTTGACTCTCTCATGGTCGTGGTAGACCATGGCCTTATGAAGGGGGTGATTATTTCTCCTTGCAACAAGAACATTTCCTCCGAAGGAGTAGCCAAGCTGTTCTTTAAAAACGTAGTTCAAACGATTCGGACTCCACGAAAAGGTGATCTCTGATCGAGGACCTCAGTTCATTTCTAGGTTCTCCAGAGAATTAGCACGCCTCTTAGGATACCAGATCGCTGCCTCCACGGCATATCATCCCTCAGACAGATGGACAAACCGAACGGCTCAACCAAGAAATCGAGACATATCTCCGAATATACTGTAGGAGTAACCCCTATGAATGGTCGGACCATTTACCCCTCACTGAATTTGTACATAACCACCGAAGACATGAAGCAAGGAACGCATCACCGTTCTTCCTCATGATGGGATACGAGCCTCGTGGTATCCCTCACGTGTTACCATCATCGGATACCCCTGCCGCAGAAGAAAGGGTTCGTGCCCTCCAAAAGATCCGAGAGGAAGCCATCTCTTGCCACAATATCGCCATGCAACGAATGGCAGAAAGAACGCACGGAAAGAAGTATCAACCATGGAAGATAGGAGATAAGGTCTGGCTATCCGCAGCTAACCTCATGACCACTCTCCCATCTAGGAAGCTTGCGCCCAAACGACACGGACCATTCCCCATAACCGCGATCCTATCGCCAATCACGTTCACCGTGAAGCTTCCAGAAAAATGGAAGGTCCACCCCACGTTCCACGCTTCTGAGCTATCCTCCTATCAGGAGACAGAGGTTCACGGACCGAACTACGAAGAACCACCTCCAGATATAGTCAACCAGTCGGAAGAATACGAAGTCGAAGCAGTCCTGAGTCACAAGGGAACGGGTAAACGAAGACGCTATCTCGTATCCTGGAAAGGATACTCTTCTGGCTCTAACGAATGGATTCCAGCGGAGAACATGGAAAACGCCAAAGACCTACTCTCTGCCTATAAGAAGAGGCACAAGTTGAACTAGATCGACCAGTCCCCACTGTCATACAAACATGTCTTCCCAACAAACTGTCTCCCCCACTGAATCAAACACCTCCTCCATCAGTCTCTATGAATCCCCCTTTGCCGACAACGTTGTCAGCATCGAAGACGACGTCATCGTCGAAACCACCATACTCTCCGTCGCCCACGCCCTCGAAATTGAAACCTATCTCAACAACCAGCCAGCAGTGCCAGCTGGAGTCGCTGCCACCTACATCCATATCATTAGAGCCACTCAACGCCTTGAAGAAGAATTTGCCCAGATTGAAAACGACGCCCTCCGACTCTCCTGCAACCACGTCCAGCGGCGCATTCGCTCGCTTACGCTTCAGTTATTCCCTCTTGGTTTTAGCACTATCTGCAGGGAAATTATACAGACTGTTGCTGATCGAAACTCCTTCCAAGTCGGCCGCCCGTTGCCTCCTATTACTCATAACCCCCCCGCTGTTCTACCTGATCCAACTTCGATTGGAGGGAACGTTGCACCAATTCCTATACCTGTCCCAACACACACCGAACTCCAAAGAAGAAACCTCCGCGGAGGAGCCGCCATTCACGGCGTAACCAAGAAAAAGTCATCCAAAGGAAAGAAGCGCGAGGTCATCGACCTCACTATAGAACCCCCTGCTATCCCATCTTCTAGCATCGCTATTAGATCCCCCTCGTTAAAACAAATAGTTGGCAGTATCGCCGATGCCAACTTCATTTGCCGAGTCTGCAAGAAGCTCGGTCACAAGCACAAGAACTGCCCCTTGTATTATTGCCGCGTTTGCGGCGACACGAAACCCGGGCACTTCTCCATCTACTGCCCCTTCACCACCACCAAGATACTATTCCCGTTGGTTTATACCGACGAAGGCTTCTACGACGCGTTAGCCGCGTGGGAGGCAGAGAAAGATAAGAAAGAGGAGGAGGATCTTGCACGCGCCGATAGGGAGTACTTGGCGCAGCCAGAAGAATTAGAGTTTCACAATGCCGACGCCAACCCCGTCTACTACGAGAACCAGGACAACTAGTGATGTCGATGCCGGTGACATCGACCATAACACGGGGGTAATGTTACGGTATATTCATTCTCTTCGCTTCTCTTTCGATACTGGACAATGGTACATGCACACGGCTCTCAACGAGCGACCAATCACCTTCCAGAACCTCACTCATATTATCGCCAAGCTAACTTTCGTACCAGTAACCATCGCTATGTTTAGATCGCTATCTCCTATCAAAGCGGGCTGTCCGCACCATGGTTACTATCTCTTATCTGTTATCTCTTATCACTTCACCAAGCGGGCTGTCCGCCTTCTATCTTGATACGCACTTACAATCTCCGCTTGAACTCACACTATATAGTTACATAGTGTACCACATGTATTCCTCACTTTAATCTACTGGGTTTTACCTGGAACAAGTCCTTTAGCAAGGTCTCCAACCTTGCTATCTAAGAACCGCTATTCTAAGGAAGTCGCCGATACTTGCCTTAGCCAGAAACCTTTGATCTCTCATCCGAGAGAAGAACCACGTCTGTCTCGCCGAATCTCAGTCCACTCGGACTAAGACAGCTCGACATACCCCAGTCGTAACAGACAGAGGGAATAGAGAAACACCCCTGACCAATGCTACAGATGGTTAGACGATAGAGGGTGAGGGTGTAGAGGGTGAGGGAGTAGACGACAGCGCCCCCGACCAACGATAGAGAGAGAGAGGCAGTATCTGCTATGAGGGTGGAGGATGAGAGGGTTGAGGTTAGCCTGAGTAATGTTTAGACCCTCAAATTGAACGTACCAAATTGACTGCCTCCGAGCCCCTTGAAATGCAGGTCAACGTTATATTCGGCACCCAATTGAGGTGAATGGGAGCGGGAATTGAGACAGAACATGTGGCATGCGCATAGGCGTGACATAATGTGAACGCAAGTTCTTTCAGGTGGAGGGAGTAGTAGTAGACGGGAGCGGGAGGGAGTATAGGCGTGACATAGTGTGAACGCAAGTTCTTTCAGGTGGAGGGAGTAGTAGTAGACGGGAGCGGGAGGGAGTATAGGCGTGACATAGTGTGAACGCAAGTTCTTTCAGGTTGAGGGAGTAGTAGTAGACGGGAGTGGGAAGAGCATAGGCGTGACATAGTGTGAACGCAAGTTCTTTCAGGTTGAGGGAGTACTAGTAGACGCTATTAGAGATGGAGGTTAGTCTGAGTATTGACTGAAAATTGAACCCTTGACGGCGAATTGAACTCACCGGTAACTGCCTCCGGCATCCCTTGAAATGCAATAATGAACAAAAATTTTGAGGCGCCGAGAGGTCGAGAGCCAGGACCCGCATCCGAACAGCATATGCGGATGACAGGAATCAGGAAGTAGACCAGTGCCCAATGAGCAGTATTAGCCGAAGTGAAGGGTGGACAGAGTAAAGGATGCTTTGTGCCAAAGATAAGGTGAAGGGTGAGGGAGTGGTGGATCAACGTGGCCGATATACGCGCAAATATCCTAGTGAGTCTGAGGTAAAATGAACTCACCTAACGACTCGGAACTGCCACCGATGCACTGCAATGCACACAACGTCACCGTTAAAAATGACAACGAAAAATCTAACAGCGTTGTCAAATTTTTATTTCACCCCCCCTCCCGCTCTTTTCGTATCCTGAACATTCATTCAGTTAGCTTCCTGTCCTTGCAATCCAGTATAGCATGTACGCACCTCTTAATTCTCGTGGTGAGTTAAGCATATTATTTTGAAGATTGGCGAGATGGCAGCTTCTCACTGGGCTTGAATAGAGCCCCGAAATGCAAAGAAAAAAGCTATGGAAAAAGCCAGTAAGCAAGCGACTTCGGTCAGGCTTGAAATCAGAGAATTCAATGCTCACCTGCTACTTCAGTTTGGATGCCTGAAAAGTCGGCAAGAAAAGTTCTTCAACAGACTCAAGCACCTCCCAACCCACCGGCGAGTAGGCCACCCACCAAACCACCCACCAAAGCGAAACGACCAGCGCCAAGTGCGGTTGCTCAGATTGACCAGGGTTTGCCTTCAAAACTGAGTACATCACGTATTTAATCTTGAAATCATAGCGATAAGTACTAACTTTGATGGTAGAGCGTCAGCGTACCTTTGTGAACGAGGAATCAGATGATGGGTATGGTTCTAGTGGCCATGGTAGCGACTCAGAGGACTTGCGACCTGAAAAAAATCGAGGTGAGTTATAGATAACAAGGGGTTTGAATCTTACTCACTATGATGATGTGCACCATCCCAGCTGCCCGTCCTAAGAAACTCTGTCGCACTTATGCGATGCGCGATGTGACTGCGATGTTCGACTCCGACGAAGATCTTGAGGACAAGCCACCAAATGGCATTGATACTGATGCCGACTGCGAGGAGAGTGAGGGCGAAGAACCAGAGGCCACTGCCTTGAAGCTCTCAGACGAGGTTAGTAGTTGCACTGGTTTACCTAAGCTGATCCTGCTGATTCTGAGTTTCGGAAGATGCCTTCGCTTGTTCAATCACGTGGCAACTCCTTGAAGCAATCCGCCAGAGAGCGAAAGCAAGCCGAGGAGGTGAGTCCATACTATTATATACTCTACGCTGATACTACAGACTACCTTCAGACTCCAATGTGGCGCGATGTCGACAACGCTGTCTCAGAGTCAGTTGAAGAATCCACTACTCGTGGTGACTCCTTGGAACCTCCCTCCAGCGACATTGAAGTTGTCCAGAAGGTCACCTCTGCAGCTTCTCTCGTTCGAACGGAGAAAGGAAACGTCAAACTACTCGATCAGAACCTGGAGACTCGGCGAGTAGTCCGGGATGCCATTATTGACGCTAAAGGTCACATCATCTTCGTCAATGCTTACCCTGAGCTCGTCGACAAAAACCAGGTATCACTCCAGTCTTTGCTAACGGTGGCCGAGAATCGCGGCATAAAAGCCATCAAAAAACGCCTTCAAACAGATGCTCAGTATGCTGCTCTCCTTGGTAGCTTGGTAAGTCATTCGCATGTCTCGTTTTACGGATTTTTTTTAACTATCATTGCTATTACTTGAGGTCGAGCCCCGGATCCCATTATTGCGGCGTGATCTGAAAGTCGCTGCATGTGCGAACATCGATAGCTACTTCCGTCTCAGCAACAACATAGTCAAGGCAAAAAAACTCATGGAGCAGCACGCATATGTATATGCCTTGAGGTTTGATGTGAGTTTACTCTGTCCCTTCCCTCCTTCGCCAACACCCAGGAGCGGGTTCTTTATCGTATTCCCATATCTTCCCTCCTTCACCAACACCCAGGAGCGGGTTCTTTATCGTATTCCCATATCGTTTCTCCTTCCTCGACCATTCTATTCTCTTACTAACTTCCCTCTTCAACAGTCCAACGACGATGCTTTGCCCATAGGGAAAAAGCCCTACCAGGGTGAACTACTGATTTTTCTGTTACACGACGGAGTCTTCAATGGTGCGAAGTCCATCGGCATCAGATTTTCGGCGCGTTTTGTCGAAATTGCGAGAAACAAGGCCAAACGCCCCGAAGTCCCCATTCCATTGCTGGCGCTGGCGGCAACAGCAGTAATGTCCTTTCCACTAAGCCTTCATGCTGTGCTCATTTGTTTTCAAGATCTACGCGGCCCTTTTCTGGAAGACGCTTGGTTCACCGGGAAAGTTTAACTTTACCGGGAATCAATTCAGTGAAACTTATGTTTTCCATGTCAACTTTCTCGAGGGTTTGAAGAAGGACGCACCTGGAAAGTTTCACTGTATGATGGCTGACATTTTCGAAGCTGTACAGTAAGTTTCGCTGGTGTGGATGGTGCCATTCTGACATGCTGGATACTGACACTACTTGCAGGGCTTTGAAACAGAAGGGCAATGATCATCTCGCCAGTGAGCATCGAAATGCTCTGTCGCTACTCGACTTGGATGGCATGGCCGATGATTAGGTTCTGTAGTCACGGTGCTGATCCATTCCTGTATATTGTGCATTCATTAGGGATTGTACCTAAATTCCTCATACCCTCGTCGTCAGCTGTTTTGCAATTACTTTAATACACATGTTTTAATCCAATATTAGTCTTTTGTTCTTGTAACATTGCCTGGGACGCGTGATCTGTGAACCAACATTTGTAATAACGGCTTCTGCAATTCACCACTATTATGTCTAATATCAGCTAAATCTTGATAATTATCCAACACTGAGGAGGGGGTTAAAAAGTCCTTCTAAACTATATAATCTTCCTAATTCTCCTAAGGCTGCTAATTAGACCTAATTCTTGGATTTTATCAAAGATTATCGAAATTTTTGCCAGGAGGTTTTTCCTGATGAAGCCCATCAGTTCGCTGGAGGTTTCCTGATGGCCTTTTGCCCGATCAACATTCGAGATGACATGCTATTTATAGATAGAGCACTTTTTATTTGTTCGCGCAAGTCACCCGAGTCTTCGCGAATTTCAATTGAGTTGGATAAGTCAACTCATGCGAGACGGTCCTGTCAACCCCTTGCGAGAGCCATCGCTGGCATAGTTCCTGGAATCTCTTCAATCTATGTATAGCGAAACAAGCTGGATTTGATGCTTGCATTTCGGGCCAACATCTACCAACGCGTCATACACGCTCATTAATTTGAAGCCCTGTTACGATGGTTCTTCCCATATGGAAGGGATAGTACGCCATCAGCTGCCTTGTTGACCTAATCCTCCAAAGTTCATTTTGGACTTCTATCTCGTGGTGTAAGCCCATTTTTATACTCAGAAATAGGCACGACTCACGAGATGTGCAGTACTAGTATGCCTGTCGCGATTGATATCAATACCATTCCTCGACATCCACTCCTTCTCAACTCGACTTTGTTGGCATACACAGCCCTTTGCCAGGCTTAACCTTATGGTTCGAAAACTGTTATCTGGGCGTGTCTTCTCGAGATTGAGGGCACCGACCTCCAGCACCTCCTTATAACTCACCACCACTTTCTCCGATCACCATCGATTTGCCTCTCTCTAAAGGCACCGAGTTCAAGGCGGAAGCTGTTTCTGCCATTTTCTCGGCTACTGTCCCTACAGAGAGTACTACAGGCTCAGTCAGGCCGTATCCCACTCCGAAGCTTCAGAAACGACCTCGCAGGGCCATCACGACTGCATCCCCTACACACCCCATGTTTCCACATAAATTCTCCTGATATCTTCCATGGCTAGTTCAACAGCTTCATTTGACTTTCTGTCCCCGCTCTCCATAGTATGTTCATGTCATTCCTAATGCTGAATGATGCCAAGCGCCAACCTTATTCTTAGATTCAACAACACATTCCTTTTGGCGCGACTTCGTTCTGCCCAGCCACGCATCCTGCTGAGTCTTTTCACAGAAGACTACCGTCTCCAGATCCCACTCCACCAAACCTCTACCACACCGTCCTCGAAAAGATATCTCCTGAACAATTCATGCGTTGTCTTCACCTTCTACGCACGTCCCTCCACACCAACCTCGATGCGGTGCGTGGCATCACGCCAAAGCCCAACGGATTCGTGCATACGGTGTTTGAGGCACACAATAACCATCGTGCGCTCATCCTCCGCCCGGACGATGTCTGGACCGCGATCCTCATCCAATTCGTGAGTGAAATGCCGAGTCAGTGCGCACTTTGCAGCCCACGATGGTCGAGAGCAACTCATAGGCCTGATGCGCCGTGCCACCTAAGCTCTCTCTCGACTCTCTCGGGTGTTCCAACTCTCTTAGCTTTCCCAGTTCTCCCGGTCTAGCAAATGCGAGGAGCATCACTCCAACGTTCCTGGCACACCTAGTGCGCCTAACACTAGGGACGCCGGCCTGGCTCTCCCGGTTCTCCTAGCACGCCCGACTCGCGCGACGGGGACTCACTTGACAAGCGCGTAGAGCTGGATTCCAACGGCTCTCCGACGCCCGATGCGCCGTTCACTAGAGACATCAGCCACCTAAGCTCCCTCAGCTCTCCCGACTCTCTCAATTCTTCCAACTCTCTCAGCTCTCTCAGCTCTGCCAGCTCTCCTGACGGACCTGACAAGCGCAGAGAGCTTGACTCCAACGGTCCTAGCAAACCGGTGTTACTAGACAAGCACACGGTGTGGACTCCAACAGCCCTAGCAAACCTGAGTTGCCAAGCAAGCGCGCAGAGTTCGACTCTAACGGCCCTAACAAACCTGAGTTGTCCAACAGGCGCACGGTGCTTGACTCCAACAGCCCCAGCACGCCTAACTTTCCAGACAAACGCTTCCGGGGTCACGATCACACGCACCATTCACTCTGGCGGTCCCGACAAGCCTGATAAGTCCCGATGGGCCTCTATAGGCTGACCAAGAAGCGATCTAACCATGTAATTTGTCCGATAGAGGTACGCTCTTCTCTTTCTGCCTTATTATCCTGCATGACTTTTTACTTGTCAGCTTCAGAATAGAGGGTGTTATATAACCTTAGCGTACTTTCTACTACATTGGGCATGTCAATATAGTTGTTGTTCATCAACGCTGAGCGTACTTTCTACAATCCATACCGGTGCATTCACCCTCAAATCATCACTTAGAGGTCGTCGAACGAACAAAGAATGACAGTGTCGTATATGCATGGAGCAAAGTAAGGCACTATCACAACATCGCTGTCACACATTAATTCAAAATCTGCACCGTCGTGCTGGCGCACTTTGGGACGTACTTTGTTGGCGGTGTGCGGTTGGTTTTTGTCCAGACGCTGAGAACTGTTTCTATAGCCTCTTTCTAACAAATTGAAATCCTACCCAGACCTCAAGGCTTCTCACCCAGTCCCAGGATAATTCTGCATCATACGCCTAAGCTCTACTTCTGGAACCCTCGCCTGAAATTCAATAGCGCATGGGACGTTTGGCATAAACGTTCTCGCGAACCCCATGTCATCCTGTGGCTTCGTAGGATCCAGACTGAGCTGAAAGGCCCAAAGAATAAGAAGCAAATTTATGAACAACGATCTGTAACATTTCAGATGAGATTCAAGAATTTGTGTGGGTAGAAACAATTGTGACCTGTTCGCAACGTGTAGGCCTGGGCATACGCTGGAAGGACGATCAAAGAAAGTGCATCCCACGAGACAGTGCTTACCGCCGACCAAATCCATATACAAAGAATGTGAGATCGTCTCTCAAGCGACCTTGATCGTCAATCCAGCGTTGGGGCTTGAAGGCTTCAGGCTCGGGATAGACTTCTGGATCTCGAGAGATGGCCCTGAGGCGGTGATAATTTGATATGATACCCTGAAGGACATAGACTTACCAGTGGTTGCCGAACACCGTAGTTCCAGCGGGAATGCAATAGTTTTCCTGCCGACGAATGTAAGATTATCCTCTTACGATAAATGATTCAAAAGCACTTGCCCAAATGACATCTTCAGTAGTTCGGTGAGGAAATCCTGTGGGATAGACTGGGTGAACTTCAGTACTGGACGAACCATTCAGAAACTGACCCAAAGGAGTCAGCGGTCTCCATCTCAAAGCCTCAGAAATAAAGGCCGCGAGACGAGGAAGGGATGGTTTATCGGCGAAGGTCGGTGCTTTGGCGAAAAATGAATGATTTGACCGAACTACAGTGCACAATCAAGCTACCTCGCCCCCTTCCGATGACTGCATCAAGCTCGGCCTGCACTTTAGCTTGCTCTTCAGGGAAATGTGCAGCTGCCATTAGCACCGTGCATATCGCCGTAGCAGTCTGTCGCCCCGCCTCAGTGTATACAATCGTAAAAACAGAAAGACGACATACTGTTTCGGTCCCAGCTCCAAAAAAGGAACCAGCAAGATACGCCATCTCCATCTCTGTCAAGTCGTAGAGATGCCCATTTTCTAGAATGTATTTTGAAAACGAAGGACCAATATCCTCATTGCTCTGCTATGGAACAACTCGACAACATGTCAAGATAGGCAAGGCAATGCGTACCATCTGCAGTTTCACACGATTCAGCTGGTCTGTGTGGAGTCGCGTGGTCCTCTGATAATCATCTCTCAATTCTGGCGCATACCAAGGAAGGTATTTGAGCCACGGTATCGAGTCTGCCAAGTAAGCACCGGGGCGCAGGACTGTACGAAATCGGAACATGAGGTAGCGAGCCTCCTTAACTTCGGGGTCAGTTGCAGATGTCGACGAGGTCTTCCCATATGCAACTTTCAGGATCGTCCCTGCGGCACAACTTCCAAGAGCCCGTAAGTCACATACTACGAGACCCCGGCGCCACAGGTAGGAAACCGCTTACGTTACCACATGGTTCTGAAAGTTGCTTGGATCGTCGAGAATGTTGAGGATTAGGGTTCTCGCTTGCGACATCTGCAGAGGTTGATACGTCTCGGCTGATTTGGGCTGGAGATGCGTATGGAGTACTCTGCATCGCATCGAGACGCAACATGAGAGCTGTTTGAGACTTTACAGTATCGCGACGACGAACCTACGCATCCGACGCAGCCTGTCCCCAACACCGCAGAAACCGAGGCTCAGTCCGCGTGAAAGAATTTCTCCAGCAGCAACGAGGCGAGGTCGATCAGCTAGCGTTCTACCCTGCTTCTCCATTATATCCATTGCGGCCTGTCAGGGAGTGTTAAGGTTGGAGATACTAACTTGTCATAAAGGGACTAACCTTGTAGCGGCCGATAATCACCACGTTCTGCATTCCTAAGCGGATAGTAATCAGAGGGCCATACTCGTCAATCCACCGCGTCACAGTAAGAAATGAGCTGATCACAAACGTGATACAATTAGATCATAAAGATGAGGTCGCAGATATGAAACTTTACTCGCGAGGGGGCAGGAGGTGTCCCCGAAGTCTCCACGTTGGAGGAGAAGGTGGGAGAGGAAGGCGGCTATCTGATTTACGAAGGTAAACCCAAACAATCGTTCCTATTACTCCAACACAAGCCGCAACATCGAGGGTGAGCGACGTGGTATCAGAAATGCGCAGGTCAGGGAGCTGTAGCATGATCGATTGGAGGAGTTAGGATGGACCTGATTGAAAGTGCATTTAAGTTGTTTAAATAAGGTTCCCTACGCACATGAAGAGACGGGTACTGTCATATCCTATTACGCATTCCTCCACTTGCACAGCTGGGGATAAAATGATGACTCTGGAAAAATACCATTAGCGGACATACGATGTGCGGAAACCGGACAAGAATCTTCACGACTGCTGTCGGGCGAAGTATCGGTAGCAATCATGAGTCACGATTGGCTTACTCCTTCATGGCCTTGTGCACTGAGTCATATGATGACGACGATGATGTGCGGTGGTGTTAGGCACTCAGGTATAGTGCAGTTTGCTGAGCCTGGAAACCAGACATTTCAAAAGCGGAGATCTCTGTGTACACCTGCAAAAACACTCACAGTCATCAATGTGTATGCACGTTCCAGGCTAATCATATGGATTACGAGTCGTCTCCCTAAATAAGATGGTATGACGTGCGCGAGAAGGCCGGTCGTTGCACCTACAGAGTGTCGCGGTGTTTCTGGGTCAACTAGCCCACATCATTATGAGCCAACATAACTTGTTGAGCAACTTATGACGAAGAGTAGGAAAATCCAGACCTATCGACGACGATGCGAACGGAACGCAGCCGATAGTATGATACGGTAACTCTTTGATATGTGGAAGGTGCAAAGAAGTTTCCCGGGCCGATACAGATATGGCTAAACCATATGAACTGAAATCAGGAATTGGGAAGGCAGATACGGTTTCTGCCACAAAGATGCACCGGGCGAGACCTGAAAGGGTCGATACAAACTGAGAGTCTTGCCAGCATCAGTTATACAAAGAGCGCTGGAAGGCGAGCAAAACACCCACTGTCATATTCTGTTCAACAGAATAACAGTTGCCAGTGACTCCTTCCAAAAGGTTGACTGTTTTCGAAGCTTATGAATCATTGATAGCGCAATAAAGAAAAAAAACTTGGGGTGTCCGAGGATCAGCCAACCACGGAGTATATACTGCCACGCTGCGAGCAAATTTTTTTGGGGTGTAAGGATTGAATTAATATTGACACGTAAGGTAAGGCAGATGTACGGATCCAATCGCAGCCTGGCAGATATCATGATCAATCAATCACTAGCACTGCTCGCCGTGACGATGCATGCATATGCGCATGAGTCACTAGAGCCCGCAACACTCCGGCGGACAAATCCCAGATTTCCCAAGTGCCAGTTCCTAGGCCTGAGGCCTGAACGCTCGGAAGGAACCGGCACCACATATCCAGCCTTCCTCTCTTCATCACGACGCGTAGTTCAGGCTGCCAATTGATAATGGGTGCTTCCAAGGCACACGTTCATAATTGATAATAATCCTCGTTACAGACATGTAGACGCCAGTCGATCCTATTCGCCACCACCACGCCTCTTACTTTCATTGCACCAAAACACGCACATCCACCTATCTTTCTCACTTACAACAGCTAAGTCATTCAGACCCTCATGTGATAGAGGAGAGAGGCAGGACGACAACCAGTAACGATGTATGAACTTCCATGTTAGCATTCACATCATATCTAATCGTTACAGCCGTCCGCTCTCTCGCCTTCGAGGAATGGGTCTCATGAAAGACATTCAGGATCAGTTTTTAATCGTTTTGGCAAGGTGACCAAGCGCTAGACATTACAGATACTCTGAAAACCCCGCTGCATCACCACATCTCCATGGATGAAATCCCGGTCGTATCCATACAACATGACATCCAACTTTACATCTCTGACATGCTGAAAGGCCCACGCAACACATTCAACGATGCGCACTTCAAGGCGCTCGCTCTGAAATCCGATGGTCTATTTGAATAGGCTCGTCTGGCCTGTGAGTACATCAAGGGTACGAACAAAGTGGGCGTGCGTCCGGTGGACCGTTACAAAGCTGTGATTGCTGAGACATCTGAAAAAGGAACACGTCTGTTGATATTATGTATGCATGCATCTTGGGAGAAATCATGCCGGAGGACGAACGAAATGAAGCTATCGCTCAGTGATGGGGCAAGTCCTTGCCTCATTGGAACCACTTCCCATACCTGCGTTAACGGCTATGCGACTCCATTCTTCCGAAGGGACTTGCGATTATGACATGGACCGGGTTCTTGGGCCATTTGGATCCCTTTTGACCGGGCACTTCGGATTTCCATACTCCCATACATCCCCTTCACGCGTTATTCTACGACTTCTTTGTCTTTGTTGATGCATCAACGGTGCATAGAGATCTTGCCTTCACGATGCTTCGGGTCATGGAAGACGGACTTCGCTTCAATATCTGCTCCTTAGAGAATTCGACTTGCCCAACTCTTCCGTCCCTGATTCGGACGGACATCGCATCGTTTCAGGTTCGCAGGACAATATAATCAGGGTGTGGATGTAGTAACCGGCAAGGCATTTGGTACTCCTCTCAAAGGTCACACTGGCTTGGTTCGGTCCGTCGCGATCTGGCTGGATGGAAATCGCATAGTATCTGGTTCAGATGACAGGACAACCAGGATGTGGGATATGTAGGTGGTGGGTGATCCTCTTCAAGGGCACACTGGCTATGTTTTGTGTGTTACAATCTCACACGAAGGGAAACACATTGTATCTGGTTCAGGTGACACAACCGTCCGGGCGTGGGATATAGAGAGCGGCGAAGCATTAGGTCCCCTTCTCCAAGGGCACACCGGCTCCGTTTACGCTGTGACGATCTTACGAAATGGGCACCACATTGTGTCCGGTTCAAATGACAAGAGATATGAAGACTGGTGAGGCAGTGGGTGCCCCTTTCCAAGGGCACACTGGAAGCGTACTGTCTGTCGCAATCTCACCCGACGACAAGCACATTGTATCTGGTTCAGAAGATAAGACCATCCGTGTATGGGATATAGAATTTCTTAACAAATCCCACCTTTCCAAAGCGCCTGCGATATGCTTTTCATCTAACCCATCCTGCGCTCGTCTGTCTGCCTCCTTTCTCCAGGATTCCTCAGCCCCAGTTTCTGTTGTCGCGAATGAGGATGGATGGGTTGTAGGTCCTGACGGACAGCTTCTTCTCTGGATCCCACACAATTTCCACCCAGTGATGTATGTCCCAGGCAACATGCTGGTGATACACGATCGTGCCTCGCAGTTCGATTTGAGTCGTCTTGCGCATGGCACGTCTTGACACGTGTAGGTAGCGGGAGGCTGCTTTGTCTTCGTTATGATACCCTTGTACATCGCGCCACGCACTGCACATGATTCGTACCATACGTGTTTGTCTTGGGCAGGGTTTTCAATTCACTTCGCCACGTACCAGTCGGATTTCGCTAATACACAATGTTTTCAATCAAACTCCGATTTGTGCTAAAACACAGCTGTACATGATGTTGCTCTCTCAGGTCTTACAACTCTCAGTTCTCCCGGTTCTCCCAGCTCTCCTGACGGGCCTGACAAGCGCAGAGAGCTTGACCTCAACGGTCCTAGCAAACCGGAGTTGCTAAGCAAGCATACGGTGCTGGACTCCAACGGCCCTAGCAAACCTGAGTTGCCAAACAGGCGCACGGTGCTTGACTCCAACGGCCCTAGCACGCCTAACTTTCCAGACACGCTTCGGGGGTCCTGATTACACGCGCCTTCACTCTGGCGGTCCTGACAAGCCTGATAGTCCCGATGGACCTCTATAGGCTGACCAAGAAGCGATCTAACCATGTCATTTGTTCGATAGAGGTACGTTGTCCTCCTGCGTGATTATACTGCATGATTTTTTACTTTTCAGCTTCAGAATAGAGGGTGTTTTATAACCTTAGCGTACTGTCTACAGGTACATTGAGCATGTCAATATAGTTGTTCACCAATGCTGAACATACTTTCTACAATCCATACCAGTGTATTCACCCTCAAATCATCACTTAGAGGTCGCCGAACGAACAAAGAATGATAGTGTCGTATATGCATGGCGCAAAGTATGGCACTATCACAACATCGCTGACACATTAATCTGGCTGTTAGTCACTGTTGGTACCGCCGCACTGGGGGCGTACTTGTTGGCGCTGTACGGATGGTTTTTGGGATGTTCCTGTGTCTGTTCATACCCCAGCAATTCTTCTCCAGACGTTGATACTGTTTCCATAGCCTCTTTCTAACAAATTGAAATCCTACGCAGACGTAAAGGCTTCTCACTCAGCCTCAGATTAATTCTGCATCATACGCCTAAGCTCCACTTCCGGAACTCTCGCCTGAAATTCAATAGCGCATGGGACGTTTGGCATAAACGTGTTTGAGAACCCCATGTCATCCTGTGGCTTCGTAGGATCCAGACTCAGCTGAAAGGCCCAAAGAATAAGAAGCGAGTTTATGAACACCGATCTGTAACATTTCAGATCAGATTCAGGAAATTATGTAGGTGGAGAGAATCATGACCTGTTCGCAACGTGTTGACCTGGGCATGCCCTGGAAGGAAGGACGATTAAAGAAAGTGCATCCCACAAGACAGTGCTTACCGCCGACCAAACCCATACACAAAGAATGCGAGATCATCTCTCAACCGACCTTGATCGTTAATCCAGCGTTGGGGCTTGAATGCTTCAGGCTCGGGATAGACTTCTGGATCTCGAGAGATAGCCCTGAGGCGGTGACAATTCGATATGTGATACCTTGAAGGACACAGACTTACCAGTGGTTGCCGATTACCGTAGTTCCAGCGGGAATGCAATAGTTGTCCTGCAGACAGATGTAAGATTATCCTCACAACGAATCGTTCAAAAATACTTGCCCAAATGACGTCTTCCATAGTTCGGTGAGGGAATCCTGTGGGATGGACTATATGAACATCAGCACAGGACCGACCATTCAGAAACTCACCAAAAGGACCTAACGGTCTCCATCTCAAAGCCTCAGAGATGAAGGCCTCCAGACGAGGAAGGGATGGTTTATCGGCGAAGGTTGGTGCTTTGGCGAAAAATGAATGATTTGACAGAACTACAGTGCACAATCAAGCTACCTCGCCCCCTTCCGATGACTGCATCAAGCTCGGCCTGCACTTTAGCTTGCTCTTCAGGGAAATGTGCAGCTGCCATTAGCACCGTGCATATCGCCGTAGCAGTCTGTCGCCCCACCTCAGTGTATACAATCGTAAAACATAGAAAGACGCCTTACTGTTTCGGTTCCAGTTCCAAAAAAGGAGCCAGCAAGATACGCCATCTCCATCTCTGTCAAGTCGTAGAGATGCCCATTTTCCAGAAGGTATTTTGAAAACGAAGGTCCAATATCTTCATTCCTCTGCTGTGGAACAACTCAGACATCACGTAAAGATAGGCAAGGCAATGCGTACCATCTGCAGTTTCACACGATTCAGCTGGTCTGTGTAGAGTCGCGTGGCTCTCTTATAGCCGTCTTTTAATTCTGGCGCATACCAAGGAAGGTATTTGAGCCACGGTATTGAGTCTGCCAAGTAAGCACTTGGGGGCAGGACTGTACGAAATCGGGACATGATGTAGCGAGCCTCCTTAACTTCGGGGTCAGTTGCCGATGTCAGCGAGGTCTTCCCATATGCAACTTTTAGGATCGTCCCTGCGGCATAACTTCCAAGAGCCCGTAAGTAACATACTACGAGACCCCGGCGCCACAGGTAGAAAACCGCTTACGTTATCACATGGTTCTGAAAGTTGCTTGGATCGTCAAGAATATTGAGGATTACGGTTTTTGCTTGCGACATCTGCAGGGGTTGATACGTCTCGGCTGATTTGGGCTGGAGATGCGTATGGAGTACTCTGCATCGCATCGAGAAGTAAGATGAGAGCTGTTTTAGCCTTTACAGTATCGAGACGACGAACCTACGCAGTCGACGGAGCCTGTCCCCAATACGACAGAAACCGAGGCTCAGTCCGCGTGAAAGAATTTCTCCAGCAGCAACGAAGCGAGGTCGATCAGCTAGCGTTCTACCCTGCTTCTCCATTATATCCATTGCGGCCTGTCAGGGAGTGTTGAGTCTGGAGACGTTAACTTATCATAAAAGGACTAACCTTGTAGCGGCCGATAATCACCACGTTCTGCATTCCTAAGCGGATAGTAATCAGAGGGCCATACTCGTCAATCCACCGCGCCACAGTAAGAGATGGTCTGATCAGAAATGTGATACAATTAGATCATAAACATGATGTTGTGGATATGAAACTTCACTCGCGAGGGGGTAGGAGGTGTCCCTGAAGTCTCGAAGTTGGAGGAGAAGGTGGAAGAGGAAGGCGGCTATGTGATTTACGAAGGTAAACCCAAACAATCATTCCTATTACTCCAACACAAGCCGCAACATCGAGGGTGAGCGACGTGTTATCAGAAATGCGCAGGTCAGGGAGCTGTAGCATGGTCGATTGGAGGAGTTAGGATGGACCTGATTGAAAGTGCATTTAAGTTGTTTAAATAAGGTTCCCTACGCACATGAAGAGACGGGTACTGTCACATCCTATTACGCATCACTCCACTTGTACAGTTGGGGATAAGATGATGGCTCCAGACAAATACCATAAACGAACATATGATGTGCGGAAACCGGACAAGATCTTGTCGAATTTCCGCGACTGCCGTCAGGCGAAGCATCGGTAGCAATCCTGAATCACAACTGGCTTACTCCTTCATGGCCTTGTGCACTGGCTATGAGTGTCATCTTTAACACGGGCCGAGTCGTATGATGCCGACGATGATGTCCGGTGGCGTTAGGCGCTCAAGTATAGTGCAGTTTTCTGGAAACCAGAGGTTTTAAAAGCGGAGATCTTTGTGTACACCTGCAAAAACAGTCACAGTCATCAATGTGTATCATGCACGTTCCAGGCTAATAATATGGATCACGAATCGTCTCCCTAAATAAGATGGTATGACGTGCGCGAGATTCTAGGCTGGTTCGTTGCACCTACATAGTAACATAGTGTCGCGGTGTTTCTGGGTCATGTGATTGCGACGTACAAAGTCGAAAAGTTTACCGTGGCCAATGATATAGCTGACCATATCTTTATCGTAGCCGCAGCCCACATCATTATGAGCCAACCTAGCTTTTTTTCGAAAAACAGAGCGGACTTATGGCGAAGAGTAGGAAAATCCAGTCCTATTGAAAACGATGCGAACGGAACGCAGCCGACAGATACGGTAACTCTTTGATATGGGAAGATGCAAAGAAGTTCCCTGCGCCGATACAAATATAGCTAAACCGCATCGACTGAAATCAGAACTTGGGAAGACAGATACCGTTCCTGTCATAAAGATGCACCCCGGCCGAGACCTGAAAATACCAATACAAACCTGAGAGTATTGGCAGCATCAGTTATACAAGGAGCGCTGGGATGCGAGCAAAAACACCCACTGTCATGATATTCTGTTATTGACTCCTTCCAAAAGGTTGACTGGAATCATCGATAGCGCATTACAGAAACAAACCTTGGGGTGTCCGAGGATCAGCGAACCACGGTGGCACAGACAGATACTGCCACGCTGTCACGGTGAGGAAGAACTTTTCGGGTGTAAGGATAAAACGTCGGTATCGCCGCTTAGACTCGTGACCAGTCCTAACCTATGAGGCAAGCCATCGATAGACGGACTGGTAAAACTGGGTTTGAATTTGGATGTCGAGCGGATTCGCAGGATAACGTGACCTTTAGCGAATGAAAAAACCAGGTTTTTTCAAGCTGTAGCATAGAATACAAAATAAACAAAATAATTTTCATTATTGATGCAACCTACACTTGCAAAATCAATGGACCAATCCTCCATCATCCAAGCCTTTCATGACACTTCCCTCAATGTGTTGGATTGATTTGCACGTGATTTAATTAAAGAGCGACTCCCTACTGACTATGTTCAAATGCTCAATAATAGTGACAGAACAGATGCACTACGAGCATGCTTGATCATCTATGTTCTGACAGCAACACTTATGGTTCTGCATCAATTGGCCGACATGTGAGTTGCTTTGCACGATCGAGACAACATGCTGCAAGCTTACATCAGGAAAATCTAGATGAGAATATAGGGCTCTGTAGCCCTGTCGTCATCCCCCCAATCTGTGGAGCAATGCTAGTAGCTCCCGAGGCCTCTACAGAGCGCTACGACATACCATGTAACATGAGAGTGACAAAATATATTTGACATAGCGCACCTGTATGTAGCACGATGTAGTTCTACAAATTCCACCTGCTCTACTGACACCTGCATAATCTGAATGGCCAATCATGAAACAAACACTGACGGACTCGGATTTCCAATCAACATCAGACAAAGCATTATATTTCAATAGTGAATTACTTATTCTTAGGGATATGCACGGGTATGGGTAACCCGTGCGGGTCACATAATACAGTAACTTATACCCGTCTCAGATGGATAGCCCAGCTTGACAATGCACATAATTCAGTACTTTATTTCTGATTTAGACGGACAGCCAAAGGTTGAAAATCTCCCCAGTTAGACGGGCCATCCTAGGTCGGCCCATATGCAGATAGGGCGGGTGGGCCAGCCATGAAGGCAATCCTTGGTGGTGACAGGTGGGCCAACATGATACAGCATAATTATGAATTATTTGTAGGCTGGGGTAATAGTCAATAGACCAGTGGGCCAGCCATGGAAGGACCAGGAGGGATACAGAAGAAGCATGCATTTATACGTTGGGCCAGGATGTGTGCTGCTGGGGTACCGGCTGGGCTCAAAAGTATTCTTGGACACAGGGAATGACAGCCCATCATACCCGGTACAGGCGGATGG
Organism: Suillus discolor; assembly: GCF_016758755.1. Lineage (NCBI taxonomy): Eukaryota > Fungi > Basidiomycota > Agaricomycetes > Boletales > Suillaceae > Suillus > Suillus discolor. Next base: position 132,165 of record NW_024541302.1, read on the forward strand.
GCCCAGATATGGACCCAACCATTCCTAGGTCCTCATCAATGATGGTTGGGCTGTCGTACCCGAGACCGGTGGATGGGCCCACCAATGATGCTGTTGTACCGGCAGGTGTAGACCCGACTAATACCTAGGTCCTCATCAATGATGGTTGGGCCGTCATGCCCGAGACCTGCAGATAGGCCCGCCAATAATGGGCAGGCAGTTGTACCCGGTACTGGCATACTGGCGGATGGGCCCAGATGTGGACCTGACAATCCTCAAAGGTCCTCACCAACTTTGTATCTGAGACTGGCTGACAGGCATGTCCTCCGTTAATGATGGGTAGGCTGGCGCCTGAGGCCGGCGGACGGCACCAGACCAATGGTGTGCATACCTGATTCGCATCGGTATGGCGTCTCAGAACATATAGCACATCTGAACAGTTTCATTCCCTTGTGTGTGCAATATATTACGTTCACATCCGGTCCTTGATGGCGGATCTTCCAGATACAGACGTCAATGCTAGTTTGGGCACTCTGGCCGACACAACATCACTTTGTATTGAACTTGCATGTGCAGTCGGTTGGTTCAGCTACTAAATTTATACCACAACAGAGATCCGGTATCATTCGGGCACAACTAAGATCAACTTATCCGACATGGCAGATAAGATGCGATCAAATCGGTCCGCCGAATGGGAGTGGCCGGAGCGTCCGCACTCTGAGCAGCTGGTGCAGATTACTGATCCCAACTTCCACACCCGTCAGAGCCGACATATTCCATGGTACTGGTTGAGATACCCGGGTCTTCATCAACAGAGCCATGTCGGGAGCTGGGCGTTCGGGTGCTAGTGGGATTGATATGAAGTAACCATTACAATCGTGTAAGAACTAAAGTATATTGCAAAAATGCGCGGGGGTGTCAGTGCAGAAAGGATGGATTTGTTGTGATGGAACAGCGATGAGATGGAATGCTAAGTTATAGTATAGATGGGGGTTGCGGAAGGGGCAGGAAGTAAAGTTGAGCCATCCAAGGTGGGCCCATATGCAGATAGGGCGGGCGGGCCTGCCATGACGGCAATCACCGGCAGTGACGGGTGGGCCATTGGTTTATGGGAATGGAGTAAATTTGTCTAGGTAGGCGGGCAGGCCAACATCATATAGTATAACAATGAATTGTTTGTCGACTGGGGTAGTAGTCAATACAAGGGACCGGTGGGCCAGCCATGGAAGGGCTGGGTGGACCCCAGAACTGCATGCCCAGTACCAGCAGCTGGGCCCAGAAGTATTCTTGGATGGGGAATGACCGCCTGTCATGCACGGTACAGGCGGATGGACCCAGATATGGACCCGATTATCCCTAGGTCCTCGCCAGCGATGATCGATCCATCGTACCTGGGGCCGGTGGATGGGCCCAGAGAACTGAACCTCATCCCAGCCAATGGTGGGCAGGCTATTGTACCTGGTATCGGCGGATGGCCCAGATGTAGACCCAACCATTGTTGATGAGGACATCGACGACGGTTGGGCCTTCATATCCGAGACCCACTGATGGGCTCAGAACCCAACTGCATTGCTGCCAACGATGCGCGCAGGTCGTTACACGCCGGTTCCGGTGGATGGGCCCAGATGTGGACCTAACAATCCAAAATGTCCCCAAGGCGCGTCGTTGTATCCGAGACTGGCTGACAGGTGCATCCTTTATTATGATCAGTAGGCTGTGGCGCCCAGGCCCGGCTGACGGTCCAAGACCATGGGATCAGATATCTTACACACCAACTGACGGGCTGTAATACCCGGATACAAGCTATCGGAACCGAAGGAAATCGGTTGTAATGGGTCTCGAGACTATATTGGCAAAACATATGCAGGTAGTCCAAGCGATCTGGATTGGTGGGTGGATCCGGGTCTTGCCGTAAATAGATCTTGCAATTGATGACCGATGCCGGTAATGCTAAATAACACTTTCCGGCGTGGCAGCACCTGCATGTATGGTCAACTGGAAGCTGTTCTGTTCATATGAGGAAAGGTGAGACAGGGTGATGTAACTATGTGAAGTTCAAATGCAGTCTGCTGGGCTTCCAGCGATGCTTGATGGAACCGCTGGATGCCATGATCGCACATATTCAGGAGGGTCATCAGCAAGAGTAATAAGACAACAGTGAAATTCGGGAATGGTGCGGAAGTGGATAATCAATTCATGTGAAGGATGGCCTAGTAGCAGTATTACCCTACAAATGGGGTCCGGATCTACAAACTAGATGCAAGTGCCGGAAGTCAGATATATAAGCATTTTTGGCTTCATGTGGCCACGAGCCTGTACTTCAACCGTCTTATGAATCGGCCTCCGGCATGTGCATGTTCGGTAGGCATCAAGCTCTATCCCGGAGGCAGCTGTAATCCAAGGAGAAATCACCAAGACATTGCAGGCGCCTCCAAATATCATATCGGTATCGGTCCCTCTACAAGGGAGATGTCTACATATCATGGTCTTTCACAAACTGAAAGAGGTCGATGATTCAGAGTTGGTCAAGTGAAGGACAGTACATGACAGAAGAGCTAACTTATGTTGAGTCGCCAGTCAATCTGCCATGGATATGCTGGAGGCACAGTTATGGAAGGAAAAGTCTCTGCTACCTAAACAATCCACCGGACTATACATATTCAGCTTCCGTAGCATTCATGCAGAGGCAATCAGAGCTGGCTGTTTGGGAGGGAATACATCGCGCGGTGCTGTTACATAGATTACAGCGGGTGTTACCATCTAAGAGATGCGGATAACACTTGGTATGGGTATCAGAAAAATGGGAATACACCCCACGGAGAATCAAACCTTGAATATTTGCAAATGCCGGACAAAATTGCAAAGTCAGATAGATGAATTCATATGGGCGCATGTTCATTCGGTTGAAAGGCGCATAGGACAACAATCGAACCACTTGTAGATAAACTGCTGTTACCTCAGTTCCATGTGCTATTATTGTTGCCAGTGGTGTATTGCAAGTAGTCCATCCCAACTGTTGGTGTATGGATTCTTGGCCACAAATGCCTGGAACAATTGTGGAACCGCTCTTGGACACAATACTGTTACTCCCGGTCCACATTTTTGCATCCACAAACCACATATTTCAAGAAATACCCACAACCACATCCATGTAAATCCAGACTTGTCAGAATTTCACAAAGTTAGCTTTCCATATTCACCGCATTCATTACATTCATCACTACCATATCTTTGCTTCCAGAAACAATCATGACCGTACCTTCTGAGCAAGCTAACCACACCTTAAACATTACATTGGCCGCCCTGCAATCGCTCATGAAGCGTTGCATCAAGAGGGCGATCCCAAGGCCTTGAGGTTATCAGATGAGATTGCCCAGCATGTGGTAAGTCTGTCTGATCTTGCCCTTATTTTTGTCTACATGAAACTCATACATTTAACACAGGCCAAGGACTTGAAATTGTATGGTGGGGACGCCACATCATTCTCACTGCAGCTGCTTTCTTTTGCTGCTGTTGTGAGAGAGAACTCAAGGGGTGGCGCCTTCGAGAGTGTCCCCGACTGGACCTCCATTACAAACGACAACCCGCGCATCAAGAGCCACCTGCGCTTCGACAAGACCGTGGATTATCTCACACCTTCCTCATTCAATGATCTTGTCATTGCCACCACAGCAACCGCCAATCCCCCTACTGTCCTCGCAATGGCAACCGCCATCGTCCCACCATCGGCACAATTGGGCTCGCCATCCAAGCCATCCCTCACAGCGTCGGATATCCTTCCTGGGCCAGAACAGGAACTGAAAGGATCATCGGACCTTCGGAAGGAAAAGGCCGAGGACCCTCCTGTTCCAATCCACACTCCCGCCGATCCGCTGGCAAAATACAACCTCTTCGTGGCCAGAACTAAGAAGAGGAAGGCTGCAGAAGATATGGATGCCGCTGTTGCGGTAGCCAAGACCGAATTGCCTTCTGCGTCTGAAGAGCCGGTAAAGAAAAGGAAGATCACATCAAAACCCATTTCCAAGAAGGAATGGGGTTCGGATGATGATATCGCTACTCCATGGAAGGTATGTCTTGTCTGCATGGTGTTGAACACAAGCTGATAAATTTAAAGCATTCCATTCGCTATCACCCCCGGCAGTGCGACAAATGTGCCAAATTGGACATTGCCTGCATTGTCCTCCCCAACAAGAAATTTGGACACATGCGCCTCGCCTGCGCAAATTGCGACAGCATGAAGATAACTTGTGCAATCGACAGCATTGGTGTCCGGCAGAGGTTGCAAGCGAAGGTAGCAAAAGCATCCTCTGACCCGCCCAAACAACCAAAGGCTTCGAAATCCTGAGCTGTCTCTAACACATGCGTGACGCGTCTTTCTCGCTCGCAATGGAGCATAGTTCAACATGAAGGTATGTCTTCCCATCTCTTCGGAAAGAGTTGAGCTCATGGAGATTCTCAGAGGAAGAGAAAAAGTTGATGGACATCCTTCCGGGTCAGGCTCACATGCAACCGGAAGATGCGCAATCACTTGCGCCCACCAACCTGCCGGAACCAGAGCCCACTGCAAGAGAAATCTTACAGGGCATCCAGGACCTCGGTAGGAGATTAGATCTCCTCGCTGCCAATGAGCGGGTGGACGCTTTGGAGGTCAGAGTGGGTTCAATGGAGACAAACCTGCTTAAACGGTTGGATGCATTAGAGCAACGGCTAAACGCATCTGATGCCCGGTGGAAATCTTTGGAATCTTTAGGATAGATAGAAATTTTCAGTATGACTTACAAATACCGACTAGCTACATAGAATGCATCCGATGGACTCCCTCATGTACTATAGATACTCCGGAGGACTTTGTACTATTATATTATTGCATGTTCAGCCTGGTGCTGCTTGTGTATCCGGGTTCAATTTATTAAGTCCACGGACATTATGTATATAATGCAGCTGCACTTTCCTTCATGTCAATCCGATGTTTGGTAATGTTTTTTTTGAATATCGCGATGCACCTCTGATGATGGTTGCGGGTCGGTATTAATCAACTCGCCATCCATATGGTGCATCCCTCTGACATGTAAATCTGTGTTATATAATGGCACCACTTTATTTTGACTGAAAGTATCTGACAAAAATCGTATTTACATCAGTTCTACCGGCAAGTGCAGCGAGACTACAGTTGATGAGGGCGTAAGCTGCACAATGAGCGCAAATGACCGTGATACTTGCCGGATGGCACCTGTGCATATTTATCCGATATCATCTCGCATCATACCCGGAGGGTGCATTCGGAAGTGAGTTTTGATGACCCAGCCATGCCAGCAGGGAAGACATAATATGTAGTTGTATGGAGGCGGCAGTGTAACATGGTCAGACCGCCGCCACGCAAACCGTTACACCAAAAGGTGAAATACTGAAAGCTTATGTTTCAGTATCAGCGACGGTATATGTACTGATTATGAGAACTCGGGTAAGCCAGCATGCTTACAGGCAGCTATGTAGTATACCAGCCACAGGCTTGTGTTCCTGCATCCAAATTCCCAAGCCATCCTGTGACCCGAATACAATACTTGCTTGCTTACCTGAAAGACTACTAACTATGTGGATCCGTCCTTGCTTCTGAGCTTAAATCCATGTGCATTGCAGTCAATGGTTGCTTCTTGGGCTCAGTCATAACCGACTATTGTGTCACTTCACAGAATAATGTGTTTGAAGTGTCGGACACATCCAGGAAACCTGGAAACTCATGACCTACTCATCTCCGGATGGAGAACAGCCATCTGATGGCAACCGCCTCTGTGGCTGACCAGAATTCCTGTGGGCAGTGAAATTCGACGCTACCGTGGTTCCGGTATCTTGACATGAAAATCTGAGTTGCATTCCGAGTCAATTTTTGGAGAATGCAGTTTATGCGGTTCATTGGCCGCGCACGAAGACATCATGTGGCGGAAGCACTCTTACCGGTCACAAACTTCGACACGGATACATTTACCAAGAACATGCCTCGCATGCCCACCCAAGCTTTGTGAGCTGAAGTCCAACCCTCCGGTCAATTTTTTTTATGTCCGAGCACATGACATTCATTGATTTATAAAATTAAAATTAAACAAAGCAATACAGTCTGTTTACCACATTTGTGATCCACAATCCCCACAAGCTATTCGGTGACATTGTTTGGGATATTTAGCATTGAGAATTGGGTAACAGCTTACGATTACTTGTGGCCACATTACTGGATTGAGCTTGTTATTGTAAATCACCACAATAACACTTTTGAAGCTCCAACCATATAATTCAACACTGTCCGAGCTGACTTTATCTATCACCTCACCACAACCCATCATGACTGATAATTACCAAATGCTCCATAAGTCTGCTGCCAGTAGATTTTCTATCTGGGATGCAGCAGAAATATTCGAATATGCCACTTCCAGATTTACCGCAATACATATGACAATAATGAAAGATAAGAACAACCACTCCAACTCGTATCAGCACACTTTCGTGAGACACATAGTCTGGGAAGCGGAGGTAAGTTTATGCAATTGTCCCCGGAGAGATTTACTGATAGGCACCGATAGCGCTTTGTATTTCCCTTCGTCAACATCTGCGCTGCCATGAACATCAACACAACACTGCCGGTATATCTGAACGAGGTCATCTTTCTTATCACATTGTTCCAGACCGAGCCATATGATCACGGGAAACTCTTCACCACATTCAAGGCATGCCCGCATGAGTCTGGGACCCATCCGATTGACATCAATCGGGTGATCCCCGACTATCGCCACGCTTGGTGGAAGTACAGGTTCGACCTTGCACCGTTTAACATGCCTCTTTGGATGTCAGTTGCACAAGTGAAGGAGCTGGTGACCAGCCATTTTGCTCAGCGGGTGAGTGATTATTTTTAGATTATGATGTCATCAGTATTTCTTACCACATACACGCATTAGCCTAAAATGGCCAGTATGGTGCCAAGACCAATTACAAACACCCGCAGTGATGATCCGCTCCTGCAACAGCTGCAAGTTCTCCGGGCTGAAGTTTCCCATCTTGGTATGGAACTCAGCCAACTCCTTGTTGCTAAGCTGGATGCCATGAGCGAGGCTGTGGCTGCATTCAATCGTCTAGAGGATCCTATAGATGAGCTTCGTGAGGCAATGGAAGCCTCCCACGCGGCAGTTGCAATGTTGCAAGGACATTACGAGACTGGAAGGTTGGGAGCACCTTCATCCGTCGAACCCTTTCCCCGTGTACAATCACTTCTGTGTTGATGTTATTTACAGTCGTCCAGGAACAGCTTCTCCATTAGCTTATTTTAGTGTAGTTTCTCTTCCATAAGTGAATGTCTCATCGACCATAATCCCATCCGGTTATATGAGACATGCGTGGGTTTGATGAATTACGTTCATAAAGTCGCATCTCGGCTCGCTTTGTTACATCATGAAGATGGCTGCCGCATGGCAAATTGTATTTAAGATGCACATTTTCTTGAACAAGGCCTGCGCCTCTCCCTTTGCATAATGATATCGCATAAGTACTGGGAATCCTACCATGAACAGCTTGGTGCCCTTGACCTCGCCTGTCATCCAACATCGTTCATCCCCTGGGATTGGGCCCTTAATGTCACCGATATAGCAAGTGAATGGGTCGAGCAACAGTTTGCAGCTCATATTGCAGGCAGACCGCTAGTGCCTGCGCCGCCCAAACTTGACCCGGAAACTATGGTTGCTTGCGGACAGTTAGCCTCGGTGCTGGCAGAGGCCTATCAACACCCCAGTAGGTTGAACCATACATGTTTAGTGTCAGCCCATTGTAATGTTTGTAGTAAAACTAGATATCAACGTTATCCGGTACAACGAGGCATTGGCCAAACGGGAGTCGGGACTGAATGATTCTCACGAAGAAGCATTGTTGGCGAAGTTCCCCCCCACTGAGCGCCTGGTATTGGATCGCCCGTTGGTTGTGATCGATGCCAGCTACCAGATAATACTCTGGTACCTTCCGGGTGCGCTTAACTGGTCTTTGCAGGTCGGTGCGGGATTGCACTAAAACTGTATAATGCTAATTGAGAGGAGGTAGCATGATATGTACACCGCCACAATCAGGATGGGCAATCTATTGAAACAGAGCATCACCAGTGAGAAGACGTCCACAGGACAGGCAAGTAAATGGAGAACCCACGCAACCAATTTTTATGCCTACCAAGAGCCGCAGTTAAAGCCCGGGTGCATCAATATATTGCCTTGCTGGTTTCAACAGGGACATGAGGTCTGTTTGAATTTTCTGTACTAAGGAAATGTCTAACATCAAACAGTGTCATGGCCCCCCGCCTGTGAACCCAGAAGATGGCTTTATGCCCAAAGTCTCCGCTACCTTGAAGGGCGATAGGAGCCTGTCGGTCATCAGAGACATGCAACGTCCGGGTCTTGTATCTTCAGCCACCCTTCACGTAATGCACCCGCAGTTATACCGCGCATCTATGTCCACTCATGTAGAGCTTGGGCATTGGGCGGCCAAGCAAGGACTGGATGATATGTGCAAGTTCCTTCAACACTGGACATCCATCTATATGGGCGTGGCAATAATGTGTAACAGGAAGTCGCCGAGCCATCGAGATCCGAAATGCCCCCCGGAAGGCTTTGATATCCTTACTTGCATAGGCGGCTATGGCCATGGCATAATGCAATTGACCAACTTGGGCATTGAGCTGGCTTATGATCCGAGAGTTATGGTTGGCTATTCCGGCTGGCTCGTGAGGCATGGCGTTCAGGTGGCCGAGGGAGACAGAATCATCTGGGCTTGGTTTATGCGCGATAGTGTGCATAATTAAGCTCGGACCCCGCATACAGAGTATGCAAAATACAATCTCGCGGACTTTGCGATATACCACCTAGCCCAATACAATCAGGCAGATTTCATTCAGTACCGCACATTGTAGTTCATTTTCGGTTGATGTCGCCTTACGGACAATATGGCTATGTGACATTTTGCATCACATCTTCTTGATTCTCAAATGCACCATCGGTCATATCCCAGAAATAGGTCTTCGTTATATGCAGATGGACATAATGATACTTCATGCAATGTTATAGCATTGTCTTTGTTTTCCTGACCCAATTTCTCACTTACATATAACTTTTATTTGACTTTCATGACACATTCGGTAGACAATCCTCCGGCTGCATTTGCCAGTTCACTACAACAGGATGTTCTACCGGCCAGAGCACCAACATTTACATTGATGTCCAGACATATCCGGAAAGCTGGTCCTGAATGCCCTCAAGATGTCTCTTGCAGTTGGCTCTGGATCGGCATTGTTGGTCGGCGCAGGTTGATCATCCTGTTCTGGCCGTCAGCTTGTGCCAACGGTTGGGACTGTGTGCATGGGCGCACCAGCCGCCGGACCAGGCTGTTGCTTCTCTTCTAAGAGTCATTGAGATCCCGTCATGAGTGCTTCCGATGTGACGGAAAACTCACCTCTGACTATGTTGGGTTCAACCCAAGGGGATTGGGCAAGTGTTCTCCTAGCTGGGGTCTTGGAGATCGCGCAAAACTTCTGAATGCGTGTTCCGGATGGCTTTGATGCGGCCGCGGCCGCCTTCGCTTGCATTCTCTTCCTGACACCGATGCAGTTGATTGCACAGGTGATCTTCATATGATCATAATTTGCATCCCAAAGCGTATGTGAAGACAATGCACATGTGATGGTCATTGCTTGCGGACATCATCCGAAAGCTGTAGCATGCCAAATATCTATAATACATCGCACCGGATTCATACGAGTGACTCATCTGAAACTATGGACATGCATTCAGTCAGCTTCCGAAGACTGCGATGCAGTTTGATAACCATATGCAAGTCGCGTGTATCCGAACTTTTTGTCCGGAAGGACAATGCAGGGTATGTCCAATTTCATGCATGGCACGCGCATCGGTAATAATCGAATTGGCTAGCTACAATACAACAGATACTAATCTATGTTGCCATTCTCCCTAAGTCATTGTATGATAGCTTTATGAAAAACAAAACAGACTGGTATTAAGCAAAGTGGACTGTTGGTGATACAACAAATGATAAATGAATCAAATGGCCATTAGCGACCCTTCACCAAATATATGGCGGTGCTTTGCAGCTGGCTCCCGACTGTCATCTTGCTCAGGATGAAATAGATAATTCAGCATATCCAAGTCATGCTCCGCCACAATCTTCTGCCCATCTGACGCACCGTCAGGACGTCGAATATCCTTCTGATTGACATACATAGGATAATGGGTCTTCCAGATCGGTCCAGCCCAATCGAAATCGAGCAGCATGAAGTGTTTGTCGTCTCGCACGACGAAATTGGTATCTCGAAGGTCGCCATGAACGTAGCCGTCATTGTGATCGTGTAACTCCCGGATGAGAGAGGTGATGGCATCCTTCAGCGGCTGACGGTCCAAAACACCTATCTCACTGAGCAGTCAATATGAGCCAGGTCATTGCGGAAAGCAATCATTATCAATATCAAGGGCATCCATAATCACCATATTCCAGCCACTGGGTAAAGAATTGTAGGCGATAAGTTTGGGAGTGTTCCCCTTGCTGGCACAGAATTTGTGGGCCTGAGGGGAATAGTGCCTAACGAACTTGATGCATATCTTGCTCCCGGCCACATCACCGACGGTTTCCCCAAAGAAGATAAGTTGATCCTGGAGGATTTGAGTCTCATCATACGAGAATTCCTGGATGTAACCGGTTGAATCGGTATAACTCCGAGGGTAAGGACATTTTAGATATGGATCTTCGGGTTCAAGGGACAGGATTGGACAGGAGTACAGATTTGTAAGTTTGTCGACGGCAATTTTGAGAGCCCCGAAAGTACGAGCCGCCATCGCTTGCATACGGAGGTCTGTTGAATGCCAAAACAGAGGAATGATAGGGACCAGGACATTGGACTGGACCTTTTCTGTGAAAACAGAGCCTGCAAAGCCGATGCATGCCCCTAGTTTTGATCAATATAGGGCTTTATTAATCTGGTCAAATGAACTAACCGAAGACAATGACATGGATGCATGGAATGAAAGACCTGAGCCTTGCTATCTCAATCTTTGAGTCTTCCATAAACTTGTGGTAGTACAACATCGCCTCCACAAATGGTTTGGCAGTGCCACTTCCAATCTTGTTCTTCCCCTCAATTATCACCTGCACAAACTTTCTGTTGGTAGACAAAAGATGTCTGTCCGTCGTACATCCTGTCAAGCCAACCATAGAAGCATTGAGTATAATACTGTAGTCGCAGAGCACTTGCCGGAATGTATTCATCCGCGTGAGCTCATTGGGATAGAAGGAGGCCATCTTTTCCGAAAGTTGCAAAACAAAGTCGTTGTCTCGGACAGTCGGTTGATGATTTTGACAATTGTCCACGAACTCGGTGAAGATAGGCTCAAGAAGAGTAACCAGAAGAGGGTCTGCGGCTCTGTGAGGACGATTGCAAAGGTACTCTTGCTGGTCCTGCTTTGTAGAGAATGCGGATGGTGTTGCACCAGCTGACAGAGTACCCACGCCCTTCTTGAGATAAGCGATTCGTCGATCAACAGCTGGAATGTGTCGTGCAACAGCAGGATGTCATACGACGATATGAATACATCCGCGCTCTATTCCATCTGCAAACACATCGGACAGCTCGGTTAACGGGTGCAGCTCGATGCCTTCATCTATGATCACGTTGCAGAAGTGTGTATCATTCAAGTTGATCTTGACCTTCCAAAATATCAGATTATCAACATCCGATCATAGGCATCAGATCACTTACCTTCCATAGCTCAAGACGGTCAGCGGCAACATGGTCAAACTCTGGCTTCTTCGCGTCCTTGATAACATTTCTGAGGTCACCAATGGTCTTCGTCCACTCAACGTCGACTGGGAAAATACAGTGAGGATCATCGCCCAAGACAATGCAGTTGAGTTTCAGGTGGAGCGGTCCGGAAGACACTAAGTCATACCACTATCAGAAGGAGGAAAGGGTGGTAATATTGAAAGACAACTCACCGGCAGGCGGGTATTGGATAATAATATGCAGATACTTGTGCGGAGGAGCATTGGGAAAAATCTTGACCATTTCATCCACAGGTGATAGGGATTTCATTGGGTCAAGTGTAAGATTGTTGAGATTGTGCTCAATTGTCTCGTTGACGGGCAGGTCGACCTTCCAGAATATCAGATTATCAACATCCGATCATAGGCATCAGATCACTCACCTTCCATAGCTCAAGACAGTGAGCGTCAACATCGTCAAATTGCCGCTTTGTCTTGTCTTTGATGACCTCTCTGAGGTCACCAACAGTCTTCGTCCGCTCAATGTTGACTGGGAAAATATGGCGAGGATCATCGCCCAAGACAATGCAGTTGAGTTTCAGGTGGAGCGGTCCAGACATCTGACGAACAAGAGTGATAGTGTCTCGAGCGGTGACTGCAGTGAGTGCTCACTGCAGCAGCAACAGCGCACTAACTTAGAAAGCCACGCAGCCACACCCCGTGACTGGGAAATTAATTTTCTGTGAGAATACGCTGTGCCTGGGAAATTTGTCATCGACCGATTTACCCCTTTCCGGGTATCCGATGCACGACATAGCACCATTTATTGGTGAGAAGTGGATTAAGGCCTGTTGCGGTGGACACGGCTCTTCAGCAATGGTCGGAAGCAAATGCTTTTGATAGTCTGTTGACGCAATCAGAGGTGGTGTGATTTATATTGGATGCACCGCAACAGGCCTTAATCCACTTCTCACCCATAAATGGTGCTATGTCGTGCATTGGATACCCAGACAGCCATACAGGATCTTCCAGAAGCAATGGTGGATCGGCCTTTCCCAACCATGCTCACAGTCCCAACTGTTGGCACAAGCCGAAGGCCAGAATAGGATGATCATTCGGGTCCCAACTGTCGTCGATGAGGACCTAGGTATCGGTTGGGTCTACATCTGGGCCATCCGCCTGTACCGGGTACAATAGCCTGCCCACCGGAGGGCATATAGGAATTTGAATTTCCAGATCCGTCCGTCCGTCTGGGTCTGGAACAAAGGTAGAGCTAGTATACAAGTCTAAGTTAAGATATGGTGCGTAGTACTAGGTAATGTAGGAGACAAACAAATCCAACAAGCTTGAACATAGTAGTGGTAAAGACATAAACAAGGTTTAAACACATAGGAAAGACAATTGAAAAGCCCTTCATCGCTGGCCCACTGGTCCCTTGTATTGACTATTACCCCAGTCGACAAACAATTCATTGTTATACTATATGATGTTGGCCCACCCGCCCATCTTGGCAAATTCACTCCATTCCCATAAACTACATAATGGCCCGCCTGTCACTACCGGTGATGACCGTCATGTCCCACCCGCCCGCCCTATCTTATGGGCCCACCTTGGATGGCTCGACTTTACTTCCCGCCCCTTCCGCAACCCCCATCTATACTATAACTTAGCATTCCATCTCATCACCGTTCCGTCAGAACACATTCATCCTTTCTGCACTGCCCATCCAGAGGCGTACGGATTGTCTTCCCCTTCCGGGATTTGGGCATTGTACAGGGGCTTCTCCCAGTTGTACCTTCTTTCTTTTTCACTCACAGAAATGCCCGAAGCCACATCTTCAGCATCCACGGGATCATGCCACAATCAGTCACAAGGATCCGATGGCCCAGTGATATCATGTGTTTCTCTAGAGCTAGTTAGTTCTATCCGAGTTATCTGCGATTCACCTGCATCTGGCTGTGAATCTTCATCTGTAAGGTTAAATGGTCCTACTAAGCTCTCCTCTGAGATATCAATGTCAGAAAATGATCCAGAATTTGCATATCCCATGGCTGATGAAGCAGCTGTTGCTGCAATGTCATGTCTGTGGACCATGTCAAGGGCAATGATATCTTCAAGAATATATCCAAGGTAGGACGCACCTCCGCCGATTTATATCCTGCGTGGGAGTTCCTACTACGCCCGGATTTGAATATTCGCAGGCTGACTTACCGTTGAATCTTGGCATTACCGATGGCTTGGGTGGAATGCATGAGATCATAATGGCACTGATCCATGCCACCGAGCATTGTGACCATCCAATGCGTTGAGCTGTATCCAAAGACTCGATCTGTGTCGGAACTGTTGGAGTCAGAAAAACAGTCATAGCTGCTATGACAATTAGGAAGCCTGTAAGAAGCATTTGTCACCAAGTCGCCGGAATCCAAACATGCGGTCTTAGTAAAACAAACACGTTTGCCTACCATGAATGTTTCGTTTGAAATAAGGAAGTCGGGGAAGGCTTACCACGCGCAAAGCATGCTCCCATATTTGGACAACCCAGCCATGGCAACCGAATGTGTGGGATAACGATCGCCGAAGAAGTTGTATTACGTCATCATTATATTAACCCGACCACACTGTCTTGCCTCAATGCGTTCTCGGAAAGACCCATGACTGACGGATTGGTATATATAAGTCCCGAGACTTAATAAAAAATCATTGAACCCATCTTTCTTTTTGTATACCATTGTCAGTCACCCACTACAGTCTGTAAATACTGAGAATGACACCTTCGGAAATTGCTAACAAGGCCCTCGACTCCACGCTTGAGGTTGTACAATCGCTGATGAAGCGCTGTATGAAATTAAAGGAAAGTGACCCAGCCGCATTGATAATCTCGGATGAGATCGCTAGACGGGTGGTAAGCCTCGCTGCCTACAATTGTTACTGTATTTTTGGATAAACAACTCAATTTGGCGCAGGCAAAAGATTTGAAGCTTTACGGGGGAACCGCCACATCGTTCTCCCCTCAGCTGCTGTCTTTTGCAGCCGTAGTACGGCAGCATTCAAAAGCTGGAAAATTTGTATCATTGCCCGACTGGAACTCCGTGACGGACAACGACCAGCACATCAAGATGCACCCACTGTTCCACAAGAATATCTACTCCCTCACGCATCCCGACGCAGAACCAGAACCCAGCATGTCGTCATCCACAGTCCCGCCGGAGCCGCGTTCAATGAACGGGACCGTCGTGGAAACCTGTACGCCTCAACATCTTGTCGCATCAAAGGCCCCGCATCCCATTCAGTCACTCCATGTTGTCCCTGAGGTGCAACCGAGGACATCTGAGTGGCTATCTCCTGTTGCACCAGTTGTGGAACCCATGATGTCTGGCGTCCGAAGCACCATAACCCCTATGGTCATACCAGAACCATCACCACCGGTTTTAATGCCTCCCATGACTGTCGGACAAAACATGGGAAATATCAGAACGGTACGGCGGGCCTTCCCACCAACTGGTAACCCGCAGAAAATGAAAACGGAAATGGACGACAGCGAACCCCAACCACGCTGGATATCCTGGAAGCCGGTTCGGAAACGAAAGAGAAAGTTTGAGTCGGATGATGAGGAGACGAGTGCCACCAGTACCATTCATGTTAAGGTGACTTTGAGAACATTTATCTGTTTGTTGCTAATGTGCATTAATACAGCAGAGGGCGTTGTCGGTGAAGGCCAGCCATGCTGTCGCTCGGACAGACATGCCCCCATCTGACTTTGTGGACGAGAGAGGTTTTTGGGATGCAGAAACCAGGGTAAGTCGTCTATGTAGCTGGGGTTACTGTCTTACTTGGGTTTCTCCAGCCTGCCAGATGGGGTCTAGATGCCACAGTTGCTACTGCGGTAGAGGTAGGCAGACAATCGCATTCGAGTAAATATGCCCTCACATATTCCAGCATTCCGTTCGCTACCATCCCCACAAATGTGACAAATGCATCAAAATGGATGTGCCATGCATTGTGTTGCCTGACAAGAAGTTCGGGTGTACAAGACTCGCTTGTGCAAACTGTGATGAGATGAAAATTACCTGCGTGATTGACGGCGCTGGTGTCTGGCAGAGGCTGCAAGCAAAGGCGCAGGGAGCTGCGATGAAAACCGGCGTGAACGCACCACTCAAATGTTCCAGGACACGTGCACCCAAGTCACGTGCGGCTGTCACAACACCTTTCATATCCACTCCTGCGAAGACAACTAAACTTTCCAGATGTTTATCCTCGCTTGTCCTACAGAAAGTTGTGCCGGACAATCCACCGATTGGTAGGCGCATCCATTGTATCCTTCCGACTTGCTCACCAAGTATTTTGACGACATACTCAGAGGTTGAGCAAGGACCAATGAACTTGATGCCGGAGAAGGCGCCACCGAATATGCAGCCATTCAGATCTCTGCAACTCCCACCGGTCGACATGCCAGCACCAGTCCTACCATCCGTACCAGCTACCCCCTCAGAGCCTGAACCCACCGCAAGAGCCATATTGCAAAGCATCCATGACCTTGGCAGGAGATTCGATCTCCTGGCAACCAATGAGCGGATGGATGCTTTGGATATGAGGGTAGATTCGGTAGAGCGGAGGATCAGCCTGAGGCTGACGACGCTGGAGGAACGGTTCACCGTATCTAATGCGCATCAGGAGTTGTTATCACAGTCGATCGGTAATCTGTCTATGTCCTCACAGGTGCACAGCAACAATCCGGGTGCACATCATCCTCGCGCCCATGGTAATGCGCACACACCCCAGCACCTGCCAGAACCAACCATCACTTTGTGGCTGACAAATAATCCTGCCGGTGATGAACACCCATGCATCTCCACCATAGGCAGGGAGTACACCCATGCATGGGACCAGTCCATTATGACAGGTATGCAAGGTGATGCCCAGACCTCGACATCTCGTTGGCGGCAGACATACTCCCCGGATCCTCATTATATACGCGAGCCTTCTATTGCATCTTCCCCGTTGTCCAGCATGTAACCTGTCAGAACACAGGAGTAGATCTTGGCCGCATAACTAGTTCATGGCGCTCCCTTGATTTGCATTCTGCTCTGGCATCAAATTTGACCTCACTTTCATTAAAATTTTGGTAGATAAAGCAGGTTGAATTTTGCTTAGTAACAAATGTAAAGATGTAATCTCGGTGATCGAATGAAAACTTCAATCCAGGAATGTGCTCGGAATATGCGAGAGACATACGTGGACTATCATTGAATCACCCATATCCAAAACAGAGGAATTACTGCCAGAAAGTTTGAAGTCAGTTATGACACCTCCCGCCCTGTGGGAATTTAGCCAGTTGGTCGTTCTTTGTATGTGATCGGCTTGGATGTCCTGTCCATATGATATCTTGCACGAACCAACTGATATGTGCCGATGCAGCTGCGCAGATGTTTCAGATTATCTCGGACACTACGGATGCCTGGGTTCAGTCGGCTGTTAGGGAAGCATCACGACAAGGCCCGCAGCATATGGATCATCATCGGTGATCTGAGGGGCTGGTGATAAATACAACGGCTACCGGACAGCATGCTAAGGTCTTGATGAAAATATCATTTAATCAGATATCTTGTGGTACCAAGCTGAACTCCCAATGCATGTTGTTCTGGATATTACGAACTTCCGCCGAGCAATCACTGCTCCACTCAAGGACTTCTGGAAGCTCATTTGCTACCTTCGATAATGTTCCCCGATGCATTTCACACCCTTACATTTCACTCCGGATCAAGTTTCTTTCCCCACTTCGGAGGAGTTTGCAATGATAATTGAACAAATGCATCTCACCACTCAATTCCATCCTTTGTTCTTTGAATGGTATTCTGCTGCCTCAGATTTGCTGTATGGTTACCATCGGCAGAGAAACTGAAGGCATTATCATCCACACCCACATGCAGGAGGGTAACACAAACAGACCTATTTGATTATGATAGTTCAATCCAAGGTGTTGATGTGTTAATAGCTGTAGGCGAGGCAACCAAATACATCGGACAATGGTAGCGACAAGCATGGTATTATGTCATAATGTAATTACACCGAGTCTACATTACCGTGCTTTCACAAAGTACTTTCTCGGAAACATCCACAACCGACAACCTTTATATAAATTCCGATACTTGTGCAAATTCTTAGTGTCACCTTTCTGTCCTTGCCGTGTAGTTGCATTCAACAAACTTGTTTGTTTTTAACACCGCTATGACACCCAAAGTAGCAAATGACGTGCTCGACACCACGCTTGCGACTTTGCAATCGCTCATCAAGCGTTGCATCCACTTAAAACAGGGCGATCCAGAAGCTCTGAAGCTATCGGATGAAATTGCTAGACACGTTGTAAGTCTACTTTCATTTACATTCATCTGATTGTTCAAATTTGCACAGGCAAAAGACTTGAGGCTTTATGGGGGAAGTGCAACATCATTCTCCCCCCAGCTCTTGTCCTGTGCAACCATTGTGCGTCAATACTCCAAGGGTGGTGCTTTTGAGAGTTTGCCCGACTGGAACTCCATGGTCGATGATGATCCACGCATCAAGAGCCATCCACACTTCCACAAAACATTGGACTACCGTCCTCTCACTGCAGTTGGAACTCTTCCTATTTTGAAGGTTCGAGCTACCGGGTCGTCATCTATAATTAAGCCTCTCACTGTTCCTGCTGCCGTCCATCCTTTCATAAAACAAGCTCCCACACTGGAAGCCAACTTGGCACCGCTCTCCCTGTTGCCGGCCTCTCTGGAGCTGGAACCATTGACTCCTCTTGCTCCATCAGTCGCTTCTGCTACACCTGCAACAACGAAGTACAAGCTCTTCATGCCAGGCAATATGTCGAACAAGGTCAAGGTTACTCCGCACCCTACGAATGACAAGAAGAGAAAGGCTGAAGAAGATGATACCGATTCGGCGGACGCTCCCAGGTCCCCATCTAGATCGCGCAAGCAGAATCTGAAAAAAATCAAGAAGTCATCGAAGAATGGAACTACAAAGGTAGGTCTAGTAACCGTTCCTCATAGTAAATCGCCGATGCAGCTGGTCACTGACATTGCCCAAGGAAACATTGTTGTCAGCGGTATCTGAAAAGGTATTAGACCCGGAAGCTCAGGACGCGATTGACACGGCCTCTGATGATAGTTTCTGGGATGCAGAAACTAGGGTGAGTGACTTCCAGCTCTGGCTCGGTGCTCTGTAGAACTAACTATACAAATATTTCAGCCTCGTGATTGGGGTCTAGATTCAACGATTGCCACAGAAGTGGAGGTATGTTTGTTTGACCTATCAACGGCAGCACATATTGACCCATGCCAGCATTCCATTCGCTACCATCCACGGGAATGTGACAAATGCAAGAAATTAGGCATACCTTGCATTGTTCTGCCGGACAAAAAAGTTGGATGCACGCGACTCGCTTGCGCCAATTGTGACAAGACAAAGGTGACTTGTGCAATAAATGGTAGGGTGTCCGGGACAGGTTGCAGGCTGAAGCCAAAGCAAAGGCAGTGGCACGAGTAGCCGAACCTCCCAAGCGCTCCCGGTCACGTGTCCCCAAGGTCCGAGCAGTCAACAAGATGCTCAAAAAAGCTTCACCGGCTGCACCGAGCATTCCGGCAGTACCTTCAGCTGCTGATGTTATGGAAGATATTGTCAAACATGGCAGTGAGCACAGGACCCTCCAAAAGGCTGTACCGAGCATTCCGGCAGTGCCTTCGTCCTCCCATGTTATGGAAGATATTGTTGAACATGGTAGTGAGTGCAGCTGCACCAGAATTGCACTTCGACTCATTTGTAACTTCTTTAGATGTTGAGGAATGACTGGTAAATTTGACAGTGGCTCCTGCCGAAGCGACACTGTCCCCACCAATTGCCACGCCAATGATGATCAACCATCCAAAGGACATCCACCCGATGGAAGCCAACCATCTGGCGGAGCCCGAGCCAACTGCAAAAGACATTCTGCAGGCCACCCGGGACCCTGGAAGCAAGTTTGACCTCCTCGCTACAAATGAGCGGGTGGATGCATTGGATGCCAAGGTCATTTTAGTGGAGGAAGTCTTTGGCCACCGGCTGGCAACGTTGGAGCAACGCATGAATTCCTCCGATGCACAATGGAAGGCGATGTCATCATCGGTCGGACATTTGACAAATTGTCTCCGGGACCACAAAGACGACCTGGAAGCCCACAGACCTCGTGTGAACACCACTGCCTATGCACCTCCACAGCACCCGACTGCTCAGCTTCCAGCATGGCTCCATGTACTGGTGGTGTCGATGATCTGGGTATCTCCACAGTCGGCAGACGGTGGACGCATGCATGGGACCCATCTGTCGCGACAGGTGTGCAAGGCTGCCTCAAAACATCCGCATCGGCTATGCAGATGGGTTATCCTCTGGATACCCCCGTTCTTCGGGAAGCTTCAATTGAATCCTCTTGATTGTCCAGCACGCCATCCACCATGTCCGATAGGTAGATTGTCGGATCGACGTAAGTTGTTGGACCGGTGTCATGTAATTTCATACTGTTTTGTGACTGCTTAGTTTATATGCTTTACTTTGGATACTAATGCTGTAGTTGACTATTCTTACTGCATTTACATTCCAAGTTTGATATTTGAGTTCGCAATGCCAACAAAGGAAGGCGGGACATATCATCATCTCTGGTGCAAATTGCATTTGTGGGTTGCTGAATTACCAAGGCTCAAATTTTGGTTGACACCTAGCGCTGTATTTGTTTGCCAGTTATTCTTTACTCAAGAGAAGTTCCATTTTGACATAAAAGGCTGCCTAACGGGAGTCCCTGAATAGAAATATGCGAAAGATTCCATGATAAATAAAGGACCTGCGCATGATAGGAGATTCAATTTCCGACCTAAACAGATATCTAAATCTTCAGAATCAGTCCGTTTGGTGGGTCTTGGTGCTCGATATGATTGATTCGGCTCATCCGTCTCTATCTCCGAGAATGAGTTAGCTGGGATCATTTGCGATGAAAAGGGTCATGGGATCAGTGAATTTGACTTGGGACAGAGGAAATACTAAATTCACTGAGCACATGAGCTTTGATTTCGTCTTAGGTCCGGTTCTGGATATCATTGGTTGGGCCCATCCATCTTCCTCGCCGATGCTAGATTCCCTCGGCCCATAACCTTGATGGATAGACTAAACTGATGATTACAAGAAGACTTCCCCCTGGATGGTGCCGGAACGCATAACGGATGGACTCAGCTACATAGTTCGAGCATATTTGAACTCGGAACATGAGACAAATGGTCCTAGAAACATGCATAGGTATTATTCATGAATTTTATTCTAGTTTAAATTTAAAAACAATGGCATTGATCGCATTGATATAAGTGCAGGAGGGTATGCTTTGGAATTGTACGTCCCTCTGGAATTGTACGTCCCTCTGGAATTGTACGTCCCTTGTATCTGTAAGGGTCTGGAATGGTTTTGGCTGACATTTTGTGCTCACAAATGTATGGCCACACTCGGGGGCACGGGGAATGCTTTAGTAGCATCAGAATAGAGTCTATAGGTTTATGTCAAAATATCTGGATTCACATCCTGCCGGTGTAAATATGGTGGATGACCCGTTTTATCGTCTATCATCTCATGTGCACCGTTTGCACCATCTGAGCACATATCTTTGCATTTGTTCTCATACCAAATTCAACTGGGCTGGTGCACTACAATTGTAATAAAAATCAATTCAAATCCCATGTAACTCTGAAATACGAAAACAGGAAACAAGATGAACTCAGTGCATGCCACTGGTAACGATTCACCCCTCCTATTTTGCAGGTGTGGGGCGCAGGTGAGCCTCATATTGAATGCCGATGTCCCATCGTCACCTTCTACATCCAGCATAACCGACTAATTGCATTCATGGGTGTGTTCCCTACCAACGGTCGAGATTCCCAGGCATCCATCAATGGGGGCATTTTGCGGCGCATATTTGGTACCATCGGAGGAGCCAGGACGGTGAGCGGCCGGATCGTTCTTATGGATTTGCAGGGACATTGACAGATTACCCATCAATGACATGACCGACTGCCAACGCACATCTGATGCAGTGATCTGTTTCTCCAGCACCATCAGCCTCCATCCAAACCTGTCCTCCACCGAATCAACCCTTGCATCCAACACGTCCACCCACTCATTGGTTGCAAGGAGATCGAATCTCCTGCCAAGGTCCTGGATGCTCCGCAAGATGTCTTTTCCGCTGGGTTCAGGCTCTGGGAGATTGGTGGGTCCTGGTGGCTGCAATGGAGCCGGCATTGAAACGATTGCAGGGAGTCCCATTTCCGATGGTTTGGAAGGGTCCGACGACTGCATGTTTTGGGGCGCTAGCAGAGCCGGATGCTTAGGCTTTAAGTCCGTCGGTTGTTCTGAGTTAGGGAAAAAAGTTTAATAAGTTTGAATGATATCACGGATAGGCATACCGTTCAGTGGGTCATCCACAGTAACAGTCTGAGCCACACAAGTGGATGAACGAGTGGCTGGTTTCATGGTCTTGGCTGGAGCAGATTTTGCCAGATTTTTGGCGGCAGGGCGTGACTTGTTCGCACATGTCCTAGGACATTTGGGAAGAGGATTGATATTCGGTTCACCAACAGCTTCCTTCACCTTTACTTGCAACCTCTGCCAGACACCAGCGCTGTTGATCGTGCAGGCAATCTTCATCCCATCGCAGTTTGCACAGGTTAGTCTGATGCATCCGAACTTCTTGTCAGGGAGAACAATGCAAGGAACCTTCAACTTGACACATTTGTCACATTTCCGGGAGTGGTAGCGAACAGAAAGCTGGACCATGCATTAAGCTAATATTGACCGCATACATTTGCTTGCCTACCTACCTCCACCGTTGTGGCGATGTTGGAATCCAAACCCCATCCGGCAGGCTAGATGGGTGCAAGTAAGACCCGCATCACCGAGGCAGAGATGACTTACCCTAGTTTTTTCATCCCAAAAACCTTTCTTGTCCACCAATTCTGTTGCGGAGGTGTCTGCTAATATGGCATCCGGAGCCACAGCATTGAATGTCTTTACTGACAATGTCTTCTGCTATATCAATTTCTCGTGAGCAATGAACAGATATATACTGTCAGAGCCACCTTAACATGGATGGTACCAGTGTCCCCGTCATCTCCTCCATCCAACATAAACTTCTTCTTCCGTTTGCGAATCGGCTTCCGGGAAATGGGAGTTGGTGTGAGTCCATGCGCTACCTCCGCTTCTTTGCCATCATTGTCGCTCTCTTCCGCTTTCCTTTTCGTCTTCCTGGGCTGTGCGGTTGTCTCTGTCTTCATGCTTCCAGCCGTATGGATACCCTGTCTCACCATCACGGGGGCGATGGAACATGGCAGGCAGGTTGGTGGCTGGAATTCCAATGGGGGGGGGGAGCACTGCTTTGGATGTCTGATATCATTAGTTCTGTTACCGGAACCCCCAGAGTTTGTAACCTGGGCGTACTTGGTAGCACTTCATTACCAGCCGATGGAACCAGTTGTGTCGCCTTCCATGAGCCGAGCTGAGGGGGTCTAATTGATTCCACAAGAGTCTTTACCGTGGAGTCCACCAGCGCCGTGGTGAGTTGGGGTTCGGCAAAGGTGGAGGAGTGGTAGTCCACGGTCTTGTGGAACCACGGGTGACTCTTAATGCGCGGGTCGTTGTCTATGACGGTCTTCCAGTCAAGCAATGACACAAAGATGCCGGCCTTGGAGTGCTCCCGTACTACGGCGGCACAGGATAGCAGCTGAGGGGAGAACGATGTAGCACTCCCCCCATAAAGCTTCAAATCTTTTGCCTGCACCAAATTGAGTTAGTTATCCAAAAATACGGTACAGATCTGGTGGAGCGAAACTCACCAGGCGTCTGGCGATCTCATCCGATCATGTCAGTGTGCCTGGATCACTTTCCTTTAATTTCATACAACGCTTCATCAACGATTGTACAGTCTTGAGTGTAGCCTGGAGAGTGTTGTTTGCAATTTCCAAAGGAGTCATAACATATATAGAATCTAGTGAGCAACGGGTGATGGTATACGCAAAGAAAGATGACTTCAATTATTTTTCACAAGTCTCGGGATTTATACCGATACTTCGGTTATGGGCATTTCCAAGAACGCATGGCCATTGTCGAAGCACAGTGCTGTGGACCTGTTAATAACATAGTTATGTAATACAACTTCTTCTGTGATCATTGTCCCACACATTCCGTTGCCACAGTGGCACAGTCGGGCGATCCACATATCTAAGTATATCTTGGCGCATTGTAATCCTTCCCCGACCTCCTTATTTCACACAAAACAGTCATGTTTGGAAAACACGTTCGTTTTGCTACTTCAGTATATTCGGATGATGGTGACTCGGCCACCAGTGCTACCTCTCACAGTAGCTATGACAATTCCTCTGACTCCCACAGATCCATGTGCAGCAACTCTCTGGAGATAGCAAAACACAAATTGGAAGGGCCGCTTGCCTGGTGGAGTGGATACACACTATTAGACTCATGGACTCCACCCATGCCTTTCCAGATACCGAGATTTAAGGGCCTGATCAGAGTGGAACCTTATATAAGGTTCAAACGTAAGTCAGCTCTCAAAGCTTCTGATCCGGGATTGCTAAAAACGCGCAATGCAGAATATAAATTGGCTGACAAGGTACGGTTGAGCCAAGAGTGGACAAACGATCCCATCGCAAACAGGGACATAAGTATGTTAATTCTGGCCGGACTTGTATCGCTAAGCTGACCTTACAACGCAGGATATGACATGTGCTTCTTCGGAGAATTTGATGAAGTTACAAGCATGCTAGCAGGTTTGTCACATCCCGTCACAGCCTGGATATATTCTAATAAGATTGTTGAAGATATCCATGTCCTTGACATGGTTCATGGTCATGCCATGACAGCAACGGCCGGTCCACGATCCCAAGGACTTACCAACTTGGACCGGTCGCCTCTCGGTCGCATACAGGAGAATGGCGGTTCCATGGATCAATCCATGTATGAAGATGAGGGACCGGATGGATGTGAGTACCAATTTATCCAGCTTGGATGGAACTAATCAGCAGAATAGCTGTGGATGATACCGCTGGATCACCAATGACGGACACTTATGACTGCGGTTGGGAGAACAAATCTGCTGCTGAATATATCGTCCCAGGTTTGGTCCCAACAGAGCAAGCAGATCTGTATGACTGCGGATGGGAGGATCGGATGGACATCGAAACACCAGGAGTGAAGGAAGTTCCTCAAGACTTTGAACGGGAGGATGATTCAAAGAAAGAAGGCCTGGGACCGGGTCTGCCGATGGTTGAGGAAGAAGATGCCTATGACTGCGGATGGGAGGATGCAATGGAGATCCAACCCGCAGCCTCGTCGATGACTCTCGGAGATGAAGAAGATCCATACGACTGTGGATGGGGGAATCAGCAAGATGATGGTGCGGCACCCATCTCCAGTGTTGCAACAGAGGACCTTTATGATTGCGGATGGGAGTACGAGGAGGATGCCAACGGTGTGTCCCAGGTCGCAAATCTGGAGGACCCTTATGACTGCGGATGGGGAAATGATGATGCCGACAACCTGGATGTTGTATCCGGACATGACCCTTCAAACAAACAAATGGGTCGCCGGATGCACAGTCCGACACCGATGTATGGGCTCGATATAATCGACTTGACATCGTCATCTGCATGTAAGTTATATCTCATATGCTATATTTGTCGCTAATCGCATTGCAGCTCAGAGATCAGAAAGCGAAAAAAGATATGAGCCGATGAGCATAGAGATACCGGAAGTCATCGACCTGACGTCGGACGCTGGATGTGAGTGTTTTCAGATATGCTGCATATGATGCTAATTGTGCAGCTTGCTCACCGTCTTCAAATATAGCGTCCCAATGGAACACTTTTCAGGAGGCCGGTCAGTCGATGCACCGTGCCATCCAGCGACTGAACAGCATCGGAACTAAACAGCGTAAGTCATGTTGACTTGTACAATGATTATACCTTACATATATTTGCAACAGGGAATGAGGATACACAGAATATGGTCACCGACCATCCCTCTGGCATACCCGACCAACTTCCGGCAGGTACGTTGAGGGCGAACCGGAGGCTCGTTGCTGGATACGGAGAAGCACGGGACAGAGTGACGGAGCTCGGTGAAGATCTTGTTGCAATCTACTGATTGCTGGACATCCACAGGTGCATTATGGATCCGTTGGATGCCATGATAACAAACCTTCAGCAAGGTGATGAGTAGACATTGGTTGATTTTCAGAAGATTTATGACTTGAATAATCGATTCATGCAAAGAACCGTGTAGTAGTAGCTTTATGTATTACCATACAAACAAATTGTACAATGTCCATGTCTCTATATCCGGAAGAGAGAGTTATGATAACAAACATGCAACATCTGTTTGTGCTCAAGTTCTTACATAGTCGGTAGCATATCGGGAGTTTGGCTTGTGCGCACGTGCCGTGGGAAGGTGGTCAGAGGTTTTGCTCCGGGTACATTTTGAAGGAGATTCTTCCATAGATTCCTCAGCGACCCTTTTCTTCAGTCTCTTGGCTGCGGGCTCTTTCACATTTTCAGTGACCGGTTTTACAATTCCTCGGCTTCTTGTCTGTTTCGCAGGCAACTCTTCTAAAGTTTCTTCGGCAGGACGTTTCCTTCCTTTTTTCCTTGCATGTTCACCACTGGTCAGATGGCATGCCATGGGCATTGCATGTGTCGCCGTTCTGTTTGATGCGGAAGCTTCACGATTGACATTTGCCTGGTTGACAGGCGCGCCGCGACCAGCCCAGGAGGCTGGTCCCACCAGCCAAACTGGCGGAATTACTGCTTCTGCCACTCCGGACTTAGATCGATCGCGTGCAGTAACCTTTGCATTATGTTTAACAGCTTCCTTTTCTTGACTGACCAGTGCCCTGCTCCCCGTCGAGCTTATATCGGGGGTCCAAGCCTTGATATTTACGGCCATATCCTTCCTGGCATGTTTGCCTGAAGCCGCAATCGCCTTTTGAGGGACATCCTGTTCAATCTCACTTTCAGAGTCATTGCTACTCATGAGAGCCACTTGGTAGCCGTGCGTTTGTGACCCCGTATGCAAGTTCCTCCCCTCCAATCACCTTCCTTTCCGGGGAGGTGGCATATCATCATCCGAGTCCTCGGATGGTTCAGCAGAAGACCCATCAGCTACCATCCCTGTGTAGTGAATATCCTCCTCGGATGACTTGAGTGTGTTCTTGGATTTCTCGCTCTTGTGTTGGGGAGTTGAAGATGAGGTGCTCTTCACTACCTTGACTCCGGAACGATGTGCAGCGGCTGGCTCATTGTCCTTCATCTTTTTACCAGAAGCGTGTCCAGCAGTAGATTGCCCATGATAACCAGGCTGCTTTGACTTTGATCCTGATGGTTTCTTCATCTGGGTGATAGGCCATGCCCGGCTAGTGACACGCCCATCTTGCTCGGTTGCAAGGACGATGTCCTCACTATCATTGTCCCACCATCCTATGAATTCAAAGACATGCTCTTCACCTTCCTCCTGTCTGCTATGCCAAAACCGTAACAACTCTGTGGCGTGGACCTGCCTTAACTTCGATGGCTCAGCGAGATTGTGACCATCCGGAAGATATTGTACGGGAATGATCTTGTTGTACCTGGGTATCACATATTTCCATGGTACAGAGACTTTGAGGTCCCCGCAACACTTCCCTTCAGATTGCTTAGATCATTAAATTCACTGGAAGATGTTACAGGCATCTGTAACACCTACTGGAGCCCCAGCTCTGCCTATGCCTGCCCCTGCTCTGCTAGACTCCCCGCACGGCGGTGCGCCGCCCGTGCCTACAAAGATAGCGGTCTGGACCGCTGTGACCCCGCCCCTGGCGCTATGACCCACCCCTGGCCTAGATGGCCTTGTACCTGATCCATGGAGGCTGTACGCCTCATGGTCACCCTAGATCAGCGCATGCATACCGCATGTCGCTTCATGAAGATCCGGAGCGCGCTTGGCGCTTCCTGTACCTATGCGCAGCTGCCCTTGGTGCAGCATGCTTGATCAGAGGTTAAGCCTCATGTATCTTATCTGAACCTCATGTCTTGTTATCATAAATCCTAGATATACTATTGATTACAGACTGAGCTAGAATACTTGTAGTACTTCCCTATAAGTAGACACAGATTATCGTACTTAGACTTTACTTTAATCTACTAGGTTCATCCCCAGAACTTGCTCATCTAAGCCTTAACCAGCTTCCTTGTGTGAGACCGCACTTCTAAGTCGCCCCCATACGACTTAGCACGTATCCGCTAGCCCTGCATCTCGACGAGCGCCGTCTTACTGAGATCACCGGAGGAATCCTTGACGTTCCGTCAAGGCTAGACCACGCTCGGCTTCAGTAGGCTCACTCGAGCCGTCGCTGAGAAGACCTATCCTAGTTCGCACATGCCGACCGACGGTCAGCGTAACAGAAGAAGGAAATCAACCCACTGTAATGCCATGTCAAAAATGCCCGGATGACTGCCTTCTTTGTATCTAAATCCATGGACTCATATGCAGGGATTACAGGATATTCATCATCTCCGATGTCAAGGCTATACGTGTTGTCCTGTCTACCCCTCTTCTGAGCAACCGTATTTTCGTCCACATCGCCCTCTTATAACAGTTAGTTTCCACCAGATACATACTGAGGTGGCTTACCGAATACACTTGCAGCATATGCGTCCCATTCTGGCTCAATCACTTTCCAGTTCTGAGTCTTCATGAACGACTCGGCACCACCAAACTCTTGGTTATAGTCATGTCTGTCTGGAGCGTGAGAAGTTGCGGATCCCAATGGTCTGAAAACACACCCAGACACCTGGACCTTGCTCTCCCCATCCTTCCAAGCTGACAACACGAACACCCTGATCCTGGTGTGGTTCCACATCTCCGATGCAAAGTGTCGGATCATAACATCGCCTTTCTTTCTTGCGATCTCCACTTTGACATTGTCTGGAATGCCCTGACTATTCCATTCATCGGCTGTCTCTTTGGCTTCTTCAAGGTCTTCCAGTGAAAGCGATGCCATCAGCCAGTTCAGGTGAACCGTGTAATGGTTCATCATCTCCTTTGTTCCAGGTTTGGCACCAGTCTCGTCCTCGATTTTTCTCAAGAGCTCCGTCTTCTGGAGTGTGTCTATGACACTTCTCTCAGTCCATTTCTGCCCCATCTTGATGGGGGGTTTCCCCGGTTTCTTGGCCTTCGCATGGTTCCGGAACCATGTCTCGTATGTCTGAATGCTGATGAGGAGCGCATCATATAAAGAAATCAATGCCAACGCACCGCTTTGCGAGCCTTGGACAGTACAATTGACATCACTGGTGCTTTTGTCCGGGCTTCCATTGTAGCCGCTCTCAAGATATTCTTTCGCTCCGATGAAGCAGCTGAGTGCCATTGCTCGAGATAAGACTGCAGGACAGCAATCTCTTCTTCATTTGCTGGAGGTTGTTTGTTGGACTCTGAATCAGAGGCTGAGTTGTGGTCTGACATTATCGAAAAACAAGGTTACAGATTGAATGGGTCGTGTTTAAATATTAACCTTTACCTTATTTGTGCTTGACCTCGGCTATTAAGCGAGCCATGAATTAGAATATAAGTTTTGACCGTCCTCAAATTCACACAAGTTCTCAGTAACTACATGGGCAAGTCTAGGGTAAGGACATTGGCTCCGCGGGAAACGGCGCAATGGGTGACATGGAAAACTAAGGAGACCACTCGTGGCTTGAAAGGGAAGTGGTGCCCAGTCAAATCCAGTCCATCCATGCAATCCTCTCCAGCAAAGTCTCCCAAGAAACACAATTCCGATAGTGCATGGGATCGATGGTCCACCGATTTCAATGCTGACCATGATGACTTTGGCGATAAGGAACCAATTGGTGCCCTCAACGTACTGTCAGGGAGAAAGAAGACGAAGGTGCATTACAAAATTTACACCATGCATTCCGCGCTGATTGATATCCCAGAGTCCAAATGATTATCTCCAGGAGTGGAAATTTCGGATGAACGATTATCTCAGGATCCTCCATGAACAAGAGGCTCCACCTGAAGACAAAAAATGCTGCGTGTGTGGCTCCAAGTCCACTGTGTATAGGTGCTACAACTGCCTCGGCGACCCGGTATTTTGTCTGAAGTGCTGCAGAAATGAGCACTGGAGACTGCCTTTCCATAAGATAGCCAAATGGAATGGGGGATTTTTTGAGGAAATGTCTCTGACCAAGATAGGTATGGAAATTTATCTTGGGCATCAGGGAATGCCTTGTCCAGCACTTGGGGATATTCATGAATGGGAGGACACCGACGAGCCCATATATCAACTGGCAGAGGACTTCCCTACCATAGTGGAGCTTCCATTCTTGAACCGCAAGCAATGCATCACAGTTGTTGACAAGTCCAGAGTCTATTCTATCATGATAAGGTTTTGTCAATGTCTGAATGCTTGCACACCTGACAAGCAATTATTCAAGATGGGCATGTTTCCGGCATCCTTCACCCGACCCAAGACCGCGTTTACCTTTCTGGTGCTGGATGGTTTTGCATTGGACAACTTGGAATGCGGAACTTCGGCAATGAATTACTACAACAAGTTGAGAAGAATGACGTCAAGTATATCTCCGCATCTAGTCCCGGTACGTGTTGCGCATAGAATATCATAATTATAGAATCTCAATTCCTCACAGGATTGTTACAGAGAATTAATGAGGGTAGCATGGCAATGGCGACAGCTGAAGCTGCTTAAATGGAATGGGTTCACTTATGAGAGCAGACGGCCGACACCCGGGGAGCTTGCCCTCTTTTGCCCGGCTTGCCCGCAGCCCGGCATTAACACACCACTGCCGGCCGATAGAAATCCCCATGATCCCAGTTGGCTATATGCCCGATCCCTGGTCATGGACGGCAACTTCAAAGCAGAGCACCTTTATCCCACTCATCCAGAAGACGAAGTCTGGTTGACAGATGGACAATGCTTCATGGTTTCCAAAGACCAATACAAGGCTCATCCAGCCGTTGCGAATGACGTTGTTCAACCTTCCGAGTGCAATAATCACCGAGCCATCAACCAGGCCAATGTGTCCCGACACAAACTAGAAGCTACTGGGATAGGCGGGTGCGCGTGCGCCCACCACGGCTGTTTTATGCCTCATTCCGTTGTGGATTTTCAAAAGGGCGAACGGTATGTTTCAGGATCCCGCAAATTTGATTCACTGGGTGACGTCCGTGATTAGGCAAATGAATATGGACTATGCACTATGTCACACATTAAGCCACCACACTGATGGACTCAGCCAAGCTTTCACATTTTATGACATTAATTGTCAGTATAACAAACACTTCTGGCGTCGGGTGAACAAGAGCCTTCATTTGAGCATCCCTTCTGGAATGGAAATCATACCGGGCATTGGCCTCTGGCATGTTCATGGACACCAAGACAAATGCTATGTCCGGTATGCATCAACATTTAATACTGGCGCCACTAGGATTGATGGCGAAATCATGGAGACATTGTGGGCGCCTCTGAATATTATATCTCCTGCCGCGAGAGGGATGTCCACTCCCCATTGGCAAGAGTGTCTCAATTACCAGATGAATGACTCCAATTTTATGAAGATGATTCGCATGAGTTGAGTCACAAATATCCTTGATGAAGACTTTCTGATCACATAATGCAGGTGGATTTCTTTGCCAGAAATATAAGGAAGCCATTAAGGGAGTGGCAGAAAGCGCTGCTGCATTTGACAAGCTCAACGAAACTGCCGATCCTAACATGGTCACAACATGGCAGGAACAAGACCGAAATGCTCATTCATGTCGAGTTGCCGATCCATCTGCGATGGATATATTTGAGGTGCAGTTAAAGAGGGGTGAGTTTCTGCTCCCTCAACATCCGCTCCGCAAAACCAATTACATTGACCAGCACCAATGCGGAAGCAACAGGAGCTAGCTTTGCTGTCTTCCGGAGCAGGCTGATTGTGTGGAAATGCGCAACGAGGTGCTGCTACATGGATTGCATCCGGTATTACCATAGAAGAAATGCAGATAGCACTAACTATGGATATTCGGAAGCTCAGCAGACACCCTATGGAGACCCAAACCTTGGACATTTGCAGACACCGGACAAAGTTGCAAAGTCGGATAGATGAATTCACCATTGTGGCGGCGACTCATCTGGGCGAGAGCTTCGACATTGATGAGGAAATTAGAGATATCCGCTTGGACTTCATAGATGACGATTCAGAAGATGATGGAATTGATGGCAGTGATACCGAATCTGAACCGGAAGCCCATGGACATCAGCTGCGGGATCTCTTCTACCCTGAGAAGATCATGATCCCTCTGCCGTCTAATATCGGCGTAGCACGTTGTGCGGAGCTAGGTGTTGAACACCTCCTTGGTCAAGAAATTGCACTTCGGGAAGGTCAGGCCAACGACGCCTTGCAAGCGATCAGAATGCATCTAGTGGATAAGGCTGTGCTCTTTCATACCGCAGTGCGTCCAGCTAAATCACAAGCAAAGTCAACGAGGGCATGGACGCAGGTTCATTCAGTGGAAAAGGTCATCCGACTCAACACCATGATTTATATGAAATGTCGGGCACAACTTGGACACCTGGAAGCTCATGGCCTACTTAATAAGTACCTCCGGATGGAAAAATGCCATCTCAAAACAACTGCTGCCATGGCAGACCCGAATGCCCAGGGACAGCGAAATGCAACTCTCCCGTGGTTCTGGTCTCTAGACATACAAGGCGATTCAGTCAGCAGTGATTGGATAAATAAATGTATGTATTTTCAATCCGAGTATTTCGAGCCGAGGCTCAAGACACAACAGTTTACAGGGTTCATTGGCTTCACACGAAAGCATTACGCAACTGATGGGCAGAAGAACTCATACTCGTCGAACACAAAATGGGTTGGACCCTGGAGTTTTTCCTCTTCAAAGCAAGCATGTGGTTGACAAGGCTCATGTCGACCGGCGAGGCAATACCGGAGGGACACAAGTGTTATGCAATTCAGCAGGCCCATATGTACCAAGAACTTGCCAAACACGCACAGGCAAGCTTTATAAAGACAAATTAACCTTCCGGCCAATTTCTTAATATATAGGCTTAAGAAGTTGTTCATAGACCTGATATCTCATAGACAGCCCACTTTTCCGGACAATGGAGCATTCTCAATCCTTATTGCATCCGGTGACATTGAGTGGACGCTCAGCATTGAAATTGATATCACCACAATGTGTTTGCAATCTAACTAGACGTGGGTGTCATCAGGTACCATGATTTGTTGGCTAAATGGCAGTCCGGACTGAATGACACTCACAAAGAATTGTTGTTGAAGTTTCCCCTCATCGTTTTTTCAAGTTAGCTATATCGATGTCCATTCTGTGACATGTCATGATCGTTGTCTCCGGTATGACTGATCAACACAAAGCTAGAGCCCTATGGAACTGAACAATTCCGTTTGAAGAACTGACCTTCCGCTACAATTGCCAGTTCAGCTAGCTCATTTCACACATAAATCATATCAGGAGCCAATAAATTGTTATTAGTTACATAGGCTATCAAAATACACGTCTTATTCGGCTGCATTTGTCAAACACATCCATGACTGCTACTAGAATCATTGCAATGCAGTGAGAAAATAGTATAAACTGGGCGGCGAATAAATAATACGGTTTTGACAACAAATAGGTTCTGGTCTGTGGATCCGAGCATCGGGTTTCAGAAGCCTCACATGTGGAAATCTTCGGGAAAATAAGCATAAGAATTCAATTGCAACCTGACCAAGATGGGTGGATGCAGGGCGGCACACAGTCTGGCTCGCTCAAACATGTGGTATCGGTTTATCCGGACGTTGTGGATGGATTATTACATTCAAATGCATAGGACAATAGTAGGACCACTCCTGTGTACAATACCATAACTACCGATCCACATTTTCCCATTCACAAGCCACAAGTCCCCAGCATTACTTGCAACTGGATTGATTCCAATCCAAAATTTTCTAAAGTTAACTTCTCATAACTGCCGTATCCACCCTGTTCACTACCGTATTTTCTTTTGAACCAGAAATCATGGCCATACCTCCGGAAGTAGCAAATGACGCATTGAATGACACACTCGCTGTCGTACAATCGCTCATGAAGTGGTGCATCAAGGTGAAGGAGGGTGATCCCGAGGCCTTAAGGCTGTCGGACGAGATTGCCAGGCGTGTGGTGAGTGTTTGTTACTTTGATTTGAAATTCTCCTTGTTAAACTAAGACATTCGACACAGGCAAAAGACTTGAAACTATACAGTGGGGATGCTACATCATTCTCCCCACAACTACTCTCATTTGCCACTGTTGTGAGACAGCACTCGAAGGCCGGCGCCTTTGAAAATGTCCCCGACTGGACCTCCATCACCAATGACGACCCACGGATACAGAGCCACCCACGATTTGAGAAGACCGTGCACTATTGCCCCCCCTCCACGCTCAGCATTCCCGCCATCGCGACATCGACTGATATTCCTGCTACCGCCCCGACAACGCCGGCCCTCATTGTTCCGCCATCAGCAGCCTCGACTCCACCATCCATGCCATCCCACACGGTCCCGGGTCTCGTCACCAAGCCAGCAGTGGAACCAAAACGATCTTTGCAGTTGCGATCGTGCAAGAACCCACCCGTTCTCGCACGCTTTTCAACAGGTCCACCCGCAAGGTTTCTCCACCTGTATATGTCCGAGGCTGAGAAGAAACAGTTTTTGGAGGCCGGCGGCAGCAATAAAAGGAAGGCAGAAGATCAAGATGCTGATGGGGCCGTTGTGGTGGCCAACAAGAAGAGGAAGTCCAAATCCGATGTCGAACAAGAGCCAACCGGAGTCATCTATGTGAAATGAAAGGTATGTTCATTTATCTTTGGTTAGGCACCTAACAGCTTACCGCTCCAGGAATTACCGCCTGTTGCTACTGACAAGGATGTTCCGCTAGTTGCAGACAAGGGTTTCCGGGATGTAGAAGCTCGGGTATGTGATTTCTCGGATTCTGATGTCGCTACTCCGTGGCAGGTAAGTCTTTTCTGCATCGTTATAAACACAGGCTAACAAATTTGAAGCATTCTGTTCGTTACCACCCCCGGCAGTGCGACAAGTGCGCCAAGTTGGACATAGCCTGCCTTGTCCTCCACGACAAGAAATTCGGGTACACACGCCTTGCCTGCGCCAATTGCGACAACAAGAAGATCACGTGTGCAATCGACGGTGTTGGTGTCCGGCAGAGGTTGCAAGGTAAGGCAGCGAAAGCATCCTCTGATGCGCCCAAAGGCCCCAAGAAATCCAAGTCCCGAGCTGTCTCCAAAACACTCGCGGCGCATCCTTCTCGCTCTCAATGGAGCATTGTTGTTCACGAAGGTACGTGTTCTTGTGACCTCAGAACAAGTTGAGCTCATTGGATTTTGTAGGGGCGGAGAAAAAGCCCATGGAGGTCCTTCCGGGTCGGCCTCAAATGCAGCCGGAACATGGGCAATCCGCACCCACCAACCTGCTGGAACCAGAGCCCACTGCAAGAGAAATCTTACAGGGCATCCAGGACCTCGGTAGGAGATTGGATCTCCTCGCCGCCAATGAGCAGGTAGATGCATTGGAAGTCAGAGTGGGTTCGGTGGAGACCAACCTGCTCAAGTGGTTGGACAAGTTAGAGCAACGGCTCAATGAATCCGATGCCTGGTGCAAATCTTTGGAATCCCTAGGATAGATGGAGGTTTTTACAATAACTTTAAATACTCACTAGTTTAATTGGATGGACCTTATTGCTGGACTCCCGCATGTACTGTAGATACTCCGGAGGACTGTGTACTATTATATGATTGCATATTCAGCCTGGCGCTGCATATTTATCTGAGTTCAATTCATTCAGTCCACACATATTGCGTGTGTATATGATACTGTTGTCACATCTTTGTCAAATAATAGTACTGCTTCATTTTAACTAAAGTTGGTATCTGAGCATACGCAAATTATATTCACATGATATTATTCTACCAGCAAGTGCATCCAGGACCACAGTGGACGAAAGCATGAGCCGCACGATCAGCCTGTATCCTCTTGGTCATGCAAATTCCCGTGCTACTGGCCAGACGGCACCTGCGTATATGTGATATCATTTATCAAAATACACAAAGGGTGCATCCAAAAGTGAGTGATATGTAGTTGTATGTAGGGAGCCTCCAGCTATAATACTGGCTTCTGGAACCCGTCATCACGGTGCAGTTGTGAAAAGCGACAACCAATCAATTTAATACCGATACAGTGCCGATCATTTCTGTTTATAACATGACATATTCATGGGTGAGCTCATATTCCGAGTCACCTCTGTAAAGGCACACGTCGCAATCAACATCCAGGACCACTGGTGCTTGATTATATTGTGTCCGAGATTTTGAACTACCGATGTATGTTGCGACTACTTAGAGTCCAAAACAGCACGTTTGTGTTCCAGCCCAACAATTCCTAAGCCCTCATGAGACCCGAATGCAATACATGCTTGTTTGCCTGAAACGCTACTCACTGAGCACATTCATCAACATTTCCTAGCCTACATGTATATGCATTTGGGCTCAATGATTGTGCCCAAAACAACTCACTGGGCTCTTTCTTCACCCCTGCCGCCATGCAATCTAGCTTGAGCCTTCCGGAAGTTCACTCAAGATTAGATATATTTGGACTGGACCTACCTGATCCGCACACTGAATTTGTACTCGGTCCAGAATAACCGTTGGGACCTAAAACCTACCGACTGGGCCTATCTGCATACCGAAATATGCTGTGGGCCAGTTGGGCCGATACGCACAACTTTATACACACTGTGTCCAGAATAACCAGCTGGGCTCTTCCGGTACTTGTTTACTGGGCCTATTGGGCCCCTCCGGATAAGCATGCACTGGGCTGATCTGCATATTCAGTTGGTATGTAGTAGGTTCAAAACAACCGGTTGGGCCGGATACTTCTACGCTGGGCCAATCCGCACACTGAATTTGTATGTGCTGGGTCAGTTCGGCCCCTCCGTATAAGTATTCCCTGGGCCAATCCGTACATTAAATTTGCACCTGCTTCTGCCACCGCAACAAGCCTTAATCCACTTCTCACCTGTGGTGTTTTTGTGCCAAGCTTCACTCGCATGATAAGGGGATCGTCACCGATGTTGACTCTAGCCAGAGATCATAGTCTTGTGCAGAAGACCATATAGACATCTCGATGCATTCCCGTCAGCAAACATTGAATGTCGGAAGGTCTCAAGTGCACTGTCCAGGACCATCCGAGATTCCATTCATGGCGCTCTAGCTGATTGTAAATAAATGGCCCAGTGGATGTGTGAGCGGGACGAAGGAAGCATCATCGTCGAGCAAACAGGATATCGGGAGGGTCCGGCGAGGCAAACCCTTTGAGCATCTCGGATGAACCAGGGAGACTATCCTTGCCCAATAGCACATGGCAAGGGCGATAGGCTTATCAGGGAATAGGATGTCAGAAGTGCTCGGCAAACATATCATTGGGACATCATCAGAATCTCGGGTCGGTAAGGCTCTTAGGCCATCTGCCGCTGTGCCCCGAGCACAAACTACATGTATGGGTGTATAGACGGACTATATTATCTCGGAACTCGTTGGAATGCTGCATACAGATGCAATGGCTTTGTCTCCCACTCGATGCATAGCCGCAGGACCAATTTGTTACCTTTGCCAAATAGGCCGGGAGTCATCACTCTCGCCAGGGATAATGCTGGCCCATATTACATACCAATATGTGTAATATGTTTGGTTTTGGAATGCGTAGACAACG
This sequence comes from Suillus discolor, assembly GCF_016758755.1. Taxonomy (NCBI): domain Eukaryota; kingdom Fungi; phylum Basidiomycota; class Agaricomycetes; order Boletales; family Suillaceae; genus Suillus; species Suillus discolor. Next base: position 169,817 of record NW_024541302.1, read on the forward strand.
CGTGTGCGGTCGATAATGATGGATGGGTCTGCACGTCGCGTATGTATGGCTTATTCGTCCGAGGCTATTTGCATATGTGCCAGGCCCATCCGTCGCCCTTTGCATCACAAACACGAGGGCTTGGCCCATCCATAGCCCCTTTCCGGCATGCAACATACATGCTGTACCCATCCATCACCATTCTCGGGACACTCCTTCGCCAAGACCGGATCTATATACATTGAGCCCATCCACCACAATACACAAGTGCTGGGCCCATCCATCACCATTTCCGAGTCCAAATACATGGGTGGATGGGTCTATTTCTAGGTCCCTTCCAAGCATGTTCAGCGCATCCGCCATCATTTTCATGACACATGTTCTGGGCCCATCCGTAGCCTTTTACAAAATTCCACCTGAAGCTAGGCTTCCAATGTGTGGTGGCTGTGCCCATTTTTCGCCCAAATCCATTGGGAGCTGGGCCCGTCCGCAGCCTTTTCTGAGTCCAAAACGGGACTGGGCCCATCCGTCGCCTTTTCCGAGTCCAAATACAACAGGACTGGGCCCATCCGTCTCTGTTTCCGAGACCATCTGCATATGTGCTGGGCCAATTTGCCTTTTTCTGAGACCAAATACATGGTGGGCCCATCCTTGAGCATGCAGGCCCACCCGGTCGCACATTTTGGGCCCATCTGTTGCCCTTTTTTCCAAGTATGCCTACAAGCTGGGCCCACCCATAAGTATGCATACATGCGGGCTGAGCCCATCCGTCGCAATTTTCGCACATCCGCCGGGCCCAATGATTCTCATCCTCAAGCATCCGGGCCCACCCAGTCGCACATTTTGGGCCCACTCATCACTATGGATCTCACACCTCAGCCCGCCCGCCAGTATGGGTAATTTATGTACTGTGGGCCAACCCGCTCCCACCTGCCCATGGGCCCACCTTGGATGGCCCGGTTAACTGGGCAGACTCTCAACCTTTGGCTGTCCGACTAAGTCGGAAAATGTTACTGAATGGGCTCGACAATGTACCTATAGAGACGGGCCATCCCATGTGGGCCCATGGCAACAATTGTACCATGATATATGAGTGGGCCGACTGAATGTATGTACCTGAGACAAACAGATGGGCTGGGGGTATATAATATAGACAGTAGTATAGGAATGTGCTAATATATAGGACATTATGAATGGTGAATCCAGTTTACAATAGAGACAAGTGGGCCAGATGAATGTGTGTACCCAAGGCAAACAGATGGGCCGGGTATATGAGTGGGCCTAGTAAATGTGCGTACCCAAGGCAAATGGATGGGCCGGGGGTATATAATATAGACAATAGTATAGGAATGTACTAGGAATATAGGATATTATGAATGGTGAATCCGGTTTACAATAGAGACAAGTGGGCCGAGTGAATGTGTGTACCCAAGGCAAACGGATGGGCCAGGGGTATGTAGTATAGACAATGGTATAGGAATGTACTAGTATATGGGACACTATAAATGGGGAATCCAGTTTGAAATAGAGACGAGGGGGCCGGAAGTACCAGTATATAGGCCATTATCAATGGTGAATCCTGTTTATATTGGGGACAAATGAGCCGGAAGAATGGGTGTACCCAGAGCCAAAGGATGTGCCGGGGTTACAAGCTTATCATCCAGTACATCTAGCATCAGGTAAATCTGTGATCCGGTAGGTGTAGCATCCGGTACAACTATGATCTTACGAGCCTATCGTCCGGTAAATCAACCATAAGTGAATATCAATTGGGGTAGACCAAAATACATTTTCCCAGCCCATATATGTGTATACCACTCATGTACCGGACTCTGGCACATGAATAGATGCCTGATAAAGTGACCGGTACATCCAAAATATGTATGGGTTTACATTTATAATCACTTGTCTAAGCATCATTTTTGGCAACCGGGTGGCTGCATTTCACAGTGCCATATTTTGCATAGTCTGTCCTTGGAGTTCTGACAAAATTATGGATACTATCTCGCATGTACCATGCAGTAACAATCCAGCTGCCCTCTTCCACATGCATGTGATGTCTCACAAGGCGACATGATGAAGCCAACATTGACCCGGAGTCATATAGGAACTTAATTCCAAGATTCATGAAATCCATTATGACCAGGTGATAAATACCTGCAGTTGTCATGATATCAAATGCCTCTGGTCGACATTTTGGATCTCTATGAGGTGGTGACCGGCGGTTGCAAATGACCGATACCACATTGAAGACCAACATCCAACATTTTAGATGATGGCACATGTCATGTAACTGATACCAGGTCGCCCATTCGCCCAGCCTGACTTGGGTTTTGAGTCCGGCCCAATAAAGATCTGGGTGCATCACCTGAAGTGCAGCAGAGACAAGGATACCAGATCTTTGAAGGGAGGTCATAATATTGCTACCAACATCACCTTTCAACGACGCTGATACTTCAGGTGAAAAGCCATCTTCCGGATCAAGATTGGGGAAACCATGTTGCTACAATACTTCAGACCGGCAACCTCAATTCATATGAACCAGACATACCTCTCTTCCTTGCTGAAACCATGCTGGTGATATATTGATGCAACTGGGGGTGATCTTCCCATTCAGACTTGGATAGAAATTGGATGCATGGGTCCTCCATGCAGTAGGCTTGCCGGTTGTGATGCTATTGTTCAACAAATTGCCCATGGAATTTGTGGCACAGTGCATATCCGTCTGTGAAATTGTCATATACATCCGGATGAGATGAAATAAGAAACGGATGTGGATAGAAGACATACCATTATCATACTGGTCATTGCTTCAGGCAAATACCAGGCGATAATTCTGCCTCCGGAATCAATGATGACACTAGGTGTTGTCAAGACACGCTCCTCTTCAGGAGGGAACTTGTCCAAAAGAGTCTGCTCTCGTTTTTCGCTTCGACCGGATTCATGTTTCTCCAGGCATTCATTGTATCTAACCATGTCAATTTTCAGATGAACTGTCCGCAAGTTAATGAACCGGAACAAATATTTATGCTAGAATGCATACCAGGATTCCGGTAAGCAACAGCCAAGACATTGGCAAGCTGCTCCAAAGCAATACAGGTGTCGATATCCAACAGTCCAACTCCCATTGGGTGAACCGGTTGTTGATGAATTTTGGACATGAAGGTGTCATAAACCAGTTCACCGGCAAGGTAGGTCTGGTATAATGCCCAGTCCGGTGGGATTGTTGTCATGTGTCGAGGAAATAAATGAGCGGTTAATGTATAAGGAAAGAAAAGACAACTGGTTTGATCCATCCGTAACCAGATAAGGATGAGTTTGTTACAAGTAACATCGGTCACGTGGCCCCCCTATCATTTTCCTCTCATCCTCGCCCTCACCACCTACCGGCTCTTCCTCCTCTACCGACTTTCCGTTGACTGGATCCTCGGGACCGTTCCCGTCCCTCGCATCATCCGCCTCTATGCACGTGCACTGCACGTTCCTCTTCTGATTCGACCACCAATGTGGTCCCGCACCTCTGACTCGGTCTGACTCGTGCCACCAATGTGGCTTTCCTCTTTCTGTCTCCCCTAACTGCGGATTCCCGCACGTTGTATTCTTACCGTTGGTCCGTTCCAACGTTTCTCGGTCTCATTCCACATTCGACCATCCATCACTAATCCGGCTATGTTGCCAACGCACCTATACCATATTCGCATCCCCTTTACCCTTACCTACTGTGCGGTAGCCTTGCCCTTAACCCTCTCCACTTAGTATAAGTAGTCGGTCACCCTGTACTAGATTCTCTAACTTGAATCTACTCAATCTTCCCTGGAACATACTTCCCTCTGAAGCCCCCTCAGCTTCAGTCTCTAGTATCTTTTCTTAGTCGCTCATCGCGACTAAGTCTACCTCGATCGACCTCATCGTACGGACAAGACTGTCCTTACCTTGAGTGACTTCTTAGACATCCGTCTACCAAGTCACGTGACATGCGCGTACTGTGATCACTGCCGACTAGTCGTCGCCAGTATCACTTGCTATACCGGATCCTTCCGGTTACGTCACGAACGTTAGCGGACGACGCCCCTCTTAGGGCTCCGCCTAACAGATCTATTTGAGTGTGTAACAGAGTTGGAATCAGCATCAGATGCACACGATCAGATTTCATCTTTGGAAATCTCCACACATTTACATTGCAGTTGAATATAATACATGATATGACATATTTACTGGATGCTTCCGGACGTCAAATTGTGCTTGACCGTACGGATGCACTGTCACCTGAATTCAACCGGTCCATGAGTGATTGTGAGGACGCCACAGCCCTAGTAAGTTCATCAACAGGCCCAACTAATCCGGCCAACCTATCACTTGAATGTAAAAAGTTTGTCATCCTTCCGTGCAATATGTCCAACAGCTCTCTACCAATTGTTGTCTGCCGGCACTGCTCAAGAGATGCCGATCCGATCATCTCTGGGTGAACAACTGGGCCAACCGTGAGCATATATGGAAGGAGGCCGGTTTCCACATGATCAGGCTATTATGGTGTTAGATGTCAGATTTAGTGAGGATACGGTTTAGGAGGTGAAGATCTCATGGACTCACAAGTTCTGAAAAATAACCCTTCACCAACTCCATCACATCTTGGACGGATGACTTTGGCAACATGTCTGACACCCTGCAAGAGCCCAGGTTTTCCTTCCACCAGGCATTAAGTAGTCTGGCATATGAGCAATGTCATATTGATCAGATGTGACAGAATCCACAGAGAGAGCCAATGCTTTGATGTCACTGAGAACCTCATTCACATCTGGTTGCTGGTCCACCAATGTCTGTACCACCATGATTGCTATCACATCTTGAAGAGGTTTTGGAATGACAGTGGAGCACTTGCTGAGAAAGGATATGTTGATGAAAGGAGTGACAAAGGTCTATATGATGGGTGCCGATATTTGAGTGCAAGGGAAGATGAGGATGACCGGACTACCGGACTACCGGAGAACTGGAGAACCAGATGCTTACCTCTATTTCCCATTTCATGAGTCTGTAGAATTTTTCTGCATATCCCGGCATCGCAGTGGCAAAGCTCTTGCCAACATACAGGCGCATGGCCAACAAGCAAGAATTGGCATAGAATAAAGCATGAGAAATCTCTCCAGCGGTGATCTGACCCTCCGAGTAGACCACAATGACTTGGTCAGAGGCAACCAGAGTTCCGGTGTTGTTCATGGAGAGCAAATGAGGATGATGTTGTTGTCAGAGAATGGGAAAGTGGGATTGTTTGCACACGTTTCACATAATTACATATTAGCTAACCTGGGAACTATCCAACTGGTACTTTGAACTAACCGATAACTGGTACTTCCGGCTGAATGACAACCGGTACTTCTGGCTGAATGACTGGAATAATTTTCTGAAAGGAATCCACTGCATGTGCCGCTAGTTCTTCATATATGTGACATTGTCGGGCAGCATAACATGCATGTCCGGTCCTCCCGGTGGAAGCGGCATTGTCCCTGCGACCGCGCCATTGCTTGGCCTTGTGGTTGAAGAAATTGACCGACCACTGCATCTCTTGTTTAACAAGAACAACCTCTTCATTCCAACGATCGCACAGTGCCTTTGTCTGGAGCCAATTTACCCGATAAACTATTGTCGGAGCATGTGAGACCGGACGACCCAATATCACCGGATGTGGTGGACACTCACATTCTGTCATCCAGTCATTTCCGGATGTATCACCCTGAACATCAATGGACCAGAACCATGCAAGAGTAGTGTCCCTCTGACCACGCGCATTTGGATTTGCCACTGCAGCGCTGGCTTTCAGGTGTTCTTTCTTTAGCGGAAGATATTTCTTCAGGAGGTCATGATCAGGAATTTTGGCTAGCTGCAACTGGCATTTTGAATATATCCTGGCATTGAGATTTACTGCTGCTTCCACCGAGCGAACTTGAGTCCATGCCCTGGTGGAGGAGGCCTGTGACTTAGCTGATCGGACAGTATTCCGGAATATAACCGCTTTATCTCCCAAATGAACTCTAATTGCATGAAGGGCGTCATTGGCCTGGCCTTCACGGAGGGCGGTTTCTTCTTTCATGAGATCGGTGACATCCAATGCATTGCATTTGTCCATTCCAAGGTTGGAAGGCAAAGGTATGATCGTAAGCTCTGGTTGAAATAGGGAGGTATGATTTGTGTCCAGATCCGGATTGTGATCACAATCATCAAGATTGGAATAATCGTCGAGCAAATTATGAACCCTATCTACCGGAGGATCCGGTTCATCGACATCAACTCCAAATCCAAGATAAGTGGGTGCCATCTCGAGAAAGCTTGTAATACGAGTTTGTAGCTTATCCCTGAGTCGGGCTACTCTCAGCAATTGAATATCTGTAGGATGCCTTCTGAGCCTTTTCACATCTCTGGATGGAGAGATTTGGGATTCTTCTATGGTGAGACCAGTTGCTAGCCAAGTGGCGGCTCCTCTTCGACTGAGGGAATTGGTGACCAAATGATCAGGACAGTTTTGAGCCTCCAGCAGGCGCAACTCCTGCTGCTTTCTAGTTGGAGCTGTAGATAAATGACATCCGGATAATAATCAGAATGTGATCCGGCCTGGATGAATATTAGTAGAATTTGACACTTGCCCTTTTCCAACTGGACCTCATAAATGTCCATGGCTGTTGGATCCTCCAGTCTGTTCGCCTGAGCAAGTGCCTCCTCTACTTCCCAAAGAAGGACCATGTTGGGGTGAGCTGTCTCATTAAGATTTTGGAATGAGAGTTTGCTCTCTTCAGCACCCCTGGCAGCCTCCTTGAACTTTCTGCACAGAAACTTAGCTGCAGGGCAAGTGAGCCAGCAATGAATCATATGAGACCAGAACATATTTGTGCATCCAGAGGTTGCCAACTCACTTATGCGAATCATTTTCATGAAGTTGGAATCATTCATCTGATAATCCAATACCTCCTTGCGATGCGGAGTTCCCATGCCCCTGGCCGATGGAGAGATTATGTTCAAGGATGCCCAGAGTGTTTCCATGATCTCTCTGTCTATCCTGCCGGTCCCATGGATAAAATTTGATGCATACCAGACGTAGCAGCTGTCCTGATGCCCATGTACATGCTACAAACCTATTCCGGGAATGATATTCATGCCCATGGGGATCGAAAGATACATGCTGGATGTGATCCGGTCCTTGAGAGACTTATTATACTGACAATTTATGTCATAGAACATTATCACACATGAGATTCCATCTGTATTGTAGTTGAGTACTTGACTCAAGGCATAGTCCATGTTCATCTGCCTGATTATTGTGGGTGAGATCAGTAAGACCGGAAATGCATGTAACCGGATGCAATGTGTATTCACCTTTCACCTTTCTGAAAATCCACCATGGAATGTGGGACAAAACATCCATGCCGTGCACATGCACATCCTCCTATCCCGGTGGCCTCCAGCTTTTGCCGGGAGGCATTTGCTTGATTGACTGTGTGGTGATTGTTGCAATCTGACTTTTGGACACAGTCTTGGGCAACAGACAAATGACTCTTGTATCTTTCATCTCCAACCATGAATGCAAGACCATCCATCAATGATACTTCATCGGATGGATTCACCGGATGGAGGTGCTTGGCTTTAAAATTACCATCCATGACTAAAGTCCTGGTGAAGAGCCAGGAAGGGGTGTTGTCAGGCTGAGTGGCTGTACCGGTTGACAGGTCCAAATTTATCCCTGGTTGAGGACATGCAGGACAGAATAGGGCGAGATCACCGGCCTTTGGCTCATCATCTTTGTGGGCAAACCCATGCCACTTGTAAAGCTTGCATTGGCGCCACTGTCTGGCAGTTCTCATGAGCTCTCTGTAGCGATCCTGCAAATATTGTTGTTTAATGACCGGATGGTCAGTACAGAAAATGAAAATTGACTTACCGGAACCATCAATGGAAATATGCTTGAGGTTAGCCTCCGGATCTTACTGTAGTAATTCATGGCTGATGTACCACATTCAAGGTTGTCTAGCAGAAAATCATCCAAGACAGAGAATGTGAATGCAGTTTTTGGTCTGGTGAAAGATGCTGGAAACAAGCCTGCTTCAAAGAGCTGCATATCCCGGTTGAGAGCACCGGGGCAGTGGCAATATCATATGGATAGGGAGTAAACACGGGATTTGTCTACTATGGTTGTAGCCGGATGATCTGAGTCTGCGACAAGTGGAATGGAAGCTCCCTTCGGATAATCATCATAGTCTATATTTTCATCAGTATCTGACCAATCAAAGAGGTCGGATGTGTATTCAGTGCTGCTGGGACATGGAGTGCCGTCATGAGCAAGGTGAATGTGCAGGCCGACTTTAATGAGTGAAGTTTCTTGAAAAAATGATCTGGTCCATTGACTGATGTGATGGAATGGATGCCTTTGATGCTGGGTTCTGCAGCAGTCTGTGCAAAACAGGGGCTCATTGAAACAGCCGTAACATTTATAAACCCCATCCTTCTTGCAAACTGCACAAAGCCAGTCCAGAGGAGGGGCTTCTCTGACCATCAGTAGGTTTATGTAGTCCTTGAACTTGTGGTTCCATTGCCGGAGATATTCATTCTGACTCTGTGTGATCCGGTCAGATGCAGACTGCAGAAATAAGAAGGACTTCTGCTTGCCAGAGATTTTGGTAATTTAGGCTGAGAGATGTCTCCTTGGTCAAAGTCAAAGTCAGCGCCCTCATGGAGCATCTGAGAGAACCCGGCTATTTGTTTTGAGGGAGATTTTGTTGGTGATGATGTCACCGACTTTGTTTTCAGGGACCATGAATCTTTCACCCAAGATGACCTAGATTCTCTGGAAGTAGTTTTCTCCTGGAGTTTATATAGCTGAGGCAATTGTTTCCTCATCAGAGGAGTGTATGTGATTCCCTTTTGTTTAGTATTTGCCATGATTGATACCACCACCTAAAAGGATTGTTGGGCTGGGGAGTGTACTCAAGCTTGATGATCGGCAGTGCATATGACTTCACATTGTGCTTTCCTTCAACTCTGGATTGAGTGATTTGAATCACCAGATTACCACATTTTCTGTTCCTGTTTGTCATTGAGGTAACTCAGGGCATCAGAAATCTCGGAACTTCATCTCCATTTAGGATATATTAAGGTCAGAGCAACTGAGATTGCCATAAGTTTCATCATTTAGAAGTTGGTTAATCAAACACATGGTAATCCTGCCATCATCACAATTCCCATGGATGTCATCTGGTATCAATGTGTCTCCCTGTACTGTATGACATATTTGAGAGTATGACTGTATGCTGCCTGTATACTATATGATGAACTTGGTGTATGTTTGTATGTTTCACAGTTCTAAATTCTATGAACCGGAAACACAGGGCATGTTGAGCCTGAGAGTATCATGCCGGCAGACAATCTCTTGTTCAGTTTACTGTCGGATACATGGTGGCAATCGGCTATGTGACCTTATACTGTATCTTTTCTTCTACCAAGACCTCAACTGCTTTGCAATGGCCCAATCCAACTCATCAGTACACAGCCCTGAAAAGACCAAGCAGAAATTGACTGAGGAAGAGCTGGTGGTCTTACAATCTCACCTAGAAGAATGGAAGGAAGCAACCGGTAAGGATAGGAAAACGATTCTGAGGGCGGTCATAAAAGAGGCCAAGATGCAAGCCCCTAAGATGGATGCCCGGCTTTTGAAGAAAAGGAAATCTGTGAGCAGCTGATCCTCTAATTGTATAAATGCTCATGATGTATTAAGATGTACCGGGACTGGTTATATAACTGGAGAGCTGAAAAGACCGTCAAAAAACAAAGCAAGTTCGGTAAGAAATGGACTGCCCGGTTGGTGATAGAACACCAGTGCAAGAAGAAGATCCTTGAAAAGACTGGAGCAAGGCCAGGAGGGAAGGAAATGATTAAAAACTACCAGGGTGCGGTCAATGCAATTATGGGCGGTTTATCTGAAGAGCAGCTGGAGGAAGCAAATAAGACGGCGATAGAATGGTCTAGCAAGGCTCCTCCTACAGATGTCCAAGTTGAGTTCGCTCAGAAGAAAGCTCTTGGTATGATGAAGGATCTTGCAACTCAGTTATGGAGGCAGGCTGGTATGAGGATATTCATATTGTCAGCATAGAAAACTGAGGAAGGCGAAGTGAGGATCAATGGATGAGTGACATTTTCATTCTCTCAACCGGTAAAGATGGCCTGATCCGGTCATAAGAATTGACTTCAATGAAAAGTTGGAGGGCAGTAGTTTCACAGATACAAAAGACTGGAAGGCCATGTTACCGGAGTGGAATGCCTATGTTGGAGAAGAGTTCGGTGAGGTTCTTTTTTGTGTAATGTTGATTGATCCGGTCAAGTACTTACACCATGTCGTAATACCAGCAGTTGACCGGAATGATGATGAGGATGGCAATGAGGACGGGGAGGGAAAGGCAAGCAGAAACCAAAGGAGAAAGAAGGAGGAATTTGCTTTGGAGGTGGATACCTATGGGCTTCCGGTCATACTGGATATTAAGCCACTTAACCTAGAGGACAAAAAGCTTCTTATCCGGACATTCCTCACAAAACACTACAGTAAGTGTTACAAATCAAATATCCGGAGAGTTGATAAAGCAACTACATATTTTGCAGGGTTTTGCAGTCAAAAGCCAAAGGCGTCTGTTCCTTGGTCTGCAGTGATGGAGGCTCAGGAAGATTTTATCGAGGCCAAATTTTTACCTACCGGCGGGAAAATCAAGGACCCGTCGAAGCTTCTGTTCCATGAAGCCGACCAGCTCTTAGAGTTCTGGCATCAGCGACAAAAGGACAAGGTTCAGCCAACATTTGAATTCAAAGGCTGGCAAGACCATGACAAGGAGATGAGAGAACCAATGGACAAGATCACAGGGTACGACTCTAGCACTATATGTAGTCTAGTGACAGCAAGGACCAGAGTCCCGGTTAAGAAGCCAACCGGAAAGTCATTCGGGAAGCCAACCGGAAGGGTGGAACAGGAGTCGAGTGATGAGGATGAGGATAAGGATGAAGACGATGAAGTCCAATCACCGCCTTCCAAGCTGAAATCAACCGGAAAGCAGGGAAGAGCTGTCCGATCTGTTCCTGTTAAACAACCTTCTGCCAAGTCAACCGGAAAGTCATCTGGGAAGCCAACTGGACAGGTGGAACAGGAGTCGAGTAGTGAGGATGAGGATAAGGATGAAGATGATGAAGTCCAATCACTGGCATCCAAGCTGAAATCGACCGGAAAGCGGGGCAGAGCTGTCCGATCTCAATCAGAGGAAGATTCCTGCCCACCGGTCAAGAGATCTAAAACAAATGCAACTAGGAGCAACAGACCACTGGGGGACAACACTGGCACTCCTTTAGTAGAATCATCCAGTAACCATCCTACAGCACGACTACCTTCAAACAATACCTGCAGAAGTCACTTAGTCGGTCCTGCATCAGCTGTCTGGTTGAAGGAGATGAGTCAGAAGATACCTGCACCCAAACTAACCGCTCCGTCCACCACACAGGCCACTGACAAGAAAACCAAAAGACATGGAGCTCAAGTTGACAATACGGAGCCGAAGCGGTCTACTAGAACTGCAAAGGTGTCTTATAAAGTGAATTACATGCAAAGGGTGTAATCATTGTGATTCATTGAATGTACTATACAAAGGGTGGAGAGTATGGACCTTACATATATATCATGTCGACAGTCGGTATATTGATATCAGTTGAAATGCCAACAACAACTCATTGGTGGACTGAAGAACTTCCCGGCTGACAGACACTTCTTCCGGTGACATTGTGCCATGGGCCCTTTGCATCTCCAACCAGTGTGTCGCCAAGCGCAAATCTCCTACAGCGCGCTCAATGACAAATCCGATGGGTTCCGGTTGACCCACTGACTGAATTTTAGTAATTAACAATGTGATATTGCATGGAATGACCTACAGGACTGATCCGGCAAAAGATATACCAGATCCGGTGTCTCAAATCCCATGTCCAAATGCATATTGTCAGGTCCAATATCCACTGAATTTACATTTAACAGTGCGACCAAATAATGAAGTGACTTATATGACTGATCCGGAAAATTATGAACCGGATGGATACCAAAGCCCATGTCCAAAGGCCTGTCTTCCAGTTCAATATCGACTAAATTCATATTTAAGAGTGGACACCATCACAATGATAAGACTGACCTGACCGATCGGGTACATAATCAACCGGATTGATGCCAAAGCCCATATCCAAAGGCATCTGGTCCGGATGCTCATGTTGAACCAGAAGTGCGTCGAAACCCATGTCGAAAGGACTGTCTTTTGGTGGAATTACATTGACTGAATTGCAAAGATGAGTTATGCAATATATTACATATTTAGTCGAGACATACCTGAGTTACTGGCTGGATGATCCACTGCCAGGAAGTTTGAAGAGCTGTTCGCCAGGTCAGGCGAATGGTGGAAATTGAATTCACAGCTAGGTGGAAATCCCATATCCAACTCTGATGTAGGACTTGTAGTCCTTGTAGCCTTGTAGAGGCTATTTTTGCAGTGTCCCTCAGGTCCTAGCGCAGCGCGCGCTATCACTACCACAGCGCGCATCCTTCCTATTGTCGGCCGACGGCCGCGGCTCACGCGTGCGCTTCGGTTTGCATCCGCTTTTTGTTGGTTCCATCGTGTGTCCTTCCTCCGTCCTATCCATGTCCTCCACTGGTCCATTGGTGCGTATTTTATCTCATTTGCGTTAGACTGATTATATTTCCGAAGGTGATATTGCGTATGTCTCGTTACTTGCGTTATAGACCCTCAATACGTATTACTGTTATCTTCTCGGTTCCGAACAGTGCTACGCGCGCTATCATATATACCTTAGACTTGGGATTTTTCATGTATCTTCTTTTCCCATTATCGAAATTATCATCCATTTGCATGCATCACTCAGACTCTAAAGTCAGAAACCTTTGGCCGACTACATCGCGCTATCATTCACACATCGCTCATCACATCTATAGTCAGAGCTTTCCTCCCTCACTATCGTCGTGTCACATCCCCTTCACATATCCACTAGTCACGCGTTCATATAAACTGTCTGCTTTTCTCCACATCTCCGCACTCCGTCAAACTTTCGGCTGTTCGGTTGCACATCGTATCACACCTTCGGCGGCTCGCTTGCATCGCTCCAAGCGCAACGTCGCGCGCTCTTCCATTTTCAGTTACTCTTACCAGTTCAAAGTTTCCCCTCCATATTTTTACTTAGAGGAATTGTTTTCAGTAGCAATCCCCTTGGGCCAAATCTATACTCACATCCAGAGGTCTATTTGAATTTTTACCCCACTTCACCCTTTCACCCCTTCTCATCTAGCTATCATTCCTCACACACACTGATATGGGTGCCACAGGTGATGACCAGTCAGTATTACACAGGTGGGGGAACCCCATATCCAACACTTCTGGCCCCGGTTGATCTGGCGTCCGGTTGGAAGTCATGTTGAAGTGCGCTGCTCACGCCTCGGCTCCAATGTCTCAATCAACCACAGCCGGATAATGTTAGTTTTAATAATGCTGATTAGGTAATGATGACATGGCAACAATTGCATTCACACGATCACAATAAAAACTATTCCCAATAGAGAACCGGTTCTTGAACCGTGTATTCGGCAATCTCCAAAATCACCCGGACATTCGGTAATTTTCAAATTGCCCAAGTATCCATTGTTCCCTTCCAGATCTCTTCTTCAAGCTAACCTGCCACCACAATCATCTTACTGCTACAATGCCTTCCAATGCCACTACCACAACTGCTGCTGCTGCCACTGCCAACCAGGCGCTGATTGCTCTTCTTGATAGGCTGAATCAGCTGGTTGAACAGGTCCTGCGGTCCCAGTCAGAAGAGGAGAAAATGGGATTGAGCCAGACCATTGCGTCTCAATTGGTGTTACGACACACAGTCGTATGCGACTAGGATGATCTAAACAGCGACAACCACGACAGTGGTACCGAGTGCTGAGAGTCGTCGGCCTTTACAGACAAGCAAAGGTTGCGTACTCGAACGTAGCTCGTGGTGGTTAATGAGGGGTTACGCTGAGATGATAGCGGTTTACAGACAGTGAGAGGCATCACTGAAGGTACGAGTCGATGTCGAGCAGGTAGCTTTAGCGGGACAAGGAGTTCAAGGGTAAACCTAGTGAGATTAAAGTAAGGAACGTCTACTGTTAATCTTCGACCTTATATAAGGCTACTCTTCGTATCTAAGCTCAGCCTAAAGCTGGGTTCTAATCTGCTTATCTACATGAGTCAGAGATAGCGTCCATGAGGCGGGCTTCTATCGTAGATAGGATCCATGAGGCATCCTTCTATCAGTACATGAGGCAGCACGAGGCTTGCCTTCTATCTTGATAACATAAATAGGTCTTCTAGACCTATGTCGTCATGTGTCGTCACGTGCGGTCCAGACCGCTTATCTAAGCCGGCAGTTGCCGCTTATCGTCTATCATCATCTATTGTCATCTGTCATCATCTATCGTCATAGAGCTGGTGAGACTCCGGTATTGTCTATAGCCGTGCGGTGGCAGAGGGCTGTCTGCTGGCAGGGGACTCATGCCATGTTACTGTAACAATTGGTATGTTTCACATTCTTTTATGTATTGTATGTATTGATACCCTCCAAGAACGATGCAATCCATTCTTACCAGACAGTGGCTACCTACATCCCCCTTCGCCTGCTGTCAATGGCAGCTGAAATCCATCGGGCTCAGAGGGGTACCGTGCGCTTGGTGCAAGTACTGGATTGGAATCTAGTTGGGAGCAATGAGGACATCTGCTGGGGTCATCCCTTATACCCCAAGACATTGGGTCCAGCACCCAATGTTACCACCCCTACTGCTGGAGCCACTGGATCTGCACCTCAACCGGCACCTGTACCAGCACCTGCACCACCTTCCCTGTTGCCTCCTTCAATCGCTATTTTACCGGCTCCCAATACAACAATCGGCATCCCTGGAGGTAGCAACTCCGGTGCAATTCCGGGCCCATCCAAACCTCGCAAACGGCAATTTAGTGCCAGCCCCCCCCTGTCCAGTCAAGAAGGCCCGGAAGGCTGCCCGGAAGTCGAAGGTGATCTTGACCGACACCAATACTGACACTGATGGGATCCGCATTGGGAATGGTAAGGTGAAAGGCAAAGGCAAAGGCAAAGGCAAGGTCACCATCACCGGATAGTGACATTGAGCAAATGACCATCGATGTTGATCATGATCCGGAAGTTAATGTAAGTTGTTCCATTCATGTATTTAATACAACTGATCAGAGTACTCAGACCTGGAATTCAACATGCAACATGATGAAAAAGGTATGCTCATTTTTTCAATCTCAAAGCAGCCAATATTTATGTTCACAGAAATTACTGGTCATGGTCATCAGTACACGGCCGATGCCACCTGCAACAGCGGATGCGACTGATTCGGAATACGAACTGGAGGATGATGACGAAGATCGAATGGAGCCCACTGATGACTCCCAATCCAAGCAAAAGGTAAATATGATGTATCTCTACTGGTTGGTGACTTATCCAGATGTAGCCAAATGTCAAGCCGGCCAAAGGAGAAGAACCGGTATGTTTCAATATCATCACAGGTGGTTAGTACAGCTCATATCACCCTGTATTATAGTCCAAGTCTGGTAAATATGGCGCAGGAGCTGACCAGCCCAAGGTGAAGGGCAAGGCCAAGCATCCACATCCGGTAAGACATCCGGTACTTGTCATCCAGTAGTACCATACTGATTCTTCATAGAAACCCATTGGTGCGCCTCTACCGCCATGTGAGAGATGCACGACGATGCACTTGGAATGTGAGAGCTGGGTGACCAAGAGGGGTGAGGTTGCCCATACTTGCACCCTTTGCAATAAATGGAGGATGAAATGCATCCGGCCGATGCAACCAGACACGCCTGCAACCGGTACCAGTACAACCACCATGCCTACCCCGCCTGTCACACCCATCGCCACTCGATCAAAGACCACTGCAAAGAGCAAGACCAGTAAGCAGTCTAAACGAAAAGGCAAGTCTCTTATTTCAGCTCGTGTTTCTACTAATTGATTCTTCCAGACATTAATGCTCAGTGTCCTAGTCCCATCCCGGAGGAACCGGATGTTGATGTTGAGATGGACGCTGGAGTCACAACCACCGGTCTTCCCGGTACTGCCCCAGATGAAGTACCTGCGGTATCTGCGGACGATTTTTCTGTGGACCGGTGGATCGAACCCATGGATGACAGCATCTTACCTCCAGCGCCATTCATGGACACACCGGACAACATCCGGTACTCGCCCATCTATCCAGCTCATACTCAAAGACCTCCCTCCCCTCCAACTACTTCGATACCTCTTCAGTCTCACCGGTGTCCCCGTCCTTTAACTGATTTGGAGATGCAAGCCATGTTGGCCCAAATTCAGATTGACATGGATCAGCTCCGCACACGTGATGACATGATTCATGATGAGCTGTCTCATCGCATCGACCGGCTGCAAGCTGACTATACAGAGCAATTGAACAGCCAGAAGGGACTGGTGGATTACTTGACCATTCAGATGGGCAGCATTGCCCGGTACCTCAGGGACAACTCAAGAACCACTGCAGCAACAGCCTCAACACCACCCTCATTCAATCCACCACCCATTGTCATCCCTGGTACCCCCATATTTCCTGAGTTTGGCTCCATCAGTGCCTTGGGTCGCGCCGTCACCAACAATGTCTTTACTCCGGATGTGTTTTCAACCAATGCATGCCCTGGTGGCGATGGCTCACCGGTCACAAGGCATGAGCAGGCACCCGCACCCACCTCTACCTCTACCTCCACCATCAACCCTGTGCCTACCACAGGGGAATCCAGTCCACCCATGCATCCGGTTGGTGCACTTCCGGTACCACCTTCCACTGTCCCAATGCAATCTATGCCCTCTACTAGCACTCTTCGCACGTTCGTCACCGGGCCATCAAATGTGCCAGCGGATGGTCAGTCCATCTCAGCTCCTTTGCCCAACCGGTCATTTGCACCTCAATCCTGTCAACAAGGTCGGTCAGTGAGTGCTAGGCATGCCAAGAACACTTCCGGTAATGGGCCCAAGTAATGGTAGCATACATCATTCTTTTTTTCATTTTTACTTATGGTTTATACCGGTGAACGTCGTGTTGTGCTTTCAATGTTTACAGGACAGTTTGTTACATAATTATAAAGTTGACTTGCATAACCTGTTTGTGAACACTTGTAAGGCCAGTCTCATACCATGGTAGATTGTACCAGATGGTGTACTAGATTGACCAGTTCGTGTATCCAAGATATACCGGACGATAGGCTTGAGATGGATTATCGGTGTACTGGATAATATACCTACCGGATCATTTATTTACCTGATGCTAGATGAACCAGACCCACTGGTATCCATTGTGAACCGGATTCACAATTCACGATGTCCTATATACTAGCACATATTCCCTCGGCCCATCCGTTCACTAGGCCAACTCATATACCTGGCCCATCTGTTTGCCTTGGGTACACACATTTGTCCGGCCCACCCGTCTCCATTGTAAACTGGATTCACTATTGATAATATCCTATATCCTAGTACATTCCTATACTATTGTCTATATTATATACCCCCGGCCCATCTGTTTGCCTCGGGTACGCACATTCACTAGGCCCACTCATATACCCAGCCCATCTGTTTGCCTTGGGTACACACATTCATCTGGCCCACCCGTCTCCATTGTAAACCGGATTCACTATTCATAATTTCTTATATATTAGCACATTCCTATACTACTGTCTATATTATATACCCCCGGCCCATCCATTTGTCTCGGGTACATACATTCAGTCGGCCCATTCATATATCATGGTACAATTGTTGCCATGGGCCCACATGGGATGGCCCATCTCTATAGGTACATTGTCAAGCTGGGCTGTCCATCTGAGACGGGTGAATTCACTGAATGGGCTCCTGCGGGTGGTGGGTGGGGGTACCCTCGGGGTGTGGGTGGGGGTCTCAGCCTGGCCTACCCCTACCCTAACCCGTACCCTCCGCTCGGGTTGGCATCAAAACATATTATTACTCAAAGTAGAACTCCACTACTGTACATATGTCAAACTTTAATTGACACCCATATCAATCTACTAGTACTCAACTATTCAACAAACTCATGAGCCACCATGCAGCTTAACTTGTTCTCCAAGACGACAAAATGTGTCACAAAATTGACCGATGTAGCACTTGAGCTTGCGCTAGGCTTGTATTCAGCTAGTTTCCCATGCATGTCAAACACACGAATCACTTCCCAAATGTTATCCGACACTCATCCACTCAATCTGATGCTAACCCGCTCAATCTGATGTTTATCCACTAAACCCAACGCTAATCCGACAGACCCGACGTTTCCCGCGCATCGGACCCAATATTTTCCCATGCACTTGTCCTCCCTATGTCCTGTCCTGTTGTATCTATCCCCACTAGGTGCACAGTTATTCATTTTCACGTCGCTTGTTACAGTCAACTGCAACATCTACAAGAGCCCCCACTCTGCCAGACTCCCAACGCAGTGGCACGCCGCCAGCGTTTAGAATGACAGCAGTCTGAACCGCTGTGACACCACCCCTGGCCTAGAAGGCCATGTACCTGATCCATGGAGGCTGTACGCCTCATGGTCACCCTAGATTGGCACATGTTGATTGTTGCCGCCTCATAAAGATCTGGAGCACCCTTGGCGCCTCACACTTGATCAGATGTTATGCCTCATGTATCTTATCTATCCTCATGGTTGACCTCATGTCCTCTTATCTCATGATGCCATAGATCCATAGATATACTATTAGATACAGACTGAGCTTGAACCCTTATGTACAGACAGTATATAAGTAGACAGATTATTGTACTTAGACCTTACTTTAATCTACTAGGTAGATCCCCAGAACTTGGTCTTTAGCTTGTCTAATCCACTTGCTTCATTGAACACCTCGCTGCACTTCTAAGTCACTCCCTGCGCCTTAGCCGTATTCTCACTAGACCTTCATCTCAACGAGGCGCCTCCCCTTACCGAGATAGACAGAGAGACCTCTCGACATTCCGTCGACCTGTAAGAAGACCTCGACACGCTTCGCGCGACGGTCTATTTGGACCAGTGTTGAGAAGACTTATCCTAGTCGTAACATCGCTAACATTGTAGAACGCGTTATTACATGTCTGCAGTACATCATGTCTTATTACATAGGACATTGGACCCGAAAATCAGCGCTACTACTTTCGCCTATAGCACTCCGAAATTCTACATAGATACTATATATTTCGCATACCTCCTACCTATTTTACTTACCTTTCTACCTCCGAGTAGGAGGAGGTCATCCGATATTCATAGTTCTTAGTTGGATTCCGCAATATCATCCTTTCTTTATCCGAAGCATCTGACAGTGACCCGCCATTCGCTATCACCGACATTCGCCATATTCCCGATGCTAACCCGATGCTAACCCGATGCAACCCGAGGCAAACCCACTAACCCAAAAACATCAGACCCGATGTTTTTGACATCGGACTCGTAATTATACCTTTGGACTTTGTTTCCTGTGCTTCGGACTATCTTCCTTTTGTTGTAACTGATGATTCTAAAACCATACAGCAAACCCCTCGGGTCGAACGCACTTGTCTTGCAAGTATAGCAGACTAGGCTGTGCATGACCACAACATTTTTATATTGCTAAACACTTACTTCGTGTAGTGTCCAGCAATTGTTGTATCTCTACAGTGACCTTTGGATGACTCGGACAAACGCACGGAACTCTTCGGAAGGAAAATGGACTGTCGAGGAATATGTGTGTGGGACACCTAAGAGTTTGGCAGGATACGAGCCCAACGCCGATCCGAGTGCTACACCGGCTTGGCCCAAAAGCCACAGCTTTGGCCTGCAAAAAAATGGGGCCGGGCCAAAGCTGCCAATGACAACTGGCTTTGGCCTGGCCCTGGCCTGAGCCGTGGCTTGAATAGTAAAAATGTAGTCACTCGCATCTGCACTGAAAGATGTACATTTAGTTTCATCACTCACTTGGAATTCAAAAGCTCACACAAACAGGAAGCTCAGGAGAGTCTTGAGCGCGAGTTTGGCGATATCAAGAAGACGCACGAGTCTGAGCTCTGATGCGAATGCCGTGCACTCGAAGACAAAGACTCTGCACTGCGCAGCACCCTTGACTCTCACAATGCCAAGGCAACCTTGAAGCCATCCAAAGAGCTTGGGGATACCCATATGACTGTGTGGTTCTCATTGCAGCTAGAAGTTGACAGGCTGAAGCGTGATGTCAACCGTTTAGAGGATGAACTATCTTGTACAAGGAAAGATGTTGGCGACTGAGAGGGTACAGCTCGTGATCGTGAAGATCTGATTCATAAACTGCAGCTTGAAGTACAACAGCTCACCAGACAGCTCAACACCCAAACTCAAGTGTGTCTCAGCATCAAAGAACTAGTGTGAACCATAGTATTGTCTCTGAATGGGAAGAAGGTGGTCAGTGGGAGTGATGATGGTGGAGTCAGGTTGTGGGATATTGACACAGGCAAGCTTCACCACGCCATTCCCAACACCACAAACACCATGCGCAAACGCCCAGTGAACGTCAGCAACTGCTGACATGACTCAGATGAATACAGACAATGGACGAGAGCAGGAGGAGGGAAGCATCGGGTGGGATGCCAACAAGTGCATTGAGAGCAATGATGTTTGGGTTGATCTTGTCCGCCGGAGGTGAACCGACATGTGTCATCCTAAAGCCAATGATCAAAAGCACCAAAAACTACGATGAAATACATATGTATGATCAGCTATTTCATTTCCAGCAACATGCCAATTGGTGACAAGGGTATAGTTGGTATAGTTAAGAGACGTGAAGCACAATGGAAGTGATTAAAAAACTAAAACAAGATGAGATAGAAGCCAGATTCTCAGTTGAGCTTGGGCACCGCAAGGCTCAGGCACAGTTTCAAAAGCCATGGCCTGAGCCAGTGGCTTCAGCTTTTCATAATGTCAGGCCAGGCCAAAGCCGTCACCAGGCTGTGACTTTGGCCTGGCTTGGCTTGGCCTATTCAGGCCCAGCTTGGCCTGGCCCACGGCCTGAAGCTGGGCCGTGCACATCACTAACAACAACATATAGTAGGTTAAGGATAGTAGGCACTATCATTGGTGTGGTATTTGATTATGTGTCTGTGAAGTTTGTAAGACCTGTGGTATCTTGTGGCACCTTGTAAAACCTTGTGACACCTGTGATGAAATTGGTAGTTTGCTGATGAATCAACTACCTTATGTTACAGGCATCCGTAACACCTACAGGAGCCCCAGCTCTGCCTACGCCAGCCCCCGCTCTGCTAGACTCCCCACACGGCGGTGCGCCGCCTGCACTTAGAAAGACAGTGGTCTGGACCGCTGTGACGCCGCCCCTGGCGCTATGACCTGCCCCTGGCCTAGACGGCCTGGTACCTGATCCATGGAGGCTGTATGCCTCATGGTCACCCTAGATCAGTGCATGTATACCACATGTCGCTTCATGAAGATCCGGAGCGCCCTTGGCGCCTCACGGTACTTATGCGCAGTCACACTTGGCGCTGCATGCTTGATCAGAGGTTAAGCCTCATGTACCTTATCTGACCTCATGTCTTGTTATCATAGATCCTAGATATACTATAGATTACAGACTGAGCTAGAATACATATATGTAGCACATATAAGTAGACAGATTATTGTACTTAGACTTTACTTTAATCTACTAGGTTCATCCCAGAACTTGTTCAACTAAAGCCTCCCAGCTTAGCTGTCTAAGACCGCACTTCTAAGTCGCTCCCCGCTTCTTAGTCGGATCCACTAGCCCTGTATCTCGACGAGCGCCGTCTTACCGAGATCACTGGAGGAACCCTTGACATTCCGTCAAGCCGAGAACCACCCTCAGCTTCAGTAGACTCACTCGAGTCGTCGCTGAGAAGACCTATCCTAGTTCGCACACGCCGACCAACGGTCAGCGTAACACCTTAGACATACTTAGCTGCCTCAATTACATTTTTTAAGTAATCTAAGGTACAAAAAGGAAAACAAGGAACTCAGTGATTTCCTGATGCCTTGCTGCTTGTAGCAGTGCACTGATATATATCATATAAGAATTGCTAAGAATCCAAATATAGGCCTAATGATGCACAGACAGTGAGATAAAAATGATGTAGTCGCAAATATAGGCAGCTGACCAGGAGCCAAATAAACTGGATCAATACATCACCATTGCAGCTTGTACCAGTGCTCTTCATCACACTAATTCATGTATTACATCGATAAATTAAACTACAATTGCTAGGTAAGTAATGTATCATTATCAGTATAGCCTGTGCGTGTCCATACCTCAGCAATTCTTCTCCAGACGCTGATACTGTTTCTATAGCCTTTTCTAATAAAGTGAAATCCTACCCAGACGTCAAGGCTTCTCACTCAGCCTCAGATTAATTCTGCATCATACGCCTAAGCTCCACTTCCGGAACCCTCGCCTGAAATTCAATAGCGCATGGGACGTTTGGCATAAACGTGTTCGAGAACCCCATGTCATCCTGTGGCTTCGTAGGATCCAGACTCAGCTGAAAGGCCCGAAGAATAAGAAGCGAATTTATGAACACCGATCTGTAACATTTCAGATCAGATTCAGGAAATTATGTAGGTGGAGAGAATCATGACCTGTTCGCAACGTGTTGACCTGGGCATGCCCTGGAAGGAAGGACGATTAGAGAAAGTGCATCCCACAAGACAGTGCTTACCGCCGACCAAACCCATATACAAAGAATGCGAGATCATCTCTCAACCGACCTTGATCGTCAATCCAGCGCTGGGGCTTGAACGCATCAGGCTCGGGATAGACTTCTGGATCTCGAGAGATGGCCCTGAGGCGGTGACAATTTGATATGTGATACCTTGAAGGACATAGACTTACCAGTGGTTACCGATTACCGTAGTCCCAGCGGGAATGCAATAGTTTTCCTGCCAACAGAGGTAAGATTATCCTGTCACAACAAATCGTTCAAAAACACTTGCCCAAATGACGTCTTCAGTAGTGCGGTGACGGAATCCTGTGGGATGAACGATGTGAACGTCCGCACAGGAGTAACCATCGAGAAACTCACCAAAAGGAACCAACGGTCTCCATCTCAAAGCCTCAGATATAAAGGCCTCCAGACGAGGAAGGAATGGTCTATCGGCGAAAGTTGGTGCTTTGGCGAAAAATGAATCATTGGACAGAACTACAGTGCACAATCAAGCTACCTCGCTCTCTTCCGATGACTGCATCAAGCTCGGCCTGCACTTTAGCTTGCTCTTCAGGGAAATGTGCCGCTGCCATTAGCACCGTGCATATCGCTGTAGCAGTCTGTCACCCCACCTCAATGTATACAATCGTAAAAAAAAAACAGAAAGACGACTTACTGTTTCGGTTCCAGCTCCAAAAAAGGAGCCAGAAAGATACACCATCTCCATCTCTGTCAAGTCGTAGAGATACCCATTTTCCAAAAGGTATTTTGAAAACGAAGGTCCAATATCCTCATTCCTTTGCTGTGGAACAACTCAAACATCACATAAAAATAGGCAAGGCAATGCCTACCATGTGCAGTTTCACACGATTCAGCTGGTCTGTGTAGAGTCGCGTGGTCCTCTTAAAGTCGTCTTTTAATTCTGGCGCATACCAAGGAAGGTATTTGAGCCACGGTATCGAGTCTGCCCAGTAAGCACCAGGACGCAGGACTGCACGAAATCGGGACATGATGTAGCGAGCCTCCTGAACTTCGGGGTCAGTTGCCGATGTCGGCGAGGTCTTCCCATATGCAACTTTCAGGATCGTCGCTGCCGCATAACTTCCAAGAGCCCGTGAGTAACATACTACGAGACCCCGGCGCCACAGGTTGAAAACCGCTTACGTGGTCGCATGGTTCTGAAAGTTGCTTGGATCGTCAAGAATATTGAGGATTAGGGTTCTCGCTTGCGACATCTGCAGAGGTTGATAAGTCTCGGCTGATTTGGGCTGGAGATGCGTATGGAGTACTCTGCATCGCATCGAGAAGTAAGATGAGAGCTGTTTTAGCCTTTACAGTATCGCGACGACGAACCTACGCAGCCGACGCAGCCTGTCCCCAGCACGGCAGAAACCGAGGCTCAGTCCACGTGAAAGAATTTCTCCAGCAGCAACGAAGCGAGGTCGATCAGCTAGCATTCTACCCTGCTTCTCCATTATATCCATTGCGGCCTGTCAGGGCGTGTTGAGTTTGGAGATGCTAACTTATCATAAAAGGACTAACTTTGTAGCGGCCGATAATTACCATGTTCTGCATTCCCAAGCGGATGGTAATCAGAGGGCCATACTCATCAATCCACCGCGCCACAGTAAGAGATGGGCTGATCAGAAATGTAATATACAATTAGATCATAAAGATGAGGTTGTGGATATGAAACTTCACTCGCGAGGGGGCAGGAGGTGTCCCTGAAATCTCCAAGTTGGAGGGGTAGGTGGGAGAGGAAGGCGGCTATCTGATTTACGAAGGTAAACCCAAACAATCGTTCCAATTACTCCAACACAAGCCGCAACATCGAGGGTGAGCGACATGTTAACAGAAATGCGCAGGTCAGGAAGCTGTAGCATCGGAGGAGTTAGGATGGACCTCATTGAAAGTGCATTCAAGTTATTTAAATAAGGTTCCCTGCGCACAGGAAGAGACGGGTACTGTCATATCCCATTACGCATTACTGCACTTGAACAGTTGGGGATAAAGTCATAGCTTTGCATAAACGCCGGACACACCACTTGCGGTTGAACCGGACAAGACCTTGTCGGATCTTCGCGACTGCCGTCAAGCGAAGTATCAGTAGCATTCATGAATCACAATCAGCTCACTCTTGTGCACCGGCTATGAGTGTCGACTTCAACTAATACATGCTAGGTCAATGAATCGGGTATGAGGCCGTGGCGCTCAGGTATATGGTGCAGTTCACTGTGTCTGGAAACCAGACGTTTTAAAACCAGAGATCTTTGTGTACACCTGCAAAAACATACTCACAGACATGAATGTGTATGTGCGTTCCAGGCTGATAATCTGGATTACGAGTCACGTCTCCCTGATTAAGATCGTGCGACGTGTATGAGATTCTAGGCCGGTTCGTTGCACCTGCATAGTCTCGCAGTGTTTCCGAGTCGTGTGATTGCGACGTGAAAGCTTACCGATGCATACGGATAGAATGGGACAGCTTACCATATATTTATCGTAGCCGCAGCCACTGCCCACATCATTATGAGCCGACCTAGCTTGTTTTCGAAAACAGAGCGGACTTGTGGCGAAGAGTAGGAAAATCCAGTCCTATCGACAACGATGTGAACGGAACGCAGCCGACAGATAGGGCAACTCTTTGATATCCGAAAAGTGCAAAGTTCCCCGGGCCGATACAGCCTTAGCTAAACCACATCAACTAAAGCCAGGAATTGAGAATTCGAAGGCAGATACCGTTCGTTCCTGCCACAAAGATGCACAAAGATGAAAGTCTTGGCAGTATCAGTTACACAAGGAGCACTGGGATGCCGCCGCAGCATGCAAGCAAAACGCTCACTGTCATATTCTGCTAGAATAACAGTTGAGACTTCTTCCAAAAGGTTGACTCTTTTTGAAACTCATGAATCATTGATAGGGCATTACAGAGAAAAAACTTGAGGTGTCCGAGGATCAGCCAACAACGGTGGCACGGACAGATACTATCACACTGTAAGCAAGAACTTTTCGGGTGCAAGGATAAACACCACGTACAGCAAGGCACATGTACGGATCCAATCGCGACCTGGCAGAGATGAACGTTATCAACACCGTGGCGATGCATGCCAAGCTTATACCCAACTGCTACGGACCAAAACACGTAATCTGAAATTTGCCACGCCCACTACCACCACCAAAATGCCCATCACATCCCCAACGCTCGTTCCCCGTCCTCCAATCATCCCCGTCGTCCTCCCACGCGCACCCCAAGTAAACCCAACACCACTCCCAAAACTCGATCGCCATCCCGGCCGCATGGACACCCGACACGATCTCCAACGCGAAATCGACGATCTCTCAGATGAGGAAAACGAACTTGAAGATTCCGTACGTGCCCCCTCCTGAAGCTGAAGTCGTTCCTGCGATGCGATTCCCTACTATACTCCACGCAAATCATATCTTATTATATCATGTCCATATCGACGCGTGATCGACTGGAATAGAACTTGGGGATAAGGAATCGAGGGTTCCAGTGGCTCGTTCCTATTGGGCGGAACACGACGCAGTTGGAGAAGAACAGATGCCTGGTTTTTCGTGTTTCGTAGAAGACGATTCCGATGGTGCTGATACCGGCCAATCAGGCGGTGGCCCTTCTATGAACGAGGATGGCGAGGAGAACGACGATTCAGGAGCAGATCTGGATGCAAGCATGGATGATATGGATGATGAGGGTGAGACGGGGACAGCGAATGAAGCCGAGGATGCGAATGATATGACAAATGATTTTGAGGAGAGATCCAGCGATGCTTGATACGCCACACACGTCAAGTCAGAGCAGAGAAACCCGATAAAATTATAGGCGGAATCGATAAATCTTGGTGCGTGCGCATGCAAGATTTACGTTGAAATAGACATAATGCACAAATGAGTTAGATCCTTGTCGCTCATCTCCGCTTCCCAACGACGCCGAAGTCGTCATCACTACGAAGTTCAACCACCACAGACTCGGATCGAACCACTATGAACCCGATTCAAGAACTACCCCCCGAAAATATGTTACAGACAACGTCACACGTGTATGCCTTCTCCTAGGGCTAGCATTAGCCATGACCAATGGCCGTACCCATACTCGGATGTGGCCTGCTTTTGACGCTGTTATGAGCGCGCGGGGGAGGAAGGCGAGGGATGTGAAATCAGGTAATATCTCACTGCTGCAAATTTTGTGATATCGGAATGTTCTCGTGTCTGTCCATACTTCAGCAATTCTTCTCCAGAATTCTATAGCCTCTTTCTAATAAAGTGAAATCCTACCCAGACGTCAAGGCTCCTCACCCAGCCTCAGGATAATTCTGCATCGTACGCCTAAGCTCCACTTCCGGAACCCTCGCCTGAAATTCAATAGCGCATGGGACGTTTGGCATAAACGTGTTCGAGAACCCCATGTCATCCTGTGGCTTCATAGGATCCAGACTCAGCTGAAAGGCCCAAAGAATAAGAAGCGAGTTTATGAACACCGATCTGTAACATTTCAGATCAGATTCAGGAAATTATGTAGGTGAAGAGAATCATGACCTGTTCGCAACGTGTTGACCTGGGCATACCCTGGAAGGAAGAACAATCAAAGAAAGTGGATCCCACAGGACAGTGCTTACCGCCGACCAAACCCATATACAAAGAATGCGAGATCATCTCTCAACCGACCTTGATCGTCAATCCAGCGCTGGGGCTTGAACGCATCAGGCTCGGGATAGACTTCTGGATCTCGAGAGATGGCCCTGAGGCGGTGACAATTTGATATGTGATACCTTGAAGGACATAGACTTACCAGTGGTTGCCGAACACCGTAGTTCCAGCGGGAATGCAATAGTTTTCCTGCCGATGGATGTAAGATTATCCTCACGACAAATCGTTGAAAAGCACTTGCCCAAATGACGTCTTCAGTGGTTCGGTGGGGTAATCCTGTGGGATGCACTGTGTGAACGTTCGCACAGGAGTGACGATTAGAAACTCACCAAAAGGAACCAACGGTCTCCATCTCAAAGCCTCAGATATAAAGGCCTCCAGACGAGGAAGGAATGGTCTATCGGCGAAGGTCGGTGCTTTGGCGAAAAATGAATGGTTGGACAGAACTATAGTGCACAATCAAGCTACCTCGCTCTCTTCCGATGACTGCATCAAGCTCGGCCTGCACTTTAGCTTGCTCTTCAGGGAAATGCGCAGCTGCCATTAGCACCGTGCATATCGCTGTAGCAGTCTGTCGCCCCACCTCAGTGTATACGATCGTAAAAAGAAAACAGAAAGACGCCTTACTGTTTCGGTTCCAGCTCCAAAAAAGCCACCAGCAAGATATGCCATCTCCATCTCTGTCAAGTCGTACAGATGTCGATTCTCTAGAACGTATTTTGAAAACGATGGGCCAATGTCCTCATTCCTCTGCTGTGGAATAACTCAGACATCACGCAGAGATAGGCAAGGCAATGCCTACCATGTGCAGTTTCACACAATTCAGTTGGTCTGTGTAGAGTCGCGTGGCCCTCCTATAATCGTCTCTTAATTCTGGCGCATACCAAGGAAGGTATTTGAGCCACGGTATGGATTCTGCCCAGTAAGCACCGGGGCGCAGGACTGTACGAAGTCGGGATATGAGGTGGCGAGCCTCCTTAACTTCGGGGTCAGTTGCCGATGTCGCCGAGGTCTTCCCATATGCAACCTGCAAGATCGTAGCTGCGGCATAACTTCCAAGAGCGCGTAAGTAACATACTACGAGACCCCGGCGCCAACATGTAGTAAACCGCTTACGTTATCGCATGGTTCTGAAAGTTGCTTGGATCGTCAAGAATGTTGAGGATTAGAGTTCTCGCTTGCGACATCTGCAGAGGTTGATACTCATCGGCTGATTTGGGCTGGAGATGCGTATGGAGTACTCTGTATCGCATCAAGAAACATAAGAGCCGATTGAGCCTTTTCAGTATCGCGACGACGAACCTACGCATCCGACGCAGCTTGTCCCCAACATGTATAAAAACGAGGCTCTGTCCGCGTGTAAGAATGTCTCCAGCAGCAACGAGGCGAGGTCTATCAGCTAGCGTTCTACCCTGCTTCTCCATTATATCCACTGCGGCCTGTCAGGGAGTGTTGAGTTTGGAGATACTAACTTGTCATAAAGGGACTAACCTTGTAGCGGCCGATGATAACCGTGTTCTGTATTCCTGAGCGGATAGTAATCAGAGGGCCATACTCGTCAATCCACCGCGCCAAAGTAAGAGATGGGCTGATCAGAAATGTGATACAATTAGATCATAAAGATGAGGTCGCAGATATGAAACTTTACTCGCGAGGGGGCAGGAAGTGTCCCTGAAGTCTCGAAGTTGGAGGAGAAGGTGGGAGAGGAAGGCGGCTATCTGATTTACGAAGGTAAACCCAAACAATCGTTCCTATTGCCCCAACACAAGCCGCAACATCGAGAATGAGCGACTTGTTATCAGAAATGCGTAGGTCGGGGAGCTGTAGCATTGGAGGAGTTAGGATGGACCTCATCGAAAGTCCATTTGTAAGTTGTTTAAATAAGGTTCCCTGCACCAACCCTAGGGACAGGAACAGACCTGTATATACTGTCATATCCAATTACGCATTACTCCAGGGATGAAATGATGGCCCTGGGAAAATACCGTAAGAGGACATACAGTGTGGAGACCGGACAAGATCTTGTCGAATCTTCGCCACTTGCCGTCGGCGAAGTATCGGTAGCAATCATGAATTACAATTGGCTTACTCCTTCATGGCCTTGTGCACTGGCTATGAGTGTCGACTTTAACACGTGCAGGGTCGTATGATGCCGACGATGATGTGAGGTGGTGTTAGGCACTCAGGTATAGTGCAATTCAATGAGTCTGGAAACCAGACATTTTAAAAGCGGAGATCTTTGTATACACCAAAAACATACTCACAGTCATGAAGCACATCCCAGGCTGATAATATGGATTACAAGTCGTCTTGGATCCTAAACAAGGTGGTATAACGTACGCGAGAAGGCCGGTTCGTTGCTACATAGTGTTGCGGTGTTTCTGGGCATGTGATTGCGACGTGCATCCGATCCGGGGAACTTCAGTGTACCGATGACATGACGGATGGGATCAGACAGCTGACCATTCGTTATCATAGCCGCAGCGCTGCCCACATCATTATGAGCCAACATAACTTTTTTTCGAAAAACAGAGCGACTTATGGCGAAGAGTAGGAAAATCCAGATCTATCGACGACGATGCGAACGGAATGCAGCAGAGAGATACAGTAACTCTTTGATATGTGGAAGGTGCAAGGAAGTTCACCGGGTCGGCCAAACCACATCAACCGAAATCAGGAATTGGGAAGGCAGATACCGTTCCTGACACAATTTGTCAAAGATGCACCCTGGGCTACACCTGAAACTCAGGATATAGGTAGAAGGATATATCCTTATGGCTCGTGATCCTAAAAGTCCGATAATCTTATACTGTAGTGGTCCACTACGGTACAGGATACATGCGTTCTGTATGGCAATACATCATTTAACCACTGTAGCACAATGACTATCTAGGGCTAAGTATCTCACCGGAGTGGAGCATCTAGATCTCGACAACGTGCCGTGGGTGTTAGCATTTCGAAGCTGCATCAAAAGAAAGGTAGTCAACCTACCAGTCTCTGTGCGACATGCATTTGATTCTTGAATGCCGCTGGCGCATGGCCATCGCGAGCTCAAATATCTGTTCTAGTAACATAAAATAAAAGCAGACCCTCATAGTAGTATCGTGAGCGGAAGAGCCGAGGCCAGAATGGACGAAAAACCTGCCTATGGTGTGCAAGTTTTGAAGTTTGCATGAGAGGTGGTGTTCGGTGTAGGAGAGTGAAAGGCGCACACAGAGTGCAGAATGTCACTGTTCGCGGAGTGGGCTATGTGCAGGTGCTGCCAGTGGTTGGGCACCAACAGCACGCTTGAATTCAAGACTAGTCAGTAATAGATTCGACCTTTAAATTTGTTAGTAGACAACGACTTCGTTATGTGAGAGAAACTTGCCTTTCATAACAGAGAAAGCTGCAAGTATCGTGCCCATAACAGAGTCTGTAAGTGTGATCAAAGTTCTCCTTGAGAGTGTACAACGTACGTAACTGTGAGGCAGCATAATGGATGACAATACCAGAAGATGTATCGGACTTTTTGGATTATAGTCCAGTTAGGATATATCTATATAACAGTATGGGCTGCACAGGACAGCAATTCTTCTCCAGACGCTGAGACTGTTTCTCTAGCCTCTGTCTGATAAAGTGAAATCCTACCCAGACCTCAAGGCTTCTCACCCAGCCTCAGTATCATTCTGCATCATACGCCTAAGCTCCACTTCCGGAACCCTCGCCTGAAATTCAATAGCGCATTTGACGTTTGGCATAAACGTGTTCATGAACCCCATGTCATCCTGTGGCTTCGTAAGATCCAGACTGAGCTGAAAGGCCCAAAGAATAAGAAGCGAATTTATGAACACCGATCTGTAACATTTCAGATCAGATTCAGGAAATTATGTAGGTGGAAAGAATGACCTGTTCGCAACGTGTTGACCTGGGCATACCCTGGAAGGAAGGACAATCAAAGAAAGTGCATCCCACAAGACAGTGCTTACCGCCGACCAAACCCATATACAAAGAATGCGAGATCGTCTCTCAAGCGACCTTGATCATCAATCCAGCGCTGTGGCTTGAACGCATCAGGCTCAGGATAGACTTCTGGATCTCGAGAGATGGCCCTGAGACGGTGACAATTCGATGTGATACTTTGAAGGACATAGACTTACCAATGGTTGCCGAACACCGTAGTACCAGCGGGAATGCAATAGTTTTCCTGCCAACAGAGGTAAGATTATCCTGTCACAACAAATGATTCAAAAGGACTTGCCCAAATGACGTCTTCAGTGGTTCGGTGAGGGAATCCTGTGGGATGGACTATGTGAACGTCCGCACAGGAGTGACCATCGAGAAACTCACCAAAAGGAACCAACGGTCTCCATCTCAAAGCCTCAGATATAAAGGCCTCCAGACGAGGAAGGAATGGTCTATCGGCGAAGGTCGGTGCTTCGGCGAAAAATGAATGGTTTGACAGAACTACAGTGCACAAAGCTACCTCGCTCTCTTCCGATGACTGCATCAAGCTCGGCCTGCACTTTAGCTTGCTCTTCAGGGAAATGCGCAGCTGCCATTAGCACCGTGCATATCGCTGTAGCAGTCTGTCCCCCACGTCAGTGTATACAATCGTAAAAAAAAACAGAAAGACGCCTTACTGTTTCAGTTCCAGCTGCAAAAAAGGAGCCAGCAAGATATGCCATCTCCATCTCTGTCAAGTCGTACAGATGTCGATTTTCTAGAACGTATTTTGAAAACGAAGGGCCAATGTCCTCATTCCTCTGCTGTGGAATAACTCAGACATCACGTAAACACAGGCAAGGGAATGCCTACCATTTGCAGTTTTACACGAGTCAGCTGGTCTGTGTAGAGTCGCGTAGCCCTCTTATAGTCGTCTCTTAATTCTGGCGCATACCAAGGAAGGTATTTGAGCCACGGTATCGATTCTACCCAATAAGCGCCGGGGCGCACGACTGTACGAATTCGGGTCATGAGGTGGCGAGCCTCCCTAACCTCGTGGTCAGTTGCCGATATCGGCGAGGTCTTTCCATATGCAGCTTTCAGGATCGTCGCTGCCGCATAACTTCCAAGAGCCCGTCAGTAACATACTACGAGACCCCGACGCCAACACGTAGAAAACCGCTTACGTGGTCGCGTGGTTCTGAAAGTTGCTTGGATCGTCAAGAATGTTGAGGATTAGGGTTCTCGCTTGCGACATCTGCAGAGGTTGATACGTCTCGGCTGATTTGGGCTGGAGATGCGTATGGAGTGCTCTGCATGGCATCGAGACGCAATATGAGAGCTGTTTGAGCCTTTACAGTATCGCGACGACGAACCTACGCATCCGACGCAGCCTGTCCCCAACATGGCAGAAACCGAGGCTCTGTCCGCGTGTAAGAATTTCTCCAGCAGCAACGAGGCGAGGTCGATCAGCTAGCGTTTTACCCTGCTTCTCCATTATATCCACGGCGGCCTGTCAGGGAGTGTTGAGTTTGGAGATACTAACTTATCATAAAGGGCACTAACTTTGTAGCGGCCGACAATCACGGTTTTCTGCATCCCTGAGCGGATAGTAATCAGAGGGCCATACTCGTCAATCCACCGCGCCACAGTAAGAAATGGCCTGATCAGAAATGTGATCCAATTAGATCCTATAGATGAGGTCGCAGATATAAAACTTCACTCGTGAGCGGGCAGGAAGTGTCCCTGAAGTCTCCAAGTTGGAGGGGAAGGTGGGAGAGGAAGGTGGCTATCTGATTTACGAAGGTAAACCCAAACAATCGTTCCTATTACTCCAAGACAAGCCGCAATATCGAGGGTGAGCGACGTGTTATCAGAAATGCGCAGGTCAGGGAGCTGTAGCATGATCGATTAGAGGAGTTAGGAGGGACCTCATCGAAAGTGCATTTAAGTTGTTTAAATAAGGCTCCCTGCACCAACCCTACAGACAGGAAGAGACGGATACTGTCATATCCAATTACGCATTACTCCAGGGATAAAATGACGGCTCTGGGAAAATACCATACCATGTGTGGAAACCGGACAAGGTCTTGTCAAATCTCCGGGACTTGCCGTCAGGCGATGTATCTGTAGCAATCATGAATCACAATTGGCTTACTCCTTCATGGCCTTGTGCACTGGCTATGAGTGTCGACTTTAACACGTGCTGAGTCGTATGATGCCGACGATGCTGTGCAGTGGTGTTAGGCACTCAGGTATAGTGCCGTTCGCTGAGTCTGGAAACCAGACGTTTTAAAAGCGCAGATCGTTGTGTACACCTGCAAAAACATACTCACAGTCATGAATGAGTATGCGCGTTCCGGGCTGATAATATGGATTACGAGTCGTCTCCCTAAATAAGATGGTATAACGTGCACGAGAAAGCCAATTCGTTGCACCTACATAGTGTCGCGGTGTTTCTGGATCATGTGATAGCGACGTGCATCCGAGCCGGGCAAAATGTACCGTTGACACGGATGGGATCAGACAGCTGACAATATCGTTATCGTAGTCGCAGTCCACATCATTATGAGCCAACCTAGAGCGGACTTATGGCAAAGAGTAGGAAAATCCAGAGCTATGGACGACGATGCGAACGGAACGCAGCCGACAGATACGATGACTCTTTGATACGTGAAAGGCGCAAAGAAGTTCCCTGGGGTGATGGAGATATAGCTAAACCACATCAAGAATTGGGAAGGCAGATGCCGTTCCTGCCACAAAGATGCACCTCGGGCCAGACCTGAAAGGGTCGATACAAACCTGAGCCTGAGAGTCTTGGCAGCATCAGTTATACAAGGAGCGCTGGGATGCGAGCAAAACACCCACCGTCATAGACTCTTTTATCATTGATAGCGCATCACAGGAAAAGAACTTGGAGTGTCCGAGGATCAGCCAACGTGACAGTGGCACGGGCAGATATTACTGCCACGCTGTGAGCAAGAACTTTTCGGGCGTAAGGATAAACACGTACAGCGAGGCACATGTACGGATCCAGTTGCAACCTGGCAGAGATCATGTTCACTGCTCGCCGTGGCGATGCATGAGCGCCTGCTTATACCCAACTACTACGGGCCCGCAACACTCCGAAGGACCAAAACACGTAATCCAAAATTTGTCACGCCCACCCACCACTACCACCAAAATGCCCATCACATCCCCAACGCTCGTTCCCCGGCCTCCAATCATCCCCCTCGTCCTCCCACGCGCACCCCAAGTAAACCCAGCCCCACTCCCAAAACTCGATCGCTACCCCGCGCGCATGGACACCCGACGCGATCTCCAACGCGAAATCGACGATCTCTCAGACGAGGAGAACGAACTTGAAGATTCCGTACGTGCCCCCTCCTGAAGTCGTTCCTGCGATGCGATTCCCTACTGATACTCCACGCAAATTATATCTTATTATATCATGTCCATATCGACGCGTGATCGACTGGAATAGAACTTGGGGATAAGGAATCGAGGGTTCCAGTGGCTCGTTCCTATTGGAAGGAGTACGACGCAGTTGGAGGAGAAGAACGAGGTGCGTGGGTTTTGCATTGGTTTTTCGTGTTTTGTTTTGAAGCTGTTTTTCTCATGCTGTCTTGTAGGCAGAAGACGATTCCGATGGTTCTGATACCGGCCAATCAGGCGGCGGCCCTTCGATTAACGAGGATGGCGAGGAGAACGACGATTCAGGAGCAGATCTGGATGCAAGCATGGAAGATATGGATGATGAGGGTGAGACGGGGACAGCGAGTGAAGCGGAGGATGCGAATGATATGACGGATGATTTTGAGGAGAGATCCAGCGATGCTTGATACGCCACACATCAACTCAGGGCAGAGAAAACCGATAAGATTATAAGTGGTATCGATAAATCTTGGTACGTGCGCATGCGGAATTTACGCTGAGATATACATAATCCACAAATAAATTAGATCCTTGTCGCTCATCTCCGCTTCCCAACGACGCCGAAGTCGTCATCACTACAAAGTTCAACACTCGGATCGAACCACTATGAACCCGATTCAATGAACTACCCCCCGAAAATCTGTTACAGACAACGTCCCACGCGTATGCCTTCTCCTAGGGCTATTAGCATGAGCCATGACCAGTGGCCGTACCCATACTCGGACGTGGCCTGCTTTTGATGCTGTTATGAGCGCGCGGGGGAGGAAGGCGAGGGATGTGAGGAGATCGGCGTCGAGTTGTTTTACCTGTTGTGCGTTATATGTCAACTAATTGCCTTCATAATGGGAAAGTTATGTAGAAAAACGGAAGAGGGAAGGAAAACTGACCAATACAGGTTGTACAGTCGACACTTCATTCCTCGAAGGCGCAGGATGATACCGTGGTGCAGATAGTTGAATGGTCGACCCCGTTCCGCGTCGGTGAGCGAGCGAGATACTAGATGACATTGATGGGCGCGGATGGTGTGCTCCGAGGAGTTTGGGGCGATGAAGAGCACCAGAGGAAAAGTCCCACTGTCAAATTAGTTGAGTGAATGGCGATTTATAGGTGCAATAAAAAGCGCACGAGAATGAGCTTGTTATCCTCTCCTACGCTACCAAAGCGGTATGTCCGTCCATCGCAGCGGAGCTCGTCGAAAGCAACGGCTGAGACGAATGAGGAGTGTCCTTGACATCGTGCGACGACTCGTTGTTCCCAGGGGGAGAAAATGGTGAGCAGGTCGTCCTGGCCGCCGGTCTAGTCGAGGATGGATAATCAAAGATGAGTTCATTGAATTGGAAACTTGGAATGAAACGCACGAGGATGAAACGCCCGTCAGGAGACCATGCAACACATGTCATTGAACCAAAATAGGATGCATAGCAGTCCACCAGCCTGGATTAAAGATTAAAGATTGCTCAGCGATCGGAGGAGACGACATACTGCTCTGCAAGTGGATCGATCACCCTCAGACACCCATCGTCTGAAATGGCAGCTACATATTTATTATCAGGAGAGAATACGAAGTCTAGCCAGGATGAGCTCCCAATGCGAGTATTAAAGAGGCTTCACTGACCGACGACACTACGGCGACATAGACGCCAATGGCTTACAGGGTTCTTCACGACCACGCCCTTCTCTCCCCTCCCGATTGCTTCTGGATGCCATGGCGGAGGTGTGACAAATATCGTTGATAGGGGGTCCCATTCATCACTTACAGGAGATGCATGATGTGCGTTGATGGTTATATGCGGGGTATTTGTGAGTCCATTTGGAATGGTGGCAGTGAATATGCCGTCTTCGCGTTCTTTGTCGTAAACGATTATGGTTCCGTCTGCGTGGGAGACGAGAAAGAGGGTTGGAGAGGAGGGAACCCAACGGACGGCTGTGCATAAGGAGGAGGAAATAGTGCCCTAGTATTTTGTTGTGAGATGTGTTTACAATAGAAGTGGGGTTGACTACCTGTTTGTTGAGGCGGCAGTAGCGACTTGATATTGGGTCTGATTAATCACTGTGAGCAGAAGAACAGGCGTGAGATGAGGTGCATACCAAACCATACGAGGTCGCCTGTGCTGAATCCTATGATAACGTCTAGTCGTTCTGAGGATGCGGTGGAGGGGTTTACGTCGTGACAAGTTGGGTATGCAGAGAAGCTAATCCTTGTTAGTGGGTCCTGGTAGAATCATGCAGCGTTTTGCGCGGCCAAGGACTAGATGACGAACCTTGATTTTTGACCCCACCTCAATCCACAAAAAGGCCTTTCCAGTATTATAGAACAAGAATGTGACATCGCCTTGTTTCGCTGCGAGTGTCTTGCTGAGACCTTCAGTGCTTTGAAGACGTGTGATGAATGTGGACGATGTGGTGCGCATGTTGTGTTTTGGTCGCGATATGTTCAATTTCTTTTTACCTACTGAGACGGAAGGGTGGGAGAAGAGCTTGTACTGCTGGGGTTCTGCTGAGAGATCTGGGGTAGCTACTACATCTGGAGATGAAAAGCTGTCTTCTGGGGTGCTGCTGGATGACATGCTCCGCTCCTCCAGCAAGGGGCGCTCCTTTACGACGGCCTCTTTCTCTTTCTCCCGCTCTTTTTCCTTGTCTTTTTTAAGATCCTTTGTTAGATTTGCACCAAGAAACTGGGCGAGGCCTGGGGAAACTGAGTGCTTTGGTGGAAAGCGGACTGTGATGGATGAAAGGCGAGTTTGGTAGATGGGTTGTGCTGCTGTAGAAGAGTGAACGGGAACTGGAAGAGGTTTATGTTCCTCAGTGACAGAGTAAACGCCCTCAGGAGCCACGAATGCACTGTCGCTCTCCATACTGTTGATGAGAAGGTGTTAGCAACAGTACTTAAGCTTAATCTGCATTGGGTAGGACCTTGAGAAATTCCTACGCCGCTTAACAGGTCATGCGACGGTCATATATTTGGACAGGCCTGCTCCTCCTCTAGACCACGGTATGATCCTACTAACTTCGCGAATCCGAACTCTGGGTTTAAATTAAGATCAGGCCTGAAGCTAAAAACTAAAAGTCATAAGTATCATGATTCTGAAAGAGATATCATACTGCGGCACAAATCCGGCCCGACGATCCCATTTGGTATCCAAAGTCATTCAATTACGATCAATTATTAGACTTTCGGTTCAATGGAGAATGTTAACTGCCTTGCTTCACGGATCTTGTCTTCTCCCTATCCTTGTCCTAATACCTAGTCGATTTCCCAATGCTCGCCCGTCGTCTGCGCTCTAAATTTCCTGCACTCGTAAGTCTCTCTTTCAACCGTCAGGTGACTGTGTCACTCACCCGGAACAAGTCCCGTCGATGGCAGACGACAGCGAGCACTACTGCCATCGAGCCCCCACCCGCAGGCGGTCATTCTTCATCCGTCGCATCCTCTCAGCTTTTCCGCATCACACGAGAATCTGCTCTCAGAACGCCAGGTATATCATGGCAAGATGAGGAATCTGACCGTAACATCATCGGCGGCCGTGAGACACGCAAGATGAATCTCTATCAAGCTGTGCGGGACGCCCTTAGGTAACCCATTTCTCTCTACCCAGAAGGTCTGCTGACAGTCTCAGTATTGCACTCTCAAAGGATGATACTGCCGTCATATTTGGTGAGGATATAGCATTTGGCGGGGTGTTTAGGTGCACAATGGTATGCATTGCCATGTCTTCATACATCATTTGTCCTCACTCATCGAACAGGGCCTAGCAGAAGAATTTGGTACGTTTTAATAATATACGTCGTATCCATAACTGATCGTGCTGCAGGTCGCGAACGCGTCTTCAATACCCCATTGACAGAACAAGGTATCGCGGGTTTTGGCATTGGCCTCGCATCCATGGGGCATACTGCAATCGCAGAAATTCAGTTCGCTGACTATATATTCCCCGCATTTGATCAGGTTCGTTCCACTTTATCCGAATCTTAGACTTCAAAATCGACCTTCAACTTAGCTCGTGAACGAAGCCGCAAAGTTTCGCTACCGTTCAGGTGGACACTTCTCTATCGGCGGGCTAACCGTGCGTACGCCAACCATGGCCGTGGGTCATGGTGGGCTATACCATTCACAGAGTCCTGAAGGGTTCTTCATGGGCGCATCTGGTCTCAAGGTGTGTTCATACTGCTAATCCCATGATGAATCTCTAAATGAACTCATGCACCGCTAGGTCGTAATACCCCGCTCCCCAATCCAATGCAAAGGTCTCCTCCTCTCAGCCATCCGCGATCCCAACCCAGTCATATTCATGGAGCCCAAAATCCTCTATCGTTCTGCAGGTACGTTCCCCTTCCCAACCTCCCTGTATATATTATTGACTTCACCCACAGTCGAACAAGTTCCAATCGACGACTTCTCCCTTCCTCTCTCCCGCGCCGAAATTCTCATCCCAGGATCCGATCTAACACTCCTAACATGGGGCACCCCCGTCTACCACTGCGAATCCGCCCTCCGTCTCCTCAACTCCCCACCACCCTCACTCGCACCACTCATCCCACCCTCCCTTCGCAACGCCAAAGTTGAACTCATCGATCTCCGAACGATATTACCATGGGACGTCGAAACAGTCGTAGAGAGCGTGCGCAGGACGAAGAGGCTCGTGATCGTGCACGAAGCGGGTATGACGGGTGGCGTCGGAGGAGAAATCGCCGCTGAGGTCGGAAAGAGGGCTTTTTTGAGGTTGGAGGCGCCTGTGAGGAGGATTACGGGATGGGAGTGAGTGTCGTTTTTATATATCCCCCTCTCCTCTGTTTCTGACGACGTTTCATTTTCATTGTTGTAGTGTCCCAGCTGGGCTGCAGTTTGAGAAGTTTAATATGCCGGATGCGGTCAGGATTTTGGATGGGATTATGGAGACGCTCAGTTACTAATAATCTGGTTGCTGATTGGCGCTGTTCCTCAAGCTGGCTTTGCGCCCACGGTGTAGCATAAGAGATGCAATTAATGATGTAGTACATTAGTACGCACGTATACCTTGTATGAGTGTGATACCAACATGTTTTGAGGTACGGAAAGACTACACACCGACGGGGACATCATGTGAGAGTCACGCAAATTGCTTCCGCGGAACCAGCTCATGTGGTATACAACTCGCCTTCTGCAGTCAAGTTATCAACCTATCACGCAACGAAGGTTGTGAGTTGTTCTTTATAAAAATATCGTCACATTTGTAAGAATTGAAAACGAGTATATTTCGGAGGTCAACTGGTTGATGAAACTCGGAGAACAAGAGACGAACAAAGAAGGGAGCGCAGACGTAATAAGTTGGAAGAAATGAGGAAATCAATAGCGATGTAGAGGCGAATGACTTGGTTCTGTCAAGCATCCTAGTTATCCGAGCCAGCCAATTTATCCAATTCCTCCCAAGAAATGCTATGTCCACCCTTGGCACACTTGAACCCAAACGAATGTTGGACCCAAGCATATCCTTGAGGACATTTGCGATCCTCTGGAAGACGGTCAAGCGCTTTTTTGATCTTTTCCTGCATCTTATCATCCACGACGCTTCCCACCTTTGTGTTCCTCTCCACATTTGTTTCGGCGACTTTTCTTTCTAAGCTCGCTTTGGTGGCGTCATCTTCTGCGTTCTTATTCGCCTTTACATCTGTCGCTGATTGTATCTGAGTTGCATGCGGCATACACCCCACACCCTTGTAAGCTGAGTGAAAGATAGTTGAGAACGGTAGTATGGTTGACGTGACTGAAAAGACTCACTAGCAAACCAAGCAATTAAGCTTTCCCTCTCAGCGTTGTCACATGGTTCCATCAATAATCGGTAGCACTCAAGCGCTTCGATGTTACACGTCCGGAAGAGTATAAGGCAGCGATACTTGTTTATCTTTTGCCACAATGACTTCAGGTTCCACCCGAAAATCTGGAAAAAAAAAGCGCAATTGAGCACACACATATCATTTTTGAGTCGGTTGTGTTGTGTATCAACGTACCACGTCGATTTCTGTGTATATGGAAACGTCTTTTTTCTCAAGTGAACAGGTAGTTGCGATTTTGAGAGCGGTAGTGATGTACTCGATGGCCTTCTCGCGAATGTTGCTTTCTGAGGCAGCAAGTGCCATTTCGGCGTAGAAGTATGTCTGATGCGCGAAGCACAGAATCAATTTCAATTTCAGACCACGAGCCGGAGTTGATACTCACTTGTACGATATTACAAACAAGAAGATCGGCATCATGGTTAAAAGAAGCCTCGGCCATGTCTTTAACGTACATGATTGCTTCGTCATATTCATGTGCATTGAACGTTGCAATAGCCTGCAAATCATAATGAAGCACGGAGCATGTAAGAAAAATGTAACCCACCTTGATCAAAAGAAGAAGATGGGTTGTTGTATCTCCAGTCGCAAACTGCAACGCGCGATCAAA
The DNA here is from genome assembly GCF_016758755.1 of Suillus discolor. Lineage (NCBI taxonomy): Eukaryota > Fungi > Basidiomycota > Agaricomycetes > Boletales > Suillaceae > Suillus > Suillus discolor. Next base: position 211,041 of record NW_024541302.1, read on the forward strand.
TGCCCTACTCGCTTCCTTAATCTGCCTCTTTCCGTAGAGAGCAATGCTCTTGAACATAAGGCCTAGTGTTGAGCGTTGAATGCTGATAGACTATATCACAATTCAAGTTAGTATATCTTCAAGGGACTCGGTATTAGTTGGTATAACTCCCCTTCTCTGCATCTTCAAGCGCGGCGTCCCACTTGCATAGGCGTATATAAACAGTTGCGCGGTGCACATAGTTGATGTAGTTCTTAACATCTGCCGTTATTGCTTCTGTGAATATCTCCACAGCTTTCAACAGGTCTGACAAGCCCCCAAAAATAAACGCATTGAGGGCGGCCTTGGACATAGTCCTGGTGAAGTTGATCTGTGGTATGCTTGAATCGCGTTCTCAGAGTTAATGTTGAGAGCATACCTGTCTAATAACATGATCCAATGGAACTCTTGTCTAAAATTCGCGAGATGAGACGATGAAATCATTAGAAATCAACGGGAACATACCAGCACCGGTCTCGAAGGTAGTAACCACTGTGATATCTTCTGGTCATCGCCTACGCCGAATACATACTTGCCATCCACGGAGAACGTGTCACAAAACGCGCCGGTAGAGAGCTTGAGTGTATTGGATTGAATCGGGAACGGCCAGAGGCGGACACTTTTGTCACGAGATGTGGAAGTGATGATGGTGTTGGACTCATTGACAGAAATGGCTTTGATCTGATCAGTGTGACCACGGAAGGAGCAGATCTCGTTCCCCTTCGATGCGTCCCACACCCGAATGGTAGGGTCGTCTTTACCGCCCCCAGAGAGAAGGTATGCTCCCTGCAACGTCCACGTGAGTATGGAGGTGCCACCCGAGTGGCCATTGAGCTTATTGATAAGCTGCATTGTTACTGAATTATAAATGAAGATATTGTGAGCATGAGGCTGCTTTGTCGCGATGGCAAGATATTCGCCAGACGACGAATACCGAACGCAGCAGACAACTGCATCAGGACTCGGAGTGATCGTGGCAGTTTGTTGTTGCCACGTAATTGTGTTCCAAAACTTCACTGTACGGTCGCCCGCACTCGCCAGAATTGTTCCATCTGCAGAAAAGTCCAGCGATAGGACTGCAGTAGACTCGTAGGCTGAGATGATTGGAAAAGCAGGGCTGATGTGGGAAGTTGACCCATTTTTGGTAGCGGTGATCTTGGCTTTAGAATTAGTAAGCAGACATTCTCCAGTTTCTCCGTTCCAAGGAATGATCCCTCCAGTGACATCACAGCTTGCTATCAATCTCCCGTCTCGTGATACCACAAATCCAAACACATCACTGGGATGCCCTACCAGACGCTTTAACAAACTCTTCGTCGTCAATTCCCACAGATAAAGTGTCTTGTGGGCCCTCGAACTGGTGACCATACGCCGTCCGTCGGGCAAAACTGCAAATGCAGAGGTGCATTCGTGATGACCTTCAAATGTTTCTGAGGGTTGTGTAACGCGTGAAGTCAGCTGCTGCGACGCCATTATACTAGAGGTTGATAAGGACATTGGTAGAGGGATTGCAGGTGTGTTGCACTGAGGTGTGTTCGCTGTGCGTTTTTATACTGTCTCAGTGTTCTTTATATGCTGAACATCTGGTAAGAGGCCCTTATCGTAAGCAATAAGTTTATGGATACATGCGTCCATCTCTAGGGCAAGAATTCATTCAACTCCCATTATTTCCCAAGGCAAGATGATTCCTTCCCGCGTAATTGTAACTGCACTGGCACTCACTGCTATGCTGATAGGTCTGGTCAATTCTATAATGTCAATGACAATGTCGGCTTAACTTGAGCACCGTCCTCTTGTCTGACAGGTGTGTTACATTTTGAAAAACAGCAACCGAGATTTACTCAAGCCTTCTCAGGCTATCGGAGTGTACCTGTAGTGACAAAGTCCCTCCACGGGGAATCGAGATGCCGAATGCATTCAATGAATAAAAAGGAGATAGTAGCCGTTCCACTCAATTCTTTTTTTATTCTCCCATTTCATTTCTCCAAGCTGTCACCAGGTTGTTGATTACTCCAGAGTCCGAGAAATGTCCAACAATAATACCCCGTCGGAGGTTTAACATACATTACCGCGGCCGTGTCTGGCCCTGGTCAACAGTTGACTTCATCGTGCGGACAATCGGAGTCGTTCGTTTCTTGTCCACAAAGATAAGGATTCAGTTCCCAGTGTTTATACAAGGCGTTCCAAGACAATGTGATTCGGAAGATATGTTAAGCAGTGCTGAAGTGAAGTTCACTAACTATAAACAGGGCCAAATGTCGGGTCATGATTCAGACCGATGCCAATATTCAGCTGTTCATCAGGGCGCCTGAATTAACATGATTAACGTGAGGGTGACCCATGGCCCGCGAAAGAATCAAAACCGCCCACCACCATCCACTGGTATCAATCTTGATTTATTTGACCGAATCATAGACACGAGGCAACATAAAGTCGAGACTTGGATGACAAGCGTGTCCACGACCCCTGTGGCGGGCTGCTGCTTCTTGTAAGAATTCTACGCATGTGTATGAGACGCCATGTCCAGACCGTAACTTGGGCCTGGCCTAATCAGGTCCGACCTGATCTGATCCCATGTGGACCTTGCAGTCGTGGGTTCGGGGTTGGGAGACTGCCGAGCGCTTCGAGCGAAGCGCTCGGTCATCTTGTCCAAGCACTGAAGAACCAACCTCAATAATCCTCTGCGAGATTCATTCCTCGAAGGTGGGAGAGAGGGCAGCTGTGATCATAATGGTGTAGTTGTGATAGCGAATGTTCATACATCCCTAGCTGGCCTCCAGCCTCTCTTCTCCGCCAAATGAGAGTTCGAATGACTTCGCGTCAGCAATCCCCAGACCTAGCGCTTCTTCCGAAGATAGTGATCTTCATTCATGGAGTGAATTGAATGAAGAGCTGAGTCTGAATCATTGGAGGTTTCTTTGTAACAAGGGAGGCGGTGGATTGTACGCAGGGTGAACATGCGGCTGCCAAACTTGTGCTTTCAAGCGCCCATTATCGATTGGCTGAAGGAATCCCGGCCAAATTTCTGGGTACAAGTACTGGTGCAGTGATACTCACTACTAGTCACAGTAAATATTGGAAGAACAAAGTGCATTCACTACGACAGACTTGTCAGTAAGAGCACACGTCTCAGCCGTCGCTTTTGACGAGCTCCGCTGCGATGGACGGACATACCGCTTTGGTAGCGTAGGTGGTGTTGGGATTACTTGAAGTGCGCGGGAGGACGAGGGGGATGACTGGAGGGCGGGGAACGAGTGTTGAGGATGTGATGAGCATTTTGGTGGTAGTGGTGGGCATGACAAATTTTGGATTACGTGTTTGGCCCGCCGTCATGCATCGCCACGGTGTTGAACGTTGATCTCTGCCAGGTTGATCCGTACTTGCTGTACGTGAATATTGATTATGCCGTCCTTATTAAACATCCACTGCATTACAGGCCAAAGCACTCGTATGTACTATACCTCAGGCTATCCCCAACACTTACTAATACCGCAACTTCAACCAGACTCTTCTTGGCCGTGCACACTGCAGATCAGCGCATGGTACGCACCAGACTGCCAACTTGTGCACATAGACGACATGAGAGTCACGCAGATTGCATCCGCGGAACCAACCCATGTGGTATGCAAGTCGCCTTCTGCAGTCCAACTGGTATCAGCCTATCATGCAACGAAGGCTGTCCATATCGTGAGTTATTCTTAATGAAAGTACAGTTAAATTTGTAAGAAGAAAATGTTTCAGAGGTCAACTAGTTGATGGGACTCGGAGAATAAGAGAAGAGCATAGATTTCAGTGCAGACGGCGTAAACGATATGGGCAAAACAGTGGCGATATAGAGGTGAATGGGTTTTCCAGTTATCCGAGCCAGTCAATTGATCCAGTTCCTCCCAAGAAATGCTGTGTCCCCCCCCCCCCCCCCCCCCCCCCCCCGCGCACTTGACCAGTCGGATGATGGACCCGAGCATATCCTTGAGGACATTTACGTTCCTTTGGAAGACGGTCGAGCGCTTTTTGGATCTTCTCCTGCATCTTCTCATCCGCGGCACTGCCCACTTGTTTCTCTCTCTCCACTTTTACTTCAGCGACTTTTTTTTTTGCCTCGGCTTCTTTTCTGGCCAGCTCCTCAGCCTTCTGTTTCTCTGCCGCTTTCCTGCCTTGTTCCTCCTTTGCTTTCATTTCATCGGCTGCCTTCTCCGCTTCAGCTTCTTGACCTTTTTGACGTGGACGCCTTCATCTCCACCCAGCCAAGTAGCAAAGATATCTATTGAAAGAGAGCGCAGCATTGCTACGGTAGGATACTCCGAGATGTGGATCTGCAAGTACAGATGGCTGTTCTCGATGCGGGCATTAACAGGAATTTCTTGGCGATCTACGAAGTGGTTCCACTGGTTCTCCAAGTCATTGGCTTTGATGCCTAGCACGGACGAAAGGCACACAGGGGCAGTAGCCTCGCTAGTCTTCTTATCGCCCAGCTCCTCTGATTCAATTGTTGCGAGTAGAATATTGGATCGAACGACACAAGCTAAGTGATCATTCGCTGTGCTATATTTGACCGTATATGAGAGTGACGTGAGCGTCGGGTGGACCAAGTCTTCTGGGATACGGACATCCAACGCGAGTGTCCAGTTCTCGCTATTGCCGATGAAGTCGGAAATGGGCTGGTTAGAATATGACATATGGGTATGCACCAAACTTGTGTCCTTTGGCGAGCAGGTAGCTGATGCCTGAATGATGACGGGATAGCCGGGGATGAGATTGTGCAATATTGAGCAACTGTGGGGACTTACGTAATATTGAGCGACCACCGGGACATCCACGGTGGGTCGGTAATACACTGCATTTACACCCAAGGGCTTAATGAGTGCAGCAGTTGGGAATGCACACTTGTATGGCTGGACGGGGGCGATAGGAGGCTGCCCGCTCACTTGTCCCCTCTGCGCTAGCAGCGGATATTCTCGGTAATGTACTGCATCTACACCCAAGGGCCGATTGAGTGTAGTGGTGGGGACTGGGCACGCGCGCTCGTATTGCTGGACGTGTGCGATAGGAGGCTGTCGGATTATTTGTCCCCTCTGTGCTAGCAGCGGACATTCTCGGTAATGTACTGCATCTACACCCAAGGGCCGATTGGGTGTAGTAGTGGGGACTGGGCACGGACGCTCGTATTTCTGGACGTGTGCGATAGGAGGCTGCCGGCTCATTTGTCCCCTCTGCGCTTGCAGCGGATACAGAGATGATGACTTAGAAGAATTTGAGCTGATGGAGGACTGAATGAGCAGAGGGTTTCGCATAATTGTCGAGGTGAGATGGTGCAATGAGATCGTGTGGTACTTGACTTCAGGCTTACAGGATATTCATGCGTTTAAATATGTACTCTCGCAATCTTCCGGTTAGGTCACTCGCAAAAACCCGCACAGCGATTATCTGAACTTGCTGTGAGATATTGAACCTCTGAAAAAATCACCATTACATCCCCTGAGAACGATTGATATTAACGCCCGACGTTACTGATCACACTGAGCCTATAGACAATTCCAGAACCGCCTCCCGCGGAAATCGCTTATACTCGAATGTCATTTTTTCACAGCCATGTATCCAATACTATCACAGAATTCAAACTAGCGATGAAACACCATGACAATGGATCACATTTTGGGTCTAAAACTATTTTCATGATATCTCACAGCGCCTACCACCAAATTTCAAGTATCATTGGCTGGATCTTCTCCTGATCGGCGTCTTGCATCTAGCGCGGGCCGCTAAAAATGTTTAACCTAGACCAAGCGTTAAAAGTCGGTCATTGTGAGGTGCGCGCCAGTCCCCTATACAACAACTTCTTGGCAAAGGCTTGCAGGTCTCCCCGAACCCGGTAACACATTTGCCTTATGCACATGTGCAGGAGTTCCCCTACCCGGCTGAAATTTCTCGGCCCCCCGAATTTGAGTAAACTTTACTATCCCAATCGACTCGGGAGCCTGCATGTACTAGTCAAGTTCAATTAGTCGATATATTTTACCTTCAACACATCGACCGTGATTAGCCATGCGGTACAATTATCATAACTTGAGCTTATCATGTTCATTCCAGCTAGCAAAAATCGATTCAAGGTTCAATACAACGAATGCCAGCAGCCAGATCCAGGCAGGCGCCCCATCCTGATTCCTTGCCGTGATACTCGGAGGATAGCGGGAGTACTGTTTCTTATAATAAAAAATTCAAAAAGAGAGCTTCTACTTCTTGTCTTTTGCGTTCATGTCAACAACATCGCATATGTCCGATATCAAGAGCGCCAGGAAAGCTCCAATGGCAATTTCCCGTCCCTGGAACAATCTCAGATAACAGAGAATTTTCGGACGACTAGCAGCGATGGTAGACTCATGCGTAATGCAAGCCTCCAACCCACCCTGTTGCCTGCAGTGGCTGGCTCCGATTCTTTTGTTGACCTTTCGAAAGGTAGACTCTCAATCATGACAATAACGGTGCTCTGATACGATCAGCAGGTTATTGATGACCAGCTGATCGGCACCGGTCTGGCTCACGATCCCTGAAACAACATTTGGCCCCGGGTATAGTCAGTGCGTTACGCTTCCGCATTGCATCAACGTATCTTGCGAATATGTCTTGGAACGCCTTATACAAACGCTGAGCGCTGGATTTATGGCCAAACCGCACTGTCACCACCTCGCTTCCGCGCCTCCGTTATTCTCTTATCGGTCACCAGGCTATCATCAAATCATGCAATATTCTAAGATTCCAGAAGCCTTCGTCAGCTGCGGACAGTTTGCAGCGTCAAACGCGATGTATTTAGCAGTAACATGACTTATCTTAACGATGTTACTGTGTCAAGTGCCCCCGCTACAATCGTATCCGTGATGGGAACACACTAGGCAGATCCACGTACATGATCGTGTCAAAATATAGCTAGGCTGCATTCCAGGTACAGCCCTGAACTACAATAATCATCTAATGGTCAGATGAGCTACGATTCAGAATTTCGGATGACTGTATTTGCCTTGGAAGTTCCCCCATAACTCCGTTTTACTATTCTGAAAGAACGCCATCCACACACCATTGCAACTTTCAAGCGACCTCGAGACTCCTTCTACGAGATTCATATAATCATTGGGGTTAGCAGCGTGTTGTAGATGGTAAGAAAGCGTCTCTCGCGACCTACGTACCGTTCCCCTCGCGTTTGAAGAATATTGGAAGGAAACGAGGAGCACGAGTTGCGTTGCCTGGACGAGAAAGGTAATAAAAATACATGGAGTTTTGGCGCATGTTGAGAGATTGCAGATCCTCGACCTATATGTAGTCCTCTGAATTGACCTTGCAGAAATCTGGCTATCAGTAAGATGAGCGTGACATGAGGACATACTGGATGATGTGCTCAAAGCTCCAAATTAGTTCGGCGTCGCAGTGGAAAATGGTTGGTACAAGCTCGATGATCGAATAAGCGTCCCATATCATTTGTGGTAAAACGCACGCCACCCGAACTGTTCAACTGGGTCAAATAAACTAGAAGATGATGGATGAACATATACTTAGGTAGATTATCAGTGAGCAGAATTGAGGAACGCACAAATGATCCTAGTTTCGTCCACGATACCCATCTCTCTCAAAGCCGGGAGAGAGGACGGCTGTAATGAGTAGAAACAATGCATAGTTGTAAAGACGGAAGTCCCTACATTTTGACTGGCTGTCCTCCCGCCTCTCTCCTATATCAAACGTCTTCCGAGGTGGATTGTTTTCGTCCATCGAGGAAGTGGGAAGAATGGCTGAGTGACTGAGTGTGCGTATTAAGAGGTTTCTTGGTGCAAATGAAACGAGGAGCGTGGTGGATAGCACGAAAGGTAGACAGGCACCTGCTGCATATGTCCAATGGGGATCATTAATGATGAATATGCATTAGGGAGCGCTATTGGCCGAACGACTAATATCATCATTCATACTGGAACGTTATCGAAGGTCGAGCGCTGAGGTAGGTTGATTGGGAAAGTGCAAATACCATGCTCGACAAGTGAAAGTATTTATTGAAAGGAGTCATGAATATTGTTACAAAGTTTATTCAGGATCGTTAGTGGGACGGTTGGGGTTTGATTGGGCCTTTATTTGTGCATGTTTGACATGCATCCATCGAAATTGTCTCTCGGACTCCGACCCTCGGCTGAGCGTTGATCTTTACCTGTATCTTTTTCCCGCAGTTCCACCATCCTTTGGCGGTGAATCGAACGACGAAGGCCAAGCGATCACTCGCAGTGCCGTATCTGAGACAATTTGAACCAATACGTTGAGTACAACATTCTCCTGGGACAAGGATGTTCATCGACGTCGTAGTATCCCGTTACCGCAAGGATTATTGGTGATGAGCTTGTTGGCTGGTTGGAAGGTTTCATGATAAGAGGTGTCGGTGTATTCAAGTTATCTGGCACTTGATTCCAAACTCACAGGATACTTATGCTGTGCGCTAAACTTTAAAGATCTGCAGAGAATTTTTACCTGAACTCACAGAAATTTCAAACATGCAACCTTCACGACATTTCTTCATACCATTAATGCCCGAGGGTGCTCATGATAGTATCTCATCTTAGGAATATCCAGTCGCCATATCTCAGCTCGCACCAAGAAATCACTACCTTTGCATCATGTCTCAGAAGGTCTGCACATGTTCACTATCGCAGATTCGCAAGTAATGTTCACATTTGTACTCGAGCATCACGGGAACTGTTCACCGTTTCGTCCACCGATTCAGATATCAAACATCAATGTCCCTGTTCTTACCTCTGTGTCTATAAGTCTTCGCTCGAATTATGGAACGTCACGCCCCACCAGCAATCCCCAACTTTACTAACGAGTCCTGATGACCCTCTTGTTCAGTATAACCTTGGAGAGTGCTCACGCACATATCAAACAAGATAATCCCTGTATTTGTAGAAACTGAACACGCTAGGATATAGGTGCCATAGGGAGTCCCTAAGATGATAATGAGTCGAATGCTATAATTAGCTAATGCAGCACCACGTCCGACAAATCCGTGTGACTGTCACACAAAATTGAACTCATCGAAGGTAAATTGTGACATACGCAAAAATGTTTCTGTACTGACTATTTACCATGGCATCTGCAGTGTGCACTTTCCACGACCAAAATTCTCTTCATCACCATCAGCTGGTGCTGGTTCGTGAGGCACATCCGCTTCATTTGGTTGGTCACATGTCACACCCGGATGGCATCAAAGCTAAGTGCGTATCTCTACAGTAAAAGAGATAAGACCAATTAATTAAAAGGCTAGACTGACGGCTTTGCTCGTATACGGATTAGCATGAAATATGCATCAATGTGGCACAATGGAAGCATCATACCAGTAAGTAAGCCATCAGAAAAGAAAAGAAAACACGCAGCATACCGTATCAATATGTCCTGTCCGCACCTCCGCATTGACCGATAGTAGGCTAACTTACTAAGTTACATTTCTAACTCGCGCAGCACATTGGATAGTCAGGTCATCCGCCCACAGCGGGGCAGTTCCGCTCCCAGTTCTGATGGGGAGTAAACCGATGTTATGGCATGGGACCCGCAGCCGCAGCCCAGGGCGTCATTCGCGCCAACGTCTAGCAGATATATCATGGTATGTGATACTAGTGCCAGTCGTTACAGCTGAAGCGCTGACATGTGACAGTGTGTTACATGTACGTTTGCATACTGATCACGACGCCGTGAGCACAGTAGTATACTCATCACATCACAAAGTAACTCATTGCAGAACGTCAAAACGAGAGTCTGAGATCAAAAAACCTTTTGTGGGCCTCGTCACTACCATCATAGTACGGTAATTAGCTACTCAACCGTGACACGACCGAGATCCCCGCCGTTTAAACTCAGCACCAAAGGCCCCTAGTCCTACTATCCACAGACTGCAACGACGGCTCGCCTAATATACAGACAGGTTATCAGTCTAATGCTTTGGCTTAAGAGTCTACTAATATGTAGGTCAGCCCTAGAGCGGCCATTCACCAGATGTGCCACACTGTAATACCCACTATCTAACGACAACGAGAAACTCGTCATCGGGTGGGCGGTGTTTAGCAACAGGTGCTAGTGCAATGTACCAAACGGTACTTCAATGAGATTGATGATCTTTTTTTTGTTCCATTCAGACTTTTTTCAAATAATGAAGCCTCGTGACGGGCCCAAGCTTAGGTCATAGATAAGATGGTCAGTATAAAACTCCTTTCATCTCGTCCTGCAAGCTTCACTATAATCCCACTCTCGAGTTGATCATCCTCTCCTAGTACTAGATCATGTTGGCTCTCACCAGCGTCACTGGGCTCTACCTATGCCTTGTTTGTGTCGGAGTATATCTACTTAAGCAGGTGTTCAACAAGAAGAACCCTCCATATCCCCCTGGCCCTCCGGGGTGGCCTCTCATCGGGAACATCATGGACATGCCATACATCAGGCCCTGGCTCACATTCACAGAGTGGGGCAAGAAGTATGGTGAGTGTTTCTTGTTTCACACAATCTTGCATTTCAACGTCTTGTCGACAGGTGACATTTCGCATATCAATGTTCTGGGTCAACACATCATAGTGCTGAACTCTGTCGAGACTGCGATGGACATGCTGGACAATAAGGGCGCTATTTACTCTGACCGTCCTATTCTTACTGTTGGCGGCGAGCTTATTGGCTGGAAAAATGTTATAATTCTCCTCCCTCATGGCGACCATCTGCGTCGACACCGCAAAAAAATGCACAGCGTCACTGGCACCCGCGCCGCTGTGGGCACATACAACCAAGTCGCGGAGGTAGAGACTCGCCGATTCCTCAAGCGTGTGTTCGCGAAACCCAATCAACTGCAGGCACATGTTCGACAGTACGTATAATTTGTCATTGCATCGACACGATCTTGATTTTTATAGCACTGCTACCGCTGTGATTCTTCGCATCTCTCATGGTTACGAGGTGAAAGAGAATGACGATCCCTTCGTTGACCTTGCGGAACGCGTTATGGCCCAGTGGTCGCGTGCCACCGCTCCTGGCGCTTTCATGGCTGATATTGTACCATTCTGTAAGCCATAGCATTCAGATGTTTGCTTCCAATGGCCTCACCATTCTAGTGGCCAAGGTTCCTGAATGGTTCCCTGGTGCTGGCTTCAAGCGTCTGGCCCACGAATGGCACGACAACCTTGAAGAATTCGTTTCTGCACCATACAATTTCGTCGTGGATCAGATGGTGACCATCATCTATAATTCTGCAAGTATGCGTTAAAGTTTGACTTTCACAGGCTGCTGGCATTGCCTCGGAGTCTTTCACCTCGAATATGTTGAGAGGCGGTACTTTGTCAGCGGAAGACGAGCACATCGTGAAATGGACTGCTGCAGGTCTATATGCCGGCGGTTCCGACACTGTTGGTCCCTCCCTCCATATTTCTGATAATCATCTTCTGAAAGTGATACACTTTTTCCCCCAGATTGTTTCTACTATCAACTCGTTCTTCCTAGCTATGATGCTATTCCCTGACGTGCAGAAGAAGGCTCAGGCTGAAATAGATGCTGTTATCGGTCCCGATCGTCTTCCCTCCTTCGCCGACCAAGACTCTCTCCCCTACATCGGAGCGCTTGCCAAAGAGACCCTACGATGGCATCCTGTTATCCCTACCGGTCTGTGTATCTCGTCCAAAGTACTATCTAGTTACTGAATGGTATTTCCATCCCAGGTTTTGCTCACTGCGTCTCTAAGGACGATATCCATGACGGGTACTACATCCCAAAAGGTGCCTTTATCATGCCTAATATCTGGTCAGTACGCTTTTTTTTCCACATTCGATGTTTGAACAGAATATAATGGCAGGTTCATGCTGAATGACCCGAAGAGATATGCTAACCCCTCGCAATTCAATCCTGAACGCTTTTTGGCTAATGATGGGAAGGAGCCTGAGAAAGATCCCCGCACGATCTGCTTCGGCTTTGGAAGACGGTAAGCATGCAGTAGATTTTTGTGCCATGCTAACTTTATGCTCTGCAGTCTTTGTCCAGGTATGCCCGGCTCCCAAACTGTATCCTGGCGTTGAATTCATTTTCGTTTACAGGTATTCACCTCGCTGAAGCTTCGGTCTGGTTGTCCACCGTGATGTCACTGGCCGTGTTCAATATCTCGAAGGTCGTTGAGAACGGTATTGAGATCACCCCTGAGGTTGATCCATTATCAGGCACAGTCAGGTATGTTGCAGATCTGATCACGTCCGGCGCTGAACCGGATATATGCCCTTCTAGCCACCCTAAACCCTTCAAGTGTTCCATTAAGCCTCGCTCTTCAAGAGCCGTCGCGCTCATTGAGCAGGATGCCAACTATTAAGCGCGTGAAGACGAATCATAAATCTGAGGCAAGCGGTGATTTTCACACCTGACATCTAGGTCCGTCATAGTTTGAACTTTGTATCATAATGCAGGATCGACTGTGGTGTCAGCATCGCGATACAATTGTACGATATTTTGCTGTTCCATGTTGTTGACAGCATACTCTTGCATCAAAGACGCTTGTGGTCTACACCTCAGGCTTGACGCATGGTGGCTACTTCTGGCTACATCCGAAGTCGTCATCACGTCCACCAAGCGACAGATGCTCGCCTCATGCAATATCGCTGGTGCTGGTGCCTGCATGTCCGTTCCTGAGTGCGTCGCTGTCACCGTTTTGAACCACGTCAACAAGCCGTTTCATGCTTGGTGTGTGACAGTGTTGCCGTGGTTCCGGCTAACGCCGGAAAACTTTTGGTGCAAAGGAAGTAGGAGGCATGGTGGTAGCGAATAGGATCGACTGGCGTCTGCACGTTTGCAATATTAATGAGGATTATTATCAATTATGAACATGTGGTATCTCGAAGGCCGAAGCAGGTTAATCGGGCAAAATGCCACCGATCAGGAAACCTCATCGATTCATCGATCGATGCTTAGATGCAAATACGAGTGCAACGGTGTTCAACAAGTGACAATACTTATTGGAAGGATAAATTCATCGTAGCGCTAGCCTGAGTCCGATGCGCGCCTTTATTTATTTGTACATGTTTAAGCTGAGCGCCCGACAACTCACCTACCGGGCCCCCAGTGGGTGACGTATCTCCAATATATCCGCAAGGCTATCCGGAATATTGATTATGCCGTCCTCATTAAACATCCACTGCATTACAGGCTAAAGCACTCGTACTACACCTATCCCCAACACTTACTAATACCGCAACTTCAACCAGACGTACCTCCTCTTGGCCGCGCAGATCAACGCATGGTACCGTGACGCACCAGACTGCCAACTTTAATTGTGCACATCTACGACATGAGAGTCACGCAGATTGCATCCGCGGAACCAAATCATGTGGTATACAAGTCGCCTTCTGCAGTCCAACTGGTATCAGCCTATCATGCAACGAAGGCTGTCCATATCGTGAGTTGTTCCTAATGAAAATACAGTTACATTGGTAAGAAGAAAATGAGCATGTTTCGGAGGTCAACTAATTGATGGGACTCGGAGAATAAGAGAAGAGCATAGAAGTGAGTGCAGACGTAACGATATGGGCACAACAGTAGCGACATAGAGGTGAATGGGTTTCCTACTAGTTACCCGAGCCAGTCAATTGATTCAATTCCTCCCAAGAAATGCTGTGTCCACCCCCCGCGCACTTGAAGCCAGTCGTATTTTGAACCCAAGCATATCCTTGAGGACATTTACGTTCCTTCGGAAGACGGTCGAGCGCTTTTTGGATCTTTTCCTGCATCTTCTCATCCGCGGCGCTGCCCACCCGTTTCTCTCTCTCCACTTTGGCTTCAGCGACTTTTTTCGCCTCGGCTTCTGTTCTGGCCAGCTCCTTAGCCTTCTGTTTCTCTGCCGCTTTCCTGGCCTGTTCCTCCTTTGCTTTCAGTTCGTCAGCTACCTTCTTGGCTTCATCTTCATCTAGCCAAGTAGCAAATACATCCATCGAAAGAGACCGTAGTATCGCTACGGTAGGATATTCCGAGATGTGGATCTGCAAGTACAGACGGCTGTTCTCAACGATGCGGGCATTAACAGGAATTTCTTGGCGATCCACGAAGTGGTTCCACTGGTTCTCCAAGTCATTAGCTTTGATGCCTAGCACGGACGAAAGGCACACAGCAGTTGCCTCGCTAGTCTTCTTATCGCCCAGCTCCTCCGATTCCATTGTTGCGAGTAGAATATTGGATCGAACGACACAAGCTAAGTGATCATTCGCTGTGCTATATTTGACCGTATATGAGAGTGACGTGAGCGCCGGGTGGACCAAGTCTTCTGGGATAGGGACATCCAACGCGAGAGTCCAGTTCCCGCAATTATTGCTGATGAACTCGGAAATGGGCTGGTTAGAATACGACGCATGGGTATGCACCAAACTTGTGTTCTTTGGCGAGAAGGTAGCTGATGCCTGAATGATGACAGGATAACCGTGGATGAGATTGTGCAATATTGAGCAACTGTGGGGACTTACGTAATATTGAGCGACCACTGGGACATCCACGGTGGGTCGGTAGTTCACTGCATTTACACCCAAGGGCTGATCGAGTGCAGCAGTGGGGACTGGGCACGCACGCCTGTATGGCTGGACGTGGGCGATAGGAGGCTGCCAGCTCACTTGTCCTCTCTGCGCTAGCAGGGGATAGTCTCGGTAATATACTGCATCTACACCCAAGGGCTGATTGAGTATAGTAGTGGGGACCGGGCACGCACGCTCGTATTGCTGGACGTGTGCGATAGGAGGATGCCCGCTCACTTGTCCCCTCTGTGCTAGCAGCGGATAGTCCACTATCAGAGATGATTGATAGCGGTGGTCTGACTTAGAAGAAGATAGAACGTTGGCAGACTGAATGAGCGGAGGGCTTTGCATATTTGTCGAGGTGAGATAGTGCAACGAGATAGTGCGGTACTTGACTTCAGGCTTACAGGATATCCATGCATTTAAATATGTGCTCTCGCAATCTTCCGGTCAGGTCACTCGCAAAAATCTGCACGGCGATTATCTGAACTTACTGTGAGATATTGAACCTCCGAAAAAATCACCATTACATCCCCTGAGAACGATTGATATTAACGCCCGACTTGACTGATCACACTGAGCCTATAAGTATCACTGGCTAGCCATGTGCATGCGTCCCTACATGTGATCCGTGACAGAAAATCGGATCCAGGGAAACCAGAGTATGTTGTAATGAGAAGGGCTGTCTGTTGCTGCAGAACGGATGATTAAACAGTCGATGGTATGGTGAGCGCCTGATGATGCAGGTAAATGAGCTGATTCTCAAACCAGTGTAGGGGCTTGGAAAATTCCGACAGGGCGCATGATCTTCTCCTGATCGGCATCACGGCAAGTCTTGCATCAGCGCTGGCCGCTAAGAATGTTTAACCCAGATGACATCCGAGCGTTAGAAGGCTGTCATTGTGAGGCGGCGCGAGTCCCCTATACAACTTCTTCTTCTCCACCGGCAAAGGCTTGCAGGTCTCCCCGAACCCGGTAACACATTTGCCTTATGCACATGCGCAAATTTTGTTTGCAGATCTGCAGAACCATTGTGCAGGAGTTCCCCTACCCGGCTGAACTTTCTCGGCCTCCCGAATTTGAGTAAACTTTACTATCCCGATCAACTCGGGAGCGTCTGCATGTACTGGTCAAGTTCAATTAGTCGACATATTCCCTTCAGCATATCGACCGTGCCAGTGGTTGGTCATGCGGCACGATTATCATAACTTGAGCTTATCGCGTCCATTCCAGCTAGCAAAAATCGATTCAAGGTTCAGTGCAACGAATGTCAGATCCAGACAAGCGCTCCCCATCCTGATTGCTCGCTGTCATACTCGGAGGGTAGCGGGAGCACTGCTTCTAATAATAGAAAATCAGAAGGAGAGCTTCTCGTTCTTGTCTTTTGCGCTCACATTCACAGTATAGTCGCATCATCGCATCTGTCCGACATCACGAGCGCCAGGGAAGCTCCAATGGAAATTTCCTGTCCCTGGAACAATCTCAGAGAACAGAGGAATCTCGGACGATTGGCAGGGAGAGTATACTCGTGCGTAATGCGATCCTCTAACCCACCTTGTTGCCTCATGTCCATCATACAGCTGAATCAGTCAAGATCGATGTGGACGCCTGCAGTGGGTGGTTCTGACTCTTCTGGCGACCTTTCCAAAGGTAGATTGATTATGACAGTGACGGCGCTCTGACACGATCAGCTGATCGGCATTGGCCTGGATCATGATTGATCTGATCCCTGAAATGTCATTTGACCCCAGTGAATTTAACTTCCACATTGTATCAACGTGTCTTCTGGATCACATTTGTATATCGGAACGCCTTGTACAAACGCTGAGTGCCGTATTTTCATCTTCATAAGCAAACCGCACTGTCACCATCTCGCTTCCATGTCTCCATTATTCTCTTACCGGTCACCGAGCTGTCATCGGTCATGTAACATTCCAAGGTTCCATAAACCTTCGTCAGCTGCGGACAGTTTACAGCATCAAATGCAATGTATTTAGCAGCAACATGACTCATTTCAACGATATCACTATGTCAAGTGCCCCATCGTTTCAACTTTTGAAGCGACTTCAAGACTCCTGTCATGAGCATCATGTAATGATTGAGTTTAGCAGCGTGCTGGAGAGCCAATCAGAAAGCATCTCTTGCGATCTACGTACCGTTCGGAGTATAATCTTGGATAGAAACGAGGCAAAATAAATAGGATGAGTTGCGTTGCATGGATGAAAATGTAATAAAGGTACTTCGCATGAAGAGTTAGCACATGTTGAGAGATTGCAGACATCTGACTATCGGGAAAAGGAGTGTAACATCAGGGCAGGCCGAACAGTGTTCTCGAACCTGCAGATTGGTTCATCGTCGCAGTAGAAAATGGCTAGTGCGAATTAGAAAAACGCTCGGTGCCTGAATCGGCGTCTTATATCATTCGTGGTAAAACGCACGCCACCTGAGCTGTTCAACTAGGTCAAACAAACGAGGAGACGATGGGTGCCGGTGAGCGTAGATGATCAATGAGCAGAATTCAGGAACGCACACATTATTCACAAGGGCATCGAAATCTGGGTTCGCTCATACGCCCTTCTTGACTTCATTCGTTCCTTCCATTGGCTCCCATCAAAGAGAAGACACTAATGGTACCAGTTCCATGGTCGTATGAGGAATGACCGACATGTCCTAAAAGGTAGAGGTATGCAAGCGATACGGTATTCCAGATATCTGTAGTCGTAGTGTCACTTCGTATCCAGAAACAGGGACGGTTCGTGATCGTTTAATGAGTTCATTCAGGAAAAAATGCAGGTATGAGACTCATTGAAAAACGTCTCACGAACTCACGTTCCATATGAAACACCTTTTGTAGTCGACTATGCAATCATATAACTGGCCACGAGTTGATCCATGCCCCAGTGATAAAGTACCACAAATTGGGCGATCATTTTGATTCTGGTAGGCAAAGGAACATTAATGCAGATTTACAAGAACAGGGAGACTAAGACCAGTCAATTAGAATGAAAAGCACTGTTCTAGGCTATCACTGCGTCTGTCTTCACATTGGAACGGGCACGGACTGCAAGGGAACCAAGGCCAGACCTCTATGGCGGGAGGCTACGGCTCTGTCTATCGAGGACAGACTACGACACACGCGAGGACTACCGACTACGAGCCAGGACTCCTGCCACTGTGCCAGGACCCCTGCCACTCCAGTCCTGTCCTGCCAGAGCGCCCCGCTCCAACATGCGCTATGACATGTTCAGCGGGATAACTTGAGTTAAGCCTCCTGGAATCTATCACTACGATAAATACAAGACTCACCCTCGTTGTTAGCTTGCTACCAGCGAGACATCAGCAGAAGAACGGTGAGTACTAGTTGACTGACACACGCATACGCTTGCCGTAACGCACTAGACTGAATCCCTTGCGATGTCGGGCGCAGAACATTACAGAAGCTTCTCTGGAGAAGGTACACGCGCAGATAGAATCTAGCAGGTAAGAGTAGTCTCAGTCTCTGGGAACAGAACTCAATATTGACAAAACATGTACCTAGCAGGTAAGAGTACTACATCGCGTCAGCGTCTGTATACAAATAGCTAAGGTATGGGTACTCATGTCTCAGTCTCTGGGAACAGAACTGAGACACTCATCTGCGTGCGCGCTAGACTTTATACTGTAAGTGATTTCTTATCGGACATATTAGAATGAAACATTGATACTGTGCAGCCGTCGGCCCCGACATCACATCCTCCTCGTGCCTGCCTTTTCTCCCCTTGCGCTCACATCATCTACTGGTCACAGCGTGCCTTGCCCTCGGTTTCATCGGCACCATTCTCGGAGCATTCGGTCGACGACACTCTTCCTTGAGCGCAAGCTAGTCCCATGTGGGCTCTAAGCTTTTGCAAATGGGGTCGTGGCACTGCCTTCGTGAAGGCGTCGGCTACGTTATCGTCTGTGGGGCAGTAGTGGAGCTTGAACGTCCTGTCCTTGACGTGTGAATGGATGAAGTGGTACCGGAGGTCGATATGCTTGGTGCGTGACTGAAACTTTCCGTTCGATGTGAGTGCTATAGCAGCTTGATTGTCACAGAGGATGGGGATGGGCTGCATAGGAGCTTCGTAGAGCTCTTCGATGAGAAGTCGGAGGTACAGGAGCTCGTGGACAATGCTGGTGAGTGCGATGTATTCGGCTTCAGCTGTGGACAAAGCGATTATAGGTTGCTTACGAGCACTCCAGGCCACGGCTCCCCTGTGGAGGAACACGATGTAGCCCGACGTTGAATGTCTATGGGCTTGGGAGGCCCAATCCGCGTCAACGAAAGCTTCAAGCCCTCCTTCTGTTTGGCCCAACATCAATTCGAAGGTGTCTGTACCTTTTAGGTAGCACAGTGCGCGCTTGGCTGCCTCCCAGTGGGGTCTGCCCGGGCTGCGCATAAACTGGGACAAGCACGACACGGCGAATGCAATATCTGGGCGTGTGCTGGTTGCGGCATACATCAAGGAGCCAATGGCCCTCTGGTAAGGTACGTTGCGCATATCCTGCAGCTCTGCGTGCGTCGAAGGGGACTGGTCTGACGAGAGGCTGACTCCAGGTTCCATTGGGGTCTGGACGTTCTTGGCGTCGGCCAAATGGAAGTGCTCGACGAGAGTCGCCACATACGCTTTCTGCGACAGCGTTATTGTACGTGCTCTCCTGTCCCTTGTTACCTTCAAACCTAACAACCAGTTTAGCTCTCCCAGGTCCGTAATTTCGAAGAACTGCTGGAGCTGGGACTTGAATTGGATGATGTGGGAGATGTGGTTCGCCATGACGGCCATGTCGTCGACAGATACAGTAATGACAATGTGCTCCTTCAGCGTGCGCTTGAAGTAGACTGCCTGGTCCACTCTCAAACGGCTGAAACCCAGGTCAGCGAATACTCCCGCTAGCTCCTCCGCCCACTCAAAACCGGCTTGCTTGAGTCCAGGTAGGCTTCTCTTAAGCTTCAACACCTTTCCCTCCTGCCCGGCCTTCAGGTACCCAGGCGGCGGCCTCATGTAGATCTCCTCTTGGATGCTGGCATAGAGGTACGCACTTTTTATGTCCACCTGATGAATCTCCCAGTCCTTCTGAGCTGCCATCATCAGTACTGTGCGTATGGTGGTCATATTTGCGGTGGGGGCGAACGTCTCGAAGTAGTCGACGCTGTAGCGCTGGTGCTGGCTGTTGGCGACTAGGCGAGCTCGCAACTTGAGCTTCTCTCCGTCCGGTCCACGCTTCGTGGTGAGGACGAAGTGGCAGGGAATTATGTTGGTGCCTCGAGGTGCGTCTACGATTTCCCACGTACCTAGCTTCTCAAGCTGACCAATTTCGTAATCCAGCGCCTCTTGCCACTCTACTCCATCCAGACCATTTAATGCCTGCTTGAGAGTAGGTTCTGGCTCTGCAGCGGCCAATGCAAGGTGGATATGTCCTTCTTCATCTAGAAGATCTAACTCTGACGCCTCCAACAGGGAATCTAAAGCTAGGGACGCAGTCTCCCCCTCATTGAGGGCCGCATAATATCCTGGAGGGGGTCTAGTGCGGGTGGTTCTTGGTGCTGGTGGGGTTGTGGGGCATTGAGATGGGGTTCTGGCTGGGGTTGGAGGTGGCGGGATGGACTGGACGACAGGTGCGTTATTAGTATTGCCGCTATTATATTCGTCGTACCGCATGACGTCTGGCTCCCCCTCATTCAGCCCATCCTCGGCCACTGTTACCTCCCTTGGTCCAAAGGTAATGTTCCTCTCCACAGACACTCTGCGCTTACCCGGCCAGTAGATTCTGTAGCCCTTGCTCTCCGCATCCACTCCAACGAAAAGGGCTTCCTCCGCCCTAGGCTCGAGTTTGCCTGCATCCTGCAGGTGGACATAGACCTTCGCGCTGAATTCGTGCGCTTGGGCGAGGCTTGGCTTGGCCTTTCGGACGAGCTCAAATGGGGTGGTACCAGGAGTCGCTCTAGACGGTAAGCGGTTCTTTAACCAGGTGGCATAGTTGACAGCCTCTGCCCACAGAAACTTAGGCATGTCCTTGGCAATGAGCATGGCCCTAGCATGTTCTACCAGGGTCCTGTTCAGTTGCTCAGCAACCCCGTTTTGCTGCGGTGAGTCGTGGACAGTCAACTGGCGCTCGATACCCTGCTGACGCAGGTACTGGTCGAACTCGGCAGACAGGTACTCTCCCCCTCGGTCCGAATGGACCTTGCGTAGGCGCGCTCCTGGGGTCTGGTGTCCTAGCCACGCCTCGTAGGCTTTGAAAGCGGTAAGTGCTTCACTTTTGAGCTTGAGGAAGTGGAGCTTGGTCTGACGACTATAGTCGTCAGTGAAACTGATATAATAGAGGCTCCCGCTGATGCTAGGAGTCTGGGCTGGTCCCCACAAGTCCGTGTGGACAAGGTCGCTGTAGGTGAGTGCGCGGCTCTTACTTTCGTCGGGAAAAGGCTGATGTGCTGACTTTGCCTTTGTGCACGTGTCGCAGAACTCGGGCTTCGAGCTGTGGTCCAGCTCGAGGCCCGTAATCAGACCCTTTTTGACGGCTTCTGCTGCTGCAGGCTGGGACACATGTCCCAGCACCTTATGAAGCTCCCCAACAGTAAGCTTGCCTTGGGCTACGTTCGCATGATGCTGACGTGCCTTCGCTACTGCCACACTATACAGGCCTTCCACCTGCGGGATTTCGGTGATGACGCGCCGGTTGGGTCCTTGTGAGAGGACCTTGCACATCCGTCCTTCGAAGAGGACAGCCATCCCAGCGGCAGCGATCCAATTGGTGGAAATGAGTGTGAAGGCCATGGAAGGTGCGTACAGTGCGTTTCTCAGCGTCACCTTCGTGCGCTTCTCACCAAGGGGCAACTCTAGCTCGACATCTCCTCGACCAACGGCACTCAGACTGGAGCCGTCGGCGGTGCGGGTCTCCTGGGGGGGTATGGAGGTGAAGTTGGTGAACTTCGTCCGGTCTGGACAGAAGTGGGAGGTGGCGCCGGAATCGACGATGGCGCCACGTCTATTGGCAGGGACCTTCAGGTCCTTGGCTATGCTTGCCAAGTCGGACGACACGAACGCGTACTGGTCCTGGGATCTGGACTCTGCAGCTGAGTTCGCCATCTCTTTCTGCCCTCTTTCACCCTTCTTCCTCTGCTGATTTGGGCCTTGGCCCTCTTTCCCTCTGCCAGGTCTCCAGCAGTCCGTTTTGTAGTGACCTTTACGGTCGCAGTTATAGCAGGTAACGTCTGCATTCGCCTTGCTCGACGTAGTTGACCTTTTTCCCTTTTCTCTAGACTCTCTCGCACTAAGTGCAGTCCCTGCGCTCCCCTTCTTAGTGGGGCGCTTCTCGGTGAGCTGTCGATGCTCATACTCCTCCGTAACGATACTGATTAGTTCGTAGGAGGACAAGGGGGTCTTTGTGATTTTGGCGGCTGCGTTAATGGAGGACAGGAGAGGGCGATAGGATTCAGGGAGTGAGCCAAGAATGATGGCGTGGAAGTCCGTATCGAGGATCCCCGCACCCATGCCCGTGAGCAGCTCGCGCAAGCGCAGCATCTCGGCGAAGTGTGCTTTGATGTCAGCTCCCTCGTCGCACCTTGTCTCCTGCAAGCGCCGCCGTAAATCGATCTGGACGAGCTCGGTCTTGTCTTCGTGGATCTGGCAGATCTCCTCCCAGACCTCTGAGGCAGACTCAAACTTTTGGACGCGCAGCAACAGTCGGTCGGTAATTGTACTGAAGATTTGCTGCTTAACAAGTGAGTTCTTTTGATCGTACTCATCCATTTTCTTATCGCGCTCATCCATCTCCTTCTGAGAGGGGATCGAACCGTCCGGTTTCTCTGGTACTCCCGAATCCTTGCCAATGAGGTAGGGTAACGGTTCGACGGCATGACCATCAGCATATCGCATCAAACCTCGGGCACTTATTGCCGTCAACGTTCTCTCCTTGTAGGTAATCCAATTCGTGCCATCTTCGGCAAGCTTTGGGACGTTGAACAGCAAGGACGTAGTGCTGGGGAGCGTATTATCGACGGTCATGTCAGGGCTCATAACCTCTGGAGAAGGTACACGCGCAGATAGAATCTAGCAGGTAAGAGTAGTCTCAGTCTCTGGGAACAGAACTCAATATTGACAAAACATGTACCTAGCAGGTAAGAGTACTACATCGCGTCAGCGTCTGTATACAAATAGCTAAGGTATGGGTACTCATGTCTCAGTCTCTGGGAACAGAACTGAGACGCTCATCTGCGTGCGCGCTAGACTTTATACTGTAAGTGATTTCTTATCGGACATATTAGAATGAAACATTGATACTGTGCAGCCGTCGGCCCCGACATCACATCCTCCTCGTGCCTGCCTTTTCTCCCCTTGCGCTCACATCATCTACTGGTCACAGCGTGCCTTGCCCTCGGTTTCATCGGCACCATTCTCGGAGCATTCGGTCGACGACAGCTTCACCCCATCACAGCCCAAGCCAACTCCAAATCACGAATTTGGGTGAATTCGGAACACTATTGCAGATATTGTCCTCTTCACATGAGGAGGTAGGTGAAGTTGCGAGACAGGATACTTTGCTCAAGTGTTGGTAATGGCATGGATAAGGCAAGGGCGGAAACATAAACGCCGCACGTGACTAAATTTCGCGGTCACATGCATATGCAGCGTGTCGCTGGCGGCTGAGTCTGTGTCTTCATCAATGTCATTTTCTGCACCTCCCTCCCTCGCACCATTCATCCATTCGCGGCGGCAAAATCGAATTAATCGATCTCTGTATAGTATTGCTATGGGACACGTATTTTGTCGGAGAGAGCATGCGGAGGACGAAGAGTCGCGTTATTGTGCATAAGGCGGGGATGACGAGTGGAATCGGGGAGAAGAGTGCTTGTTTGAGGTTGGAGGAGGATTACTGGGTGGGAGTGAGTGTTTTTCGTTCTCTTCCTTTGGTCCTTCTCTTGTTCTATTCTTCTTGCTTGCTTGCCTGAACGGGTTCTGATGGCATTGATTGGTGTTGCATCCCAGCTGCTTATTTATTGATACAATTACCTCTTTTGCGGTGTTCCTGTTTCTAACCTTTGTGCCTGTGGTGTAACATGGGACATTGATACATTAGGTGAGGGTGATATTGACATGGTTTGGAATCTCCGCTCTCTACATCCCATTGTCTTGGAGTCCCATCTTCAGATCCGCTCAAGACTCGCCGAGCATCTCCACCCCAGACAGTCCTCACTTGCTTTGTATGCCCATCCATTTTACGATGACTTTGCCTGTGCCCGTACCTCACTTCTCCATCTATACTCTCGCTGATCACTTTCTTCGCGTCCCGAGATAACGCTATGGTGCACACTACATTGTCTCCGTCCGGCCAGTCGTCTCCTATCTGTCTCCCACTCTTCAAGTTCCATACCTGCAACGAGCCGTCCCGTGAACAAGTCATTATCGATATCGTCCGCATATGTATGGCACCGTAGACCTAATTAGTATCTCTCAATTTTCTGGCGGGGCATTATCCTCGATGGGTGAAGACATCTAGGCGGAGTTCCGTTCCAACTTTCATCTGACAGAGTTTAGAATTACCACTTACAAAGATACGTTCCTCAGTAGGTCATGACGTGTTGATACCAAGTCACAATAAGCGTTAGATCGAAAGTGCACTGGAATTTTGAGCTGGGACGTCCTCATGATCGCTTTACAGCTTCTAGCAGGTTGTGCAGCTGAAGCGCTCAAGCCTCGTTTCTACTATCCTAAATCCCGTGTTTACCGTCAGTCCCGATCATACCATACACCGATTTGTGCCTCATTGCCCTTGCCATGTCTTGCAAATGATCTTGTCCTCCCGTGTTCTTTTCGATCTGCACAATGCAGATCAGAGTAAAGAAGATAGCTTTTGTCTTTCTAATTTACAACTTTCACCGCGCACGATATCCGCAGCTACCCAAAGCAACATATGAATTTTGTTCACGTCTGATTGTCAGATTCGGGCAGACTTCATAGAATACAAAGTGATTGCCATTGTACGGCTCATCTTTTCAAAGGGATTTCTGTGCAGGTCTGCTTATACATCAATACAGACCTTTCGTTGACCTTCGGACCTTGCATATGACCCACACAAATGGGAGACTGCTACTAAGCGTACACGGCCCGGGATAGTGAGTAGAGCTCAGGTGGAGCGTGCACGTGGGGTAGACGTGAATCGCTTCCGCGGGATCAAACGTCCCGTATGTATATTAGATGAGTGTGATACCAGTATGTTTTAGGGCGTGGAACTCGAAAGCTTAAAGCTCGAAAGACTGCCGATTTCACCTTCTGTAGTCAAGCTATCAGCCTATCACGCAAAGAAGGCTGTACAAATTGTGAATCATTCTTTATAAAAGTACAGTTACATTTGTAAGAAAACGAGTATGTATCGAAGGTCAACTGGTTGACGGGACTTGGTTGAACAAGATACGAACATAGAAGGGTAGACATAATCAGTTACATTTGTAAGAAGAAAACGAGTATGTTTGGAAGGTCAACTGGTTGACGAGACTTGGTTGAACAAGAGACGAGCATAGAAGTAAGTGTAGACATAATCAGTTGCAAGAAATGAGCAAAACAATAGCAATGTAGAGGTGGACAGCTTCGTTTGGGCAAGCGTCCTAGTTGACCGAAACACCATTGCGAACCGGAAACAGGTTACCCAATTCCTCCCAAGAAACGCTGTGTCCACTCTCCTTGCATGTGAATCCAATGGAAGTTTGGATCCAAGGATGTCCTTGAGAATATGTACGCCCATTTGGAAGACGCTCCAGCACCATTTTGATCTTTTCCAGCATCTGTCCATCTGCGACGCTGCCCACCTTTGTTCCCATCTCCGCGTTTGCTTTTCTTCCTGAGCTTGCTGTGGTAGGGTGGTTTGACGAAGGTCCAGTATTGACAACTTCGAGGCCTCCCAGTGCGATATCGGCGTGCTTAGAGATGTTGCTGTGGGATTCCCCTACAACTCGTGTCTCCGTAGACGTATAGGTCTGGCTTTGATATTCATTTGCACTCCCTTCCCGGTCCGTCGTTTTCTGCATTCCGTTTTCTGCGTTCTCTCTCGCGCTTGTCCCTCTCGCTGATTGTCTCATAGGAACCAGCGAGATACCTCCATCACCGTGACCTGAGTGAGAGATACCTCCAACACTGTAACCTGAGTGAAAGATAGCTGAGAACAGCGGCATAGTTGACATCACTGGCAAGACTCACTAGCGAACCAAGCAATTAAGGTGGCCCTCTCAGTTTCGCTGCATGCGTCAACCAGGGATCGGTAGCACTCAAGTGCTTCGATTCTGCACGCCCGGAAGAGTGCAAGACAATGATACTTGTTTAAGTCTTTCCACAATGACTGGAGGTCCCACCCAAAGGTCTGAAAAAAAGGAATTTGAGCATAGATATCATGTCGAGTCGGTTGTATTGTATTGACGTACCACGATGAATTCCGTGTACTTGGAAAACTCCATGTTGTGGAAGGAATGGGTAGTAGCGATTTCCATAGCGGCGGTGATGTACTCGAGAGCTTTTTCGAGAGTGTTATCCTTCAAGGCGGTGAATCCCATTTGGGTGTACAAGTATGTCTGATGCACGAAGCGCAGAACAATCAGTCTCAGGACGCGAACCGGAATTGATACTCACTAGCACGACATTACAAGTAAGCAGATCGGAATCGACAGAAAATTCGGCCATATCTTTAACGCACATGATCGCTTCTTCTTGTTCATTTGCGTAGAATATTGCAACAGCCTGCAAACCATAATGAAACACGGAGCATGGAAGAAAAATGCAACGGACCTTCATCAGAGAAATGAGGTTATGGGTTGTTGAATCTCCAGTCGCCATCTTCAACGCGAGATCGAATGCGCTACACGCTTCCCGAATCTGCCCCTTTCCGCAGAGGGCTATGCCCTTTGACATGAAGCCTACCGACGAACGCTTAATACTGATAGACTATGTCGCGACCCAAATTAGTATATCTTGAAGGGGCTCAGTATTAGTTGGTATAACTCACCTGGTTTGCATCTTCAAGCGCGGCATCCCAGTTATGTTCGCGTGCAAGAGCAATCGCACGGTGCCCATAGCAGACGTGGTTGCTGGAATTTTCCTTTATTTCTTGTGTGAATATCTCCACAGCCGTAGAGAAGTCCCCAGTAATGCACGCTGCTTGGGCGGTCTCGGACATGGTGAAGACTTCGACCTATGGTATGCTCGAATCGCGTCATAATAAGAGTCAGTAATGAGAACGCGCC
The DNA here is from genome assembly GCF_016758755.1 of Suillus discolor. Lineage (NCBI taxonomy): Eukaryota > Fungi > Basidiomycota > Agaricomycetes > Boletales > Suillaceae > Suillus > Suillus discolor. The sequence goes on from NW_024541302.1 coordinate 237,840, forward strand.
TTTGTCTCAACCACTTCAGTCCTTGTCTTTGTCTAAGATCCGCGAGATGAGATGACGAAATCATGAAAAATCAACGGGAACATACCCAGGACTGAGTGCTAGCCATCACCAGTCCCGTCGAGGGTAATTCCCACTGCGATATCTTCAGGTCATCGCCTCCGCTGAAGATATACCTGCAATCCTTGGAGAACGTGACACAAGATGCGGAGGCGGAGACCTTGAGTATGTTGGATTGAATCGGGAACGACCAGAGGCGGATACTGCTGTCGGCAGATGCGGAAGTGATGATGGTGCTGGACTCATTGACAGAAATGGAGTTGATCTGGTCAGTGTGACCATGGAAGGCTTCGCAGATCTCTGTCCACTCCAATGCATCCCACACCCGAAGGGTAGCATCACGTTTACCACCCCCTGAGACAAGGTATGTCCCCTTGAGCGTCCATGTGAGCGCGAAGGTGCCACCTACGTGACCCTTAAGTAACCTGATGCATTCCATAGTTCCAGCATTGTAAATGCCGATATCTTTCTCCATCGCGATGGCAAGATGTTCGCCAGATGGCGAATACCTAATGCAGAAGACAACTGCATCGAGAGTGATCGCATTTTCTTCCTGCCACGTAGTTGTGCCCAAAAACTTCACAGTACGGTTACCCGCACTTGCCAGAAATTTTCCATCTATGGAAAAGTCCAGCGATGTGACTGCAGTGGACTGGTGGGCTGCGATGAATTGAGAAGCGACAGATTGGACAATCGTAGTATTGGACCCGTGTTGGGTGCCGGCCTGCGTTTTAGCGAATCCCGAGCCGGATCGGTCATTAATGAGACAATTTCCAGTTTCTCCATCCCAGGGGATGATGCCTCCAGTGGCATCACAACTTGCCATCAATTTCCCGTCCCGTGATACCGCCAACTCAAGCACATCACTGGAATGCCCTACCAGACGTTTCAACGCTTTCTTCGTCGACAATTCCCACAGACAAAGTGTCTTGTCCTTGGAACTGGTGACTATGCGCCGTGCGTCGGGCAAAGCTGCAACCGCAGAGATACATTGTTCATGACCTTCAAACTCTTGGAACAGTTTCGTGATGTATGAAGTCGTCGGAGGCTGCTGTACTTGAACGGGCTGCGATACCATCGTTGTACTAGAGGTTGAGGAGGAATTGGTAGCTTGAACTTGAAGGGGATTGTAAGTGTGTTGCACTGAGCTGCAGAGGGCCTTAGCTGCGCGTTTTTATATTGTTTCAGTGTCCATTAGACGCTGAATGCGAGAGGTCCTTATCTTGAACAGATATGCCAGTCCACGGGTAGATGCCATGGGTCCAAGTCCAGCCCAAGAATTCAATCCCCACCTCATGAGTTCTGAAGGCAAGACGCTCCCTGGCCCACGTGGTGATAACTACACCGGCGCTCCGAGTCACTGCCTAAAATGTCGTTGTTGATGTCTTACGACAGCCCTCCGAGTCTCCGATACGTTACTCATGTGGTCCCTAAATCTTTTCTAGTACTATCCTCGTTTCATAGAACCCAAGTTTAGCTACCCAAACCTTGTCATGTTTTATTGCCAATTGTCTCCCTAAACCTTTTAGCATTACTTTCGATACTACTAGAGTAATCAGCATGTTAAACTGAAATATTACTTACGAAAAGGTCCATGGCTATTTCCGAGTCAGACATAGCCTATGTGCCTAGCCCGTGCCCGTTGTACCTTTGCCGGCACAGGAAGCAAGCAGAGCGCTTGCGGACCTTGATTTATTTTTTGTACTTGTGTCGTATTACTACCGCGCCAGTCCTCGACACCTCATAGCTCGATGGTCTGAGAGTCTGTAAGTGCGATTGTAGTAGCAGAAGGCAAGAGAATGGGACGCGTCACGATGGGTACGCGCTATCATTGACTTTGATCACATGATATCATTCATCACACTCAAAATTCAATATTCAACACTGATTCGACTATCTGGTATTGAAAATGCCCCTTTCTCATACGTAGTCAGCGCTATTTAGTAACATCTCCGGAATTTCATTTTCCCTCATCAGCAATACTTATGTAAAATCTCATGGATCATTCGAGCGCGCTATCTGGATTCTCGCCTTCCTGTCCTCATTTCAGCATTATACACGTATGGAAATGAATCCAGTTGACCACCACCATCAATATGCTCTTTGAAAGTGTCGTGGCCTGAACATATTCAAACCCGCGGGGCTTCAGATTTTTTTCAGGCAGAAGCCGCCACAGCAATTGTAGACACGCTTGTCATCAAAGTATCAACCTTCCTCTGCCTCGTGTCTGTGATATGGATCAAGATTATGCCGGTATGTCTTAGTGGGCAGTGCTTATTCTTCCGCAGGCGGCAGGTCGCCTTCACGTTAATCATGTAAATGAAGACGCCCTAATGACCAGCTGATTGGCATCTGTCTTCATCATAATCCCTGAAATGACATTTAACTCCAGTTATAGTCAGTGAGTTTCGCTTCCACATTTCATCAGCGTGTCTTCCGAATCATATTAATATGTCTCGGAACACAACACCTCATACAAACGCTGAGCCTGAATTTTCATCTTTACAGGCAGACCGCACTGTCACCATCTCGCTTCCGTGCCTCCGTTATTCTCTTATCGGTCACCGAGCTGTCATCAGGTTATGTGTGGTCTAAGGTCCCATAAACCTTCGTCAGCTGAGGACAATCTACAGCGTCAAATGCGATGTATTTAGCAGTAACTCATCTTAACAATTATTATTGTGCCAAGTACCCTCGCAACAATCATGTCCGTGATAGGAACACACCAGGCAGATCCGTGTGCATGGTCGTGTCAAAATATAGCTAGGATGTATTCCAGGGTGCACCCCCAGAACCACAATCATCTGCTGATCATGTAAGTTATTATTCAGAATTTCAGATTTTTGCATTGCCTTGAGAGTCACCCCATAACCCCGGTTTACTATTCTGGAAGAAACTCGAGAGACTCCTTGACGTCCTGAGGGGTTGGATCCCGTCCCCTGTGCGGCACTGATCAATTGTCCAGAACAGCGTATATCACACAAGGGAAAAGTTAGCGATACTGTGCGACGTGTCTTCAGAAGGAATATAATGAATGGTTTGAGAGACAATGCTGGTCGCATTTCACTCAATCGCAAGCCAACTGGTGATCACCACGTCACATCGGAAGAGATGCATCTCGGCCTGCACATAGTACCGTATACCGATGCTAATTTGGCAGCCCACAGTTTCACATCAGCAAGGTATGGGATGTTGTTGGCCCGAATATCCAGAATCGGTTTCAAATTTCCAAACTCCTTCCATGAGCATCATGTGATGATTGAGTTTAGCAGCGTGTTGTAGATGGATGGGGAAAGTGTCCCATGCGGCCTAGTACATACCGTTCCTTCAAGTTCGAAGTATAATTTTTCAAATCGAAGGAAACGGTGTCTGTTGCCGCGGAACGGATGATTAATCGATTAAACACTGTGAGTGATGCAGCTGTCATTCTCAAACCTGTGTAGGACTGAGAAAATTAAAATTCCGACGTCAGAATGGTTGATCTTCTCTTGATACGGCAAGTCTTGCCACATCTAGCGCTGGCCGCTAAGAATGTTTAACCCAGATGCGACAATCAAGTCGGACATTGTGAGGCGTGCACCAGTGCCCCCATGACAGTAAAACAACTTCTTCGCCACCGGCAAAGACATGCAGACCTCCCCGAACACGGCAACACCTTTGCCTTATGCACATGCGCAGTTTTATTTGCAGATCTGCAGAACCATCGTGCAGGAATTCCCCTACCCGGCTGAACTTTCTCAGCCCCCAGGATTTGAGTGAATTTTCCTACTCCAATTGACTTGGGAGCGTCCGTATGTGCTAGTCAAGTTCAATTAATTAGTATATTCCCTTCATGATATCGACCGTGATTGGCCATGCGGCAAGATTATCATTGCTTGAGTTTATCACGTCCATCCCAGCTGGTAAAAATTGATCCAAGGTTTAGGACAACGAATGCCAGATTCAGACAAGCGCTCCCCACCCTGAGTCCTCGTTGTGATACTCGGACGGTCGCGGGAGTACTGTTTCTTATAATAAAAATTCAAAAGGAGAGCTTCTCCTTCTTGTCTTTTGCGTTCATGTCAACATCGCATATGTCCGACATCAAGAGTGCCAGGAAAGCTCCAATGGCAATTTCCCGTCCCTGGAATAATCTCAGATAACAGAGGATTTTCGGACGATTAACAGCGATAGACTCACGTAATGCAAGCATCCGACCCACCCTGTTGCCTGCAGTAGCTGGCTCCGATTCTTTTGTTAACCTTTCAAAAGGTAGACTCTCAATCGTGACAATGACGGTGCTCTGAGACGATCAGCAGGTTACTGAAGACCAGCTGATCGGCATCGGTCTGGCTCACGATCCCTGAAACAAAATTTGGCCCTGGGTATAGTCGGTGAGTTTCGCTTCCGCGTTGCATCAACGTATCCTGCGAATCGCATTAATACGTCTCGCCGGAACGCCTTATACAAACGCTGAGCATTGTTTCATCTTTGATGGCAAACCGCACTGTCACCATCTCGCTTCCGTGCCTCCGTTATTCTCTTATCAGTCACCGAGCTGTCATCAAGTCATGCAATATTCCAGAAGCCTTCATCAGCTGCGGACAGTTTGCAGCGTCAAACACGATGTGATTAGCAGCAACATGACTCATCTTAATGATATTAATGTGTCAAGTGCCCCCGCTACAATCGTATCCGTGATGGGAACACACCAGGCAGATCCACGTACATGATCGTGTCAAAATATAGCTAGGCTGCATTCCAGGGTACAGCCCCCTGAACTACAATAATCATCTAATGGTCAGATGAGCTACGATTCAGAATTTCGGATGATTGTATTTGCCTTGAGAGTTCTCCCATAACCCCGTTTTACTATTCCGAAAGAACACCATCCACACACCATTTCAACTTCCAAGCGACCTCGAGACTCCTTCCACGAGTATCATTTAATCATTGGGGTTAGCAGCGTGTTGTAAATGGTAAGAAAGCGTCTCTTGCAACCTACGTACCGTTCCCATCGTGTTCGGAAAATATTGGAAGGAAACGAGGCAAAATAAGGAGCACGAGATGCATTGCCTGGCGAGGAAAGTAATAAAGATACTTTGCATGGAGTTTTGGTGCATGTTGAGAGATTGCAGATCCTAAACCCATATGTCGTCCTCTGAATTGACCTTGCAGAAATCTGGCTATCAGTAAGATGAGCGTGACATGAGGACAGACTGGATGATGTGCTCAAAGGTCCAGATTGGTTCGGCGTCGCAGTGGAAAATGATTGGTACAAATTAGAAAAAGGCTCGATGCTCGAATCAACGTCCCATATCATTTGTGGTAAAATGCACGTCACCCTAGCTGTTCAACTGGGTCAAATAAACTAGGAAATGATGGATGAACATATACTTAGGTAGATGATCAGTGAGCAGAATTGAGGAACGCACACATGATCCTAGGTTCGTCCACGATACCCACTGGCATCCCTCGAAGCTGGGAGAGAAAACGGCTGTGATGAGCGGAAGCAATGCATAGTTGTAAAGACGGAAGTCCCTACATTTTGACTGGCTGCCCTCCCGCCTCTCTCCTGTATCAAAGGAAGGTTAATTGGGAAAGGTGGAATCAGTGCAAATACCGTGCTCAACAAGTGAAAGTATTTATTGGAAGGACATCAATATTATTATAAAGTTCATTCAGGATCGTTAGTGACATGGGACGGTAACCGCGGTTGGAGTTTGACAATGATTGGCGCTTGCCCGCCTTTATTTGTGCATGTTTGACATGTCGGTCACTCATCCTCTCCGCCCCATCGAAATTATCTCTCGGACTCCGACCCTCCGCTGAGCGCTGCCTTGATCTTTACATCCGATGTTCCACCATCCTTTAGTGATCAATCGAACGACGAAAGCCAAGCGATCACTCGCTGTGCCATATCTGAGACAACCTGAACGAGTACGTTGGGCACAATATTCTCCTGGGACAAGGATGTTTATCGTGAGTATCCCGCTACCGCAAGTATTATTCGTGATGAGCTTGTGGGTTGGTTGGAAGGTTTTATGATAAGAGGAGGTGAGTTGGTGTATTCAAGTTATCTGGCACTTGATTCCAAACTCACAGGATACTTATGCGTCCATGTGTGCTCAAGATCTGCAGAATATGCATAACTTTTACCTCAACTCACAGAAATTTCAAACATGCAACCTCCACGACATTTATTTATACCATCAACGCCAGAGGGTGCTTATGATAGTATCTCAGCTCGCACCAAGAAATCACTACCTTTGCATCATGTCTCAGAAGGTCTGCACACGTTCACCATCGCAAGTCATGTTCACATTTGTACTCGAGCATCATGGGAACTGCTCACTGTTTCGTCCGCCGATTCAGGCATCAATGTCCCTGTTCTAACATCTGGTGTCTATAAGTCTTCGCTTGAATTATGGGACGCTACGCCCTACCAACAATCCCCAACTTTACTAACGAGTCCTGACGACCCTTTGGTTCAGTATAACCTCGGAGATTGCTTACGCACATATCAAACAAGATAAATCCCTGCATTCGGACCATTTCTCACGATACAGAACCTTACACGAGCCTGACAAGCTTTTTTATACCTGCAGGGACAATCATCTCCACCTTAATGCACATGCTGCCGGCCCCGTGATCATCTGCACGACATTCGGGAAGACTGATCAACGCCACAGTGATCGTGATGAGTATGGACGATCCCCGGCCAAGCGTGGGCATCATTCCGTATGTCCAGAATGCATTGAATCAAGTCCTGCCGCTGGTCCGTTTCACAAAATCTAACATCAATTTGCGAAACATATACGATGTAACAGTGCAGTTTTGAGCAAGATTTGAGCTCCTGGTCCGACAAAATTTGTCCGATGATGAGTGTGCGTGAAGCGACAAAAAATAGAGATACAAGAGTGACTGAGAGGAAGAAACAAACGCGGCAAGTACACGAATAATCAACGAGCCTCCAAGACCAGGTTCCAGCGTTCTAGCCAACCCCTCAGCACGAGAGCGGCCTCGAACTCGAGCATTAGCCTCCGTTTACGCCATCCCTTGACGCTCAGTGCGTCGACGCACTGTTGTCTTGCTAGAGGATCGTATGTAATCTTGGTTGATAGTGCAGCGAGCGCATCAGCGTATACTGCTGATGTGTTGGTGAGGGTTGATAGTTTGAACTGTGGAGTGTCGTTTATTGTTGCGAGGACATCAGACAGGCGGTGGGGGAGACGGTGGGCTAGGAAAGGGATTACGCAGAAGATATGCTTCGTACTGAGGAAAGGGATATGGTTGGAGAGGGAGGTGAACTCCAAAGTGGTGCGGGAACCTTGAGGGAGCCGTATAGTAGCCAAGTGCGTGAGTGGATGGTTGTTGAGGTCGATGATGGTCCCATAATCGGTGGAGGGTGGAGGTGCTGTTGCGAGTGGGTCGGTCAGTCCGTCGAGACACTCTTATGCTAGTGACTGCAAGATTAGAATAATGAATATTTACCATCAAACCCCTTCGTATCGTCTTCCGGGATGAGTATATATGCGTTGGAAGTGAATTTTCAAGCGTAAGAGCGCATATACTCACCTGAGACGTCTCCGCGTCGTAACTGATGGACAGTCGTTCAGCACACGCGTCAGTAACACACACAGAATATGGACACGCGCCATTAGATCTAGCCATTCCACCCACCACTTCCACTCAACTTTCAGACTGACAGAACAGCCATACGCACGAACTCCCTGATCTATCAGGTCCTCGAGATCGTATAGAGGATCGCGAAGCTCGATGACGCCATCGCAGACGTCTTGCAGGAGCATGCCTAAAGGGACAACGATTCTAGATCCGGTGCGATGATTGGAGGCATATTTGACGAGCTTGATGTAGCGCGCGGGCCAGAGAGAACAGCTTGGGACGATGACAGTTTGGAGAGCCTGGAGGGCCGTGCGGGCACGTTGGGAGTCCTTCGTGAGTAGGCAGGAAGGAGACGTGGTCCAGAAACGGATGACGAAAAGCAGTACTAGGATGATGGCAATGGTGATTGATTCGAGAGTCTTGCAGTTCCAAGGATCGTAGGACTTGATGAAATCGATGGTCCGGCCTTTGATGACGATGAGCAAAAAACGGATTTGCTGAAAGTATTGAGGGTACATGTCGTACAATCTGCCGAACTGTTCAGGAAGAGAAAAGACGTGGAAGACGTGGATTGACATGGTGATTTACAAGCGAACACGCGAGGGATGCGATTAAGAATGAATTCTATTATTAGACTCACGCTGGGCTATACTTGGTTCAAATTCAAACATGCCAATATTCTATTGGGTCGAGCATACTTAACGGGCGCTTCAAAACACATGTTCAGCAGTTGCCTGTTCACCCTGCCTACCATTCATTTGCTACCAAGAAAAGACTAAGGCTCAGCTCTCCTGCCAACTTGCTCAATGAGTGAAGACAATTCTCCTCGGAAGAGGCGTTGGGGATTGCTGATTCACCAGTAGTATGTCACGGTTGCATTAATGCCTTTGTGGTCGTATCTGTCACTCGGATTTAGGCATACAGTTATGTTAGTTGACTGAACATTTATGCACATTCTACATATTTCATGCATTGTATACCGGTTTGCCTTCTTGCACTTCATTCGTTCCGTTCTACTTCATGGGACCGTTCTCACAAAGTAGTTTAGGGGTGCACGAAGTTTTCATTTACTACCCTATCGCTACTATACTCATCAGAATTGCTTCCCCGTTTATTTCCTGCAGGATAAACTGTGCAAGTTAGAACTCGATGTGAACTTAACCACCCACCACTCGACCAGGATCACCTTACCTCATGAAGCTTCATCCTCTCCCTTCGTCAGACTTTATCGCCTCCTTTTCTAGATAGATGGCTCACCGCAATGAAGTTCAAAGCCGTGACCAATAGCATGGACCGTAACGCCATTCAGCTATCCCAACAACTTTCGAGGAAGACAAATCACAGGCTGCTTGGGTGTAAGCAGCTGCTCGTCCGCAATCAGCTTCTCCTGAGCATATCAAGAAATAGTTTGCTTACGATGCGCGTTCACCGGGAGGAAGGGAGATGTAAGTAGGCGATGGTGATCGGAAGAGGTAAGACGAAAGGACTCCACGTGTGAAAGTTGGTGTTGGAGAGGTATGGTTTCAGGCATCGACTACTGCTTATAGGTTCGTTCCTGTAAGGCCATATCTTAGGACGGGGTATAGCGCTGCGAGATGAGACCAATCGCTGCCGTCGGACATATCTTTGACATAAACAGGCTCTTCGTTATGATGCTTAGCAGTACCTGCTTCAGAAGGATTTTAGTGTGTACAAGTTAGCGGGGTAGCAACGGGCTGTGATTAAGTCGACTTGATGAGTTACCGGGGGCACAGCGGGATAGCGGAGTGGACGGCATATTCGATTGATGAGAGGGCATACCGTGACTGTTACAAATCTAAATCGCATATAGACAGCAAAGTTTTAAAAGAAAAGCCGCAATGGGAGCGACTGATTCTAGTCCCACAGTGCGAACTATATTAATCGCTAGGACTCTGCATCATCATCATCCATGCACTTCTGAGCAAACAGTGAAAGACTACTTACATAGTTATGTTGTCCTACTGCACAACAACACTGCGAGAAAATTGGTTATGTAGAGGAGGTGTTAAGCCATTCACTAGGGTACTCATCCCCGAGATTCTCGCGTCCTTGTTCCCATCACCACTGAATAGAGGACGCCGCTTGCAGATGGAAAGAGATAGTGAAGTGAGCTCCTCCTGGCAGTTGATGAGCTGCGAGCCCACGATGCAGGAACAGCCCGCCTTGTGCACAATGCTCAGGGTCTTCTCGGGCCAGAAGGAAGATATTCTTTGTTGGAAGATAAAGCCAGAAGGGTCGGAATAGATCAGTTGAAACACCTACTAATTCCCGAAGTGGTAGCACTGCTAAAAACATGGAAAATACCTGACGGTGCCCGTGATGATGATATCGGATGTTGAATTGTTGATAACGTCCAAATCCACATGTTTCGGGATGGAGAATGATGATGCGATAGCAGTTATTTTGCGCATCATGACCGCGATGACCGCGATGACCGCGACGCCCGCGACGACACTAGTGTACTTGCTGAAAATGAACTCGAGTTGTGTAATACACGGTCCTTCAGCAGTCATTTTGCGCATCATATTATTATAGACTCACATTGGAATACATACTTCAGTGGTGGATTTGCGTATCATTTCAGAAACCAGAATGGACAAGTCTGAAATCTGGGCGCGACCTGGAACTCGACAGCGATAACCAAGTGACTTTATATTAATCATGTAAAGCCCTTCAAGGCAGCGATGCAGAGTCCGGAGTATGTGGCCAGTAACAAGCAAGTGTATTTTGGTCAATTTGCTGCTTAGCGTAAATTTGGCAGATAGTACTAGTACCGCAGCAGTCACAGCAGTGGCACAGCCTTTTCCTTGTGCCGGCATACTACTAAATCAGGATATAATAAGCGTGTTACGGACACTTACGAACGCTTACGACTTCAGTAGCGCACTCATGCAATTGGTTGAGATGCCTTTCACGTGAGCCGACCCTAGCTATATTTGGAAGCTTCTCAAAGTTTCTAAATTTTGGGTTTTCAGATGCGAGCAGGAGGTCTCTTTTAGATGACTTGTGAAACGCGACGCCACTCCCCTATTTTTCGCGTTCCATTCGGCCTAGCGATAACTGAGGACCCTTACTACTCTGCAGTATAAGTAGCCCATGTACAGTCCCTACTAGCAGGCAATAATACCTACTAGGCATCGACGTCTCACTTTCGCATTCGTCATCCAGTAGCACTTTCATTATTTCATCAATCGTCTCGGATTCAGCACGTTTCCAATCATATTGCTCTCGTTCGCAATCCTCTGACTCTACAGCGCATATATATCCCAGCAAGCGGTCTACACACCCCTTCGCACTCACAGTACTTCGCAGGTTCTTACAATTACCTGTTCCACTTCAAGTCAACTCCTACCTAAGTAACAATTTCTCGTCGTCATGAATGCTGAACAGTACGTTCTGCAAGTCTCAGACTTTGACCTTTGTCATATCTGATATACCCAAGATTCCGTAGAGCTGGTTATCAAGCCATCGATAGGATATGTGACTACCATGTCACCTTGAGGGATAGACCTGTCTTATCCCAAGTTGAGCCAGGGTACCTCAGAAAGGCGCTCCCGTGTGCGTATTTTTTGTTTTGCCTCGCACTTGCTTCTTACCGTCACGAGCGCAGCCTCTGCCCCCACTGAAGGCGAGGACTTCCAGCTCATCGCTGACGACTATCAAAAGTACATCATTCCTGGTACTTGACTCTCACTATTCCACAAATTGACCTATCTCATTCGGACTAACAGGCCTGACACACTGGCAACACCCCTCATTCTTTGCGTACTTCCCTACATCAAGCACATTCGAGGGTATACTTGCTGAATTATACACGTCTAGCACGTCTAATCCTGGATTCAATGTACGTCTCTCTACCGCAACACTCCGCTATCTTTGTAACTTTTTGTAGTGGTCTGTGAGTCCCGCATGTACAGAGCTTGAGGCTGTAGTCATGGACTGGATCGCTCAATTACTTGGGCTTGATCAGTCATTCTACAACATTTCCGAGGTCGGCGGCGGCGTCATTCAGGTCTTTTTCTAATCCCTTCATATCGCTAATTTATACTGATCGTCATGCACTAGCCGTCAGCATCTGAATCTGCGTTAGTCGCCACTGTCGCTGCACGTGCACGATACATTCATGAGCACCCTCAGGTAGCGATGGAGAATCTCGTGCTCTACACCACTACCCAAACCCACTCGCTTGGGAAGAAAGCTGGGCTTATCTTAGGTCTCAAAGTCCGCGCACTAGGAGTCACAGCTCAGGATGACTTTGCATTGCGTGGAGACACACTCAAGGTCGCATTGGAGGAGGATATGAACGCTGGGTTCCACCCTTTCATCTTGAGTATGTTCTTCGCATGGATAGCTGTCTCAAAATTCATTTTACTCGTTCTGCAGTCGGTACTGTAGGGACGACATCTTCCGGTGCTGTCGATCGGCTCGACGAGATTGCTGATGTCGGTGCGTATACTGATCATGTTATTGAAGCTCCTTAAATTTACATTTTACGCGTAGCAAAACATTACCCCTTCCTTTGGCTGCATGTCGATGCCGCATGGGCAGGCGTTGCATTCGTGTGTCCCGAATATCGTGAGGCATACCAACTTCCCGCCATCAATAGTTATGTAGATTCTTTCTGCACCAGTTTCTACAAGGTTTGTTTACTCCTATTTTGTGGCATCGGTCTGGGGCTCATCAACCTTCTGCAGTGGGGTCTAATCCAATTCGATGGCTCTTGTTTGTGGGTGCGGCACCGGAAACATTTGACAGACGCACTAGACGTTACACCCGAATTTTTGCGAACAAGGCACGGAAATGCTGGTCTGTTTATAAGTGTTATAAGTGTTGGCTGTTGCATAAACGATGAATTTGTGTAGGCACCGCTATCGATTACCGCAACTGGCAGTTAGGCCTTGGCAAACGGTTCCGATCGCTCAAATTCTGGTTTGTTCTTCGTGCGCGGGGAGTGAAAGGTCTCCAAAAGTACATCAGCGATGTACGTCAGCCCATTTATTATCATTGTCCTCTAACCCATACTGATATTCGGTCTTGTCTCGCCAGGGTATCAAGTTGAACACCAAGTTCGCACAGAGCATATATGAATCCGAGTTATTCTCCGTCGTCACCAAGCCTTCCCTTGCCATGACAGTCTTCAGGCTTGCACCCAAGTCCTCAACTCAACTCAGCACTCCCGAGCTAAATATTTTGAACCGTGCTTTCTATGCACGGCTTGCAGCACGGAATGATATTGCGCTCACCCAGACAGACTTGAATGGGGTGTTTTGTATTAGGATGGTGATCGGGGCTGAACAGACTTTAGAAAGTGATGTCGACCGCGCGTTAGCGTTGATGAAGTCTGAGGCCGATGGTGTTGTTAATGAAATGAGAGGGGATTGGAGGTCGCAGAGGTAGGAAGACGAATGTGGTTCCAGTTTAACTCCCATTATAGATATACTGTTGTACTTGTATCGTAGCGGCGCTGGGAGGCGCCAGTCCCTGACTTCAACTTCGGAGTTCAAGAAATAACGATGGATTGGTTGCCGGCCCGGCGCCGGTGCAGTGGTGAAGCTGCGCCGAGAATACTTTGCTCTTGTTCCTTCAATTCGGTTGTGCAACCTGTGTCTATATGTATGCGAAGAACCTTGCAGAAGACGGACCACCTATTTCTTATGATTCTGACGCCTGGAGAAAAAGACAGCAATGTATGATTGACGAATATGATCATTCAAAAAACGACACCAGCAGGATTTGAACCTGCGCACGGAAACCGTAAGAGATATCACGTGTTCGAATCTCTCGCCTTAACCACTCGGCCATAGTGCCTCCGTAGTTTTGCCGGCTCGGTGCCAACATGAAAAGCTTGCGTTCTTACAATTTAGACATCATCGTTTAAGCACTCCAATTCTTGCACAAGAACGATGGACTGGTGCGTCACTCGACTTCTCGTTCATGCTTAATCTGATGATGCTATTGTAGCTTAGAGTTGAACATTCGCCAGCGGATTCTGTCCGACCTTGCTACCCTCGAAACAGAAACAGAAGAGGATATCCTTACTACTCGTGACCTCATTCAATCCAAGGCCCAGCTGGCAGATGGAAAACAGAGTGCACCCAATGGTGACTCGGGGGAAAGGGAGGCTGATCCTCGTGCATTCATGGTAAGTGCCCGCTCGATGCGTGTACGTTGACTTATTATGACGGCGCAGTCCGAGGCTAGGGCTCACTGCAACATTGCTTTTGGCGAACTTGTCGCAAACTTTCCGGAGGAACATATTGCGAGACACATTGATACCCTCATTCCCGTCCTAATGGATCTTTTACATGACGTGCCACGGGTGGATTTTGACCGGTGTCTCTCATGGGATGGTATGTCATCTCTCGTATGTTGTGGTCCGTGCCCCTGACTGTTCATCAGAGTGGGCCCTCCCTGACCAGCTGGTCTTCTCTACCGTTTCCGCCCTTCTGCGTATTTGTGGTGCGCATCCAGAATATGCAGACAGAACTGTCACGTCCATCATCACTTTCGTCACCGACATCGTTGAAAACCTCCAGGAGTCCAGCTGTAGGGACTTCATTTGATTTTCGCGCAAGCATTCTGACATCTCTGTAGCCATAGATGTGCTTACACATCTCACGCCTTGTGTTCACGGATTGTACCGCGCAATTACTTCCACTCTCTACCCATGGACCGCCTCTCAATGGCGCCTTCTCTCTGAGTCCCTCCAGTTCCTTATTGCCACTCCCGTTCTTGAACGAATCAACCGCCTCCTACTTGACATACATCAAGAAGCACAATCTAATCCAGAAGCCGATGCTACCTCTGTCGCCTTCTGTCACACATTCATCTCTCGATACATAGCATTTGGACGCCCACTGAGTGGGTACTTTATCGTATGCTGTGTCATGGAGATGGAATGGACTGTGCTCGCACAAGCCCTCGCGAGTACTCCTCTGGTACACAAGGGCCAGGTGCGCGAAGCGGCGGCGGCGAATAAAGCGTGGGTGAACCTCATGAAATGTCCTGCGAAGGATTTGGGATTGGAGAATGACGAGGAGACGAGGAAAGCTCTGAGGGATATCATCAGAGATGCATTGCAGTATTTTAGTGATTTGCTGGATCAGATTGAGGTTATGGAAACCGAACCTCCTATCGATACTTATGCATGGGAGACCATGTCCGAGAGCTTGGTACGTTTTTCGCGCATGTCAATTAACCGAGTATTTTCTCTGATCCGTCATTAATGAGTAGAAGCTCGCTTCTGTCTGCTCCGTTGCGCTTCGAGAGCTAGATGAAAATCTTCACACTCGCCTGACGCAGCTATTAAGCGACAGTGCACCCATCCTGGACAATCTTGTTCAGGAATCGGCGCTCAAGGCTACTACGGTGCTTGTGCAAAGGTCAGTCAGGTTATGAAACGCACAGCACTTCCTTGGCTCATCTTTTACAGCTTCCCGGAGATAGCTCCGTCTTTTGCCATCCATCTCCGCCGTTTCGTCACCTCGCCTCTTTCGATATTCGAGTTCGCATTCAACACCGAGAAGCGTGCACCCCCACCTTTGACAGCTGCTGCCAAATGCCTTGCACTTTGTATCAAGGTATGTCTTTTCTCACCCGGTTTTTTCAATACACCTCAGGCCTTCCCAGCTATCACCTGGTGACGACTCCATCATGTCCAACATGTACTCTCTCCTCAATTACATCGCTGCGACCTCCAAAGAAATAACCGAATCATCCTCTTCCAACCAACTCCTTTCCAACCCCTTTTACGCCTCCTCGATCACCTCTCCCAATGATAACGTGACCTTCGAAAGCGACGAAACAGGGTTACACGGTCGCTCGGACGAAGAGAAGCAGCTCATCGGGATCACGACTATCTCCGTTGTCACGCGGCTTGCACTCGAGTTCCATGCTGCGGGCCAGGAAGAAGTTACAAAACTTACCATTTCGATGTTATTGCAGCGCTTGCGAACTTTGGAGCCAACTCTCGAGGCTGCGATTGCGTATAACCTCGTGGATCTTGCGCTTGTAGCTCCTGAAGAGTCGTTCATAGACGTTGCCCGCGCGTTCTCGCTTATCAATCGCGCTACGAACCTGGAGGACCCGAGATTCTCTAATAACATGGTGTGTATGGAATTATAAGTCAATGATGTGTGCTGATGGATAGCAGGTGTTGGCCGCCCAGACGAGGCTTGCACGGGAACTAGACCAAAGACCAGATTTGTATGACGTATATTTGGTTGAGCTGCTCACTCTCTTCGGAGACAAAGGCGTTGCTATCCAGAATGTGGCAACATCTGATCGACACGTCAAGGTAAGTTTGCTCATACATTGCAAATGTTGTGCTGAACGTTCGATTCAGACGGAAGAGATGATCGAGCAGCTGGCCTCTTTGTTGTTGCCGATTGAAGCGCTTCTTACCCATCCGGATTACTCTCCGCACCTGGCCGCTTCGCAAGAGCTCACGTGTCTCTTCCGGAATATGTGGTTCCTCTGCGTCCTTTTCCACTTTACATCTGGCGAGGAGAGGGGCGCGATGACGTGGCTCATACCTGTGCTGGCGAAAATCGCAACGAAGACGCCAACTCTGGTACTTGAGAATGCTCATGATGCGGCGAGTGAAATCGAGTATAGCACTGTCATCCGGCATGAATATGCACAATCTGTTAGTGCTGCGTTGTTTGGAAAGAGAGGATACTTGATGATTTCAATAGGTCATCTCAAAGCATCGGTCGTTCCTTACACGCCATATTCCACATCGCGCAAGCGAGATACGCTCTTTGTCCCCGGGACAGGTAATATTTTTATTGGTGATGCAGGATGTTGAGAGTATGCGATCTGCTGCTGGTCTCCCGTCTTCTTTGGTGTCATACTTCACGAATGGGAGCCTGAATCGACAGAGTTATCTTATTGTATGCATGGAATCTATAGCTGACAAGGTAATGTTCATCTTCGGATATGGTGCGCTGAGCTACATTGTCAACAGGTTATGCGTGGATGCATGGGAGAGATGAATTCCCAAGCTGTGGAACAGGCACTACCAGCCCATCTATCAGAGGAACTTCGCAAGCTGCTCGTAGCCAGCACTCATCGCATATCTCGTGCTCGGGACGTCGCAGCCAAATACCTATTTAGCTTGATCACGTCGTTTCCTTCCCTCATGTGCGACCCGCCACTGGTGCATGCAATTCTTGAGTGCCTTACTCTTCTGCGTCACGCATGCGAGAACGAGTTTACGGACGAGGTGACAGAAACCCGATTATATTAATCGAGTAGCTGATGTTTAATTCAATTGCAGTACAACCCGGTGTGCGAGTTCCATTCTGAGCGCACTGGCATCACGCTGCAGCTCACAGACGACTACAAAGTACGAAATGATATCCTTGGACAGCTGCAGCGCAATGCCAACACATGGTTTGAACTTGCACTCAGCCGGGCTCCCATTGAGCTCCAGTCGACGCTTCAGGTTCGTTTTGTTATCGTCATTTGCACCTCTTTTCCTTCATGTCATGTCCTCTATACAGAAATATCTTGCGGCTACACAACCACTGATTGGTGCGGACGCTGCTGAGTTAGGAGCTTCTGTTGCCGAAACATTTGCCAAAGCATTTGGTCCTGTGCACCGACAACTTTGTAGGTGCTTGGTCTTCAAATCATGTACAAGTATTCTGATCATTCTACATCCTAGCTTCTCTGTGTAGCCTGTCAAACTGGAAGTCTGATCGTGCACGTGCTCTTGCTAGTCAACTTGCGAGTAAATGCTATTTTGCAGGGGAGGTTGCTGGTCTGCGACTTGCGGCTCGTAAAAGTAAGTCGGTCTACCTGATAGACGGTCGGGTGCTTTAACATTTGCAAGATCAAGATTCGCTGGATAAAGTAGCTCCTCAGATGCACTGCACTGGTGTCCAGCCTTTCAAGGACAAGATGGCCGATACAATGAATGACATTCGGAATAAACGTAGTTCTTTAACTGTTCAAGATCTGCAGCGTCTATTATTCCGTTGTGCAGCGATTCTTATATCGTTGGAGCAGGTTAGACCATGCTTTATATGTTTCTGGCATCCGTGTTGATAATTTTCAGTGCGATTACACCTTGGTACATTTCCTGGTAGCTCTACCGTTCGAGGTTTTCACCCCCTCTGCGGTCGCTGCGGGTATTGAAACATGGACGTGGGTCATCGCGGAGCGCCCTAACATGGAAGTGGCTATCATGTGCGAAGTGCTCACGTCTTGGTTTGGGACTGTGAAAGATCGGAAGGGCGTGTTCTCAGCCTCATCAAAGTTTGTCGATTTGTCGGCATTCTAAATTCCCAAGTGATTGACAACCAACAGCTGTGCTGATCCATTCTATCATCCCATCAGTTATAGTCCAACCGACAAGGACGAAATCGATCGAGCAACGACTCAAGCTCGTCGGCTGCTCATGCCCCATACCTTAGTTCTACAGATGTTGTTCAGTCGATTGCAAGCAGCTAGATATTGTCGCTCGACTGTGATGTTCCTCATCCAGAGACTTGTTTTGCGATCTGCGCAAGCGCACAAGTTGTTTAGGTACATTCAACAGGTCTACTATTTGAAGCCATATTGACGATTCGTCCAGTACTCATCCACTGGCTCGAGAGCTACGCTACACTTTCCTTCTTTTTGGACTGGAGACATTGAAGAGCTCACATCTAGATGCTGTCTGCGAGTGTATGTTACGCGAAAGTCTGTATCGCACAGCATATTCGTGGTTTGCTGTTCGGCCTCAGTCAGTGTATTTCTCAGATATCAGTGTTTGTACGAATGCTTATGCTGTCCAGGTGGTCTTTTGGAGCCAATCGAGTGCAGGTTGACGCTGATATCAAAGTCATGTCCGAATTTCTTGTACATCTCCAAGGTGACTCAATCAGGAATACGTCATCTCTTTCGAGCCTTGCTCCTCATCATTCTGCGTCAAAGACGTCCCGTAAGCACAGCCGACGTTCCTTTCTTTGCATTGAACTTATCGGTTGTAGTTTATGCTACGCGCCTCAAGAACATCAACCAGCCACTCCGTCTTCTGATCGAGAATGAGATATTCAGGCTTACGGTCTGGGCTAATCCTAGCAACGAAGCGAAGCGAGGCAGTGACATTCATGGCCTGCTCGAGCGCAATATGCTTGAGGTAAGTACCTTGATGGCTCTGTGAATAGCAATTCATGTATTTTGATAGTCGGCTTGGCCTGGCATAGTCCGAACAGTGTGGGAGGTAGACCCAGCCATAACGGTCCATCTAACCGAACGTTTCAAAAGTCCAGCAGCTCACGCCGAGGTGCAGAATCTGGTGCGGTCGAACGCTAGCCAGGTAGTTGACACTCCAGAGGCTCTACGATTTTTGATCGGAGATTCTTTCCGAAGTGGACCGAGACGAGAGCTGAAGGTGATTTCTTTTCTGCGATATCGTGATTCGCGAGTTTACGTTTTTGTCAGTACATCATCGTATGGGCGCCTGTCACTCCTGTGATCGCTGTTACTTTCTTCGAGCGACGACACGGCAACGATCCGCTCTTGCTACAATATGCCCATCGAGTCCT
Organism: Suillus discolor; assembly: GCF_016758755.1. Taxonomy (NCBI): domain Eukaryota; kingdom Fungi; phylum Basidiomycota; class Agaricomycetes; order Boletales; family Suillaceae; genus Suillus; species Suillus discolor. Next base: position 257,060 of record NW_024541302.1, read on the forward strand.
GAAGCAGCATCCTGTCGACCTGACATTCTTTTTTGTTCCTCAAGTCGTCCAGGCTCTTCGGTTTGATGACCTTGGTGTGTATCTGCAGCCTCCTGCTGTTATAGTTTCTCAATATATGCTTTAGAATATATCGCGCAGTTCATTTTTGAAACCGCAAAGGTGTCTCAACTCTTTTGTCACCAGATCATATGGAACATGAAGGCCAATTGCTTCAAGGATGATGCTGCCGAGATTGTGAGTTCGATGCATGTTTTCCTCTCTGCTCCACTAACATGATATTAGGAAGATCCTATGAAACCTGCGCTAGATCGGATGACTGCTATGGTGGTGGATTCGCTATCTGGTAATGCCCGTGCCTTTTACGATCGGGAATTCGGATTCTTCAATGAAGTAACCTCAATCTCTGGGAAACTGAAGCCCTTCATCAAAAAGTCGAAACCTGAGAAAAAGGTGAGACCCTCGAAGATCGTCCTAGGATATAATTTGACATGTCTCTACAGGCAAAGATTGACGAAGAGATGGCCAAGATAGTTGTTGATGTTGGAGTCTACCTTCCCAGTAACCCAGACGGTAGTGTTATCGACATTGATAAGAAGTCTGGTCGACCGCTTCAAAGTCACGCTAAGGTGTGTGGATCATTTTTCGCCTATATTTGTACTCGATACAATTTCACCCAAGGCACCGTTCATGGCTACTTTTAAAGTGAGGAAGGAGCGCGTCATCATTGATTCTAACCCGGAATCTCTCTTGGACGGTGGACTCGAGAAACGTGAGGAGTATGACGTTTGGCAACAGGCTATCTTCAAAGTTGGCGACGACTGCCGACAAGATGTATTGGCTTTACAGATCATCGCGATGTTCAAAAACATCTTCACCAGTATCGGGTTGACCCTCTATCTCTTCCCTTACAGAGTTACCGCAACTGCCGCTGGAGTGAGTGCCTTTTCTTTTTCATTCACGCTATATCACGCTCATGCATATCATAGTGTGGTGTCATTGACGTGGTACCAAATGCCACATCTCGAGATGAGATGGGAAGGGCCACAGTAAACGACCTGCTTGACTTCTTTATTTCGAAATACGGAGGAGAAGAGACTGTTGCATTCCAGCGTGCTCGCCTCAATTTCATCCAGTCTATGGCTGCATATTCGGTTGCTTGCTATATTCTGCAGATCAAGGACCGTCACAATGGGAATATCATGATTGATGGCGAAGGGCATATAGTACATATCGGTGAGTTTTACCGGTCTAAGAGTACAGCAAGCATCATTAAACTTGATCTCAGACTTTGGATTCCTATTCGATATAGATGAGTTTTTCATTTGACAACCATTGATTGATGATTACTGACATCGTTCTTGTGGTCTATCTACGTCCTGGAGTAAGTCGCCATCACGATACCTTGAACAGTTCTCTGACTAGACTTTGCAGGGAGTCAAGTTTGAACCTAGCTCCTTCAAGTTAACCCACGAGATGGTAGTTCTAATGGGTGGCAGACTTTCTCAAGGCTACGAACTGTTTCAACATTTGACGGTGAAGGCTTTCCTCGCTATCCGACCACATGCGGATCAGCTCGTCAGCACAGTCCAGCTCATGCTGGGAACTGGTCTCCCGTCCTTCAAAGGCGAACCAACTATCAAGCGCCTCAAAGATCGGTTTGCGCTTGGGTTGAATGAGCGTCAAGCTGCCGAATGGATGGTGGGGGTCATCCGCAATGCTCATGAAAATGTGAGGAGCACGGCGTACGATGAGTTCCAACGGGTGCGTAATTCCTTCTTGTGATCATCAAGCATCCTCACATGATTTGCTCAGATACAAAATGGTAAGTCGGATGGATACTCAATACAATGCCTTTGGGGTCTGAGGCGTTTGCAGGCATACCGTACAAGTAGCAATGCTACTCAAGAGTCGATGGATATCATCGAATTTAGATATAGAAATGTGCGAAGGTATATTCTACCTCTTGCTTTAAGCCACATTCAAAAAAAGCTTAGATAGTTTCTACCAACAAAATCATGATGAATACGGCTAAACTTGGGCTATACGGTTAGCGTTCCGGGGACCGGAACGAGTCAGAGCCTCAGATGTCTATATATATTTAGCAGCCGAATAGTGCTCGTTTCCAGCGGCTGAGCTTATCGATCGACCATCTATTCTTCTCTCTTGTGTACCATCATCATCCTCATGGAGTTTTACATACGAAACGTAGACTTTCAAGCAACTGAGTATGAGGTCACAAAAAAGATCGCAGAGGTTTTACATGCGTGCCCCGGTCCATTTGTGTCGGATGCCGATGCGCAGCATCGTCCCATCAACTTTAGAGTCACGCTCGAAAAGAATGAATGCGGAGGCGTTCGTAACAAAGGCTTTGGGTCACTCAGACTGCCCTCTAGGGATGTAGGGCTGAAATTCCGTCGGCTTGTTGACGGCGAAGATGGTGTCACCATCAAGGTCGGCAAAAAGCGTCTGAAATTCGCCCCTACAAACAACCACATCCCAAACAACATGCTAGTCACTCTCACAAAGGCCCCCTATGTGGACCCCGATATCGCTCAAAAACGGCAGGAGAAGATCGATGCGTCAAGTTCAGACTTTCGAATCGCTAAAGTGCAAATCGGTATGTTATAAGTATCCTCGTATACCTTTTTGCCTGTCGCCTTTGGATCATATGAACTTATTTTCCTAGGTATATTCTATCGCCCTGAAGGTGCGAGCCCATCAGATCCACGTACCTTCAGTGTGGAATGGCAGTCCAATCTTCTCCGAGTCAACGAGCTTGGGTGGTTGAACTTCGAATATGAGCACAAACTGATCCGTGCAAAGGTTTGGCATATATTTTATTATGAATAGAAAACCACTCATCCTATAATCGGTTAGATCGGTGATCCAGCGCGAGGACAATTGTTATACAGCCTGATTATTACCTTCGCCAACATCAACAAAATGGCTGTGGGTTCTGATTTTGGTAATCAATGTAAGCATGGTGCCCATAGCTTGAATTTCTGAGTGTAAAATCTCCTTAGACGTATGCTTCGATCTGTTCACACCACCGATCATCGAAAGAGAAGACTGCAACAGAACCCTTACCGGAACATATTCCGATAAGAAGAATTATCGCGAACGCGTGGGTGCTATACATCCAGGGCATGAGCAAATTGCTCCATACGCCCACCACATACGCATCATTCTCTCCGAAGATGGAGATCTGGACAAGTTCACGCAGTTCTGTAGAATCGCGGAGCTTCGTCCTCCAATCTCTGGAGTCCGCATCGAGGCCATCTGCCAGGAATTTTTCGCGAGCAAAAGACTGGCTTGGGTCCAAAGATGGCTGAAGTCATTGAGCTCAGACTGGCCTGTAGCATTTCAGATTGAGGCTCTTCTCCGAAATGGTATTGCAAATACAAAGGAACTCGAGAATTTACGCCCGAATATCGACCATCTGATTCGCTGCCACCGACCATCTGCTGCAGCCATCATGCGATACTTTGTGATAAAAGCTGCGGCTCGTCCTCCAGGCCAAACGATCAACAAGTGCTTCGAGCGGGTGGTACAGGAGAAGCTCGGGAATGTCCGTCCCGAGGCGCCTGCTGGCCGCTTTTATTGTCATCGTGTTACAGTCACTCCGACTCGGCTCATCCTTGAAGGGCCTAACATACTGCAATCAAATCGCGTCATTCGCGAGTACGAAGGCTATGAAGGCAACTTCATTCGGGTCGATTTTCGTGACGAGGATCGTCTCCAGTATCGCTGGGATAGAGAAGTAGATGGGGCGAGCTTCGTCAGGCACCGTGTCGGGGGCTTGCTGGAGGATGGTTTTGAGCTTGCGGGCAAACATTTCGATTTCTTAGCATACTCTTCATCTGCACTCAGGGAGCACGCTGTTTGGTTTGTTAGCTCCTTCCAGCACGATACCAAAGGATTGGTCAACGCGCATACGATAAGAAGTAGCTTAGGAGACTTCAGTGGATGCATTTATTCCCCTTCGAAGTATGCTGCCCGGATGGCTGTAAGTCAGCTGTTTCTGTCAATATTTCCTCTAAACAGCCTTTCAGCAAGCCTTTACGGCAACAGATCCATCGGTCAAGATCCACCAGTCGCAGTGGTCGGAAATGCCTGATATCGTCGAAAATGGTGTTATGTTTTCTGATGGTGTCGGCACCGTCAGTGATGAACTTGCTGATTTAATTTGGCAAACTCTCTGCGAAGCTCGACGAGATGGTGGTGCGCATGCAGTGAAACCTTCGGCGGTCAGTGCTTTCACGCTTGGAAGTGCTGTACTAAACGGGGCTACAGTACCAAATCAGATTCCTTGGCTTTAAAGGCGTTGTGGCTGTTGACAAGCAACTCAAGGGAATCCACCTTCGTTTACGAGAAAGTATGAACAAGTTCAAGGATCATGGGGAAGAATATGCTATGATAGAGATTGCTCGTCCCGTTGTGAAACCCAACACTCCTCATCTTAACAGGTATATACGAGTTCCTTATCATTTCAGTTTTACAGTGTAGATACTCAAGCGATTCGTACAGACCTTTGATCACGGTTCTAGAAGATCGAGGTGCCTCAAAGGATACCTTTATGGAGTTGCAGCAAAAGGTTGTTGCGGAGGCACGTACCGCTCACGACTCAGTCGATCTCTTTGCGGGGCTTTTGGAAAGCCACGGACTGTCTCAATCTTTCCGACTGGCATCGACGTTACGGAGACTTAATACCCTCGGTTTGGAGTTGAAGCCTACACATCCTTCAGCGGAACATCGACTCCCCTTTTTTGGCGCAGTTACGGGCTTGTGCCATCAACCACGTATTGCGAGCAGTCAAGCATGATGCGCGCATCCCAATTCCTAACAGCTACATGCTGATGGGTGTCACCGATGAGGGACCTGCGTACGACAAAAAAGGCTACTCGAATGTGTTCAAGCTGCCTCCCGGCAAGATATATGGTATGCCACTCATTTCCGATAGCTCGCTTTACTTTTTACCTGCCCTCTCAGCGTGTGTTCACAAGCCAGGGGATAGTGAACCCACATGGCTTCATGGACCTTGTATGATCTCGAGGAGTCCCGTCATACATCCAGGCGACGGTACGTTCCTGCCTGTGCTACACTTATCGCAAATTAACTCGAGTCTAGTCCAACAGTCATATGCCATCGGAAAGCCTCCAAGTGATAAACTTTGCCTTTTCGGTCACCTGAAGAATGTAGTTGTATTTGCATCCACTGGTAGGTGCACGAGTGTTTGAAAAATTTCCATCTACCTATATCCTCAACCATAGGCGCAACCTGTTTGCCAAACTCGCTCGGCGGTGGCGATCTTGACGGGTAAGGAGAAATGCCACCTCTGTCCTGATCTGATATTCATAATTTATAGGGATCTCTATGAGATTATACAATATCCACCCTTGATCCTCCCTGATCATTATGATCCAGCGTCTTATCCTTCGGGAAAGCCTTTCACGATCGAACATCCCAGCACAATTGACGATGTGTGTAATTTTGTTGTGGAATATATCAACTCAGATGTTGTGGTACGTCGATTCTGGGTGAGCGTATGTTGATCGATGGCTCAAGTGGGCTACAGGGGCTGGTGTCCGACAAGCATATTACTATTGCAGGTAAGTTTTTTTTCTACAAGGATCAAACACTCCAGCTTATTGTGTTCACCGCAGATCAAGCTAGCGTACGTAGTGTCATCAAAGATGTACAGAGCTCGAACTCAGATTATATCATAGGACGGGACGTTCAATGAGGCATGCCTGAAGCTAGCAGCCCTTCATAGCCAAGCCGTTGACTACCCAAAGAACGGATGGAAGGTCAACGTTGAAGACATTCCTCGCAACCTCATCCCCTACAAACCTGATTGGCATGCAGCAGAGGTGGAATCTCCCCGACCGACAGATTATTATGAATCCGACCGGGCCTTGGGTCACCTATATCGTAACATCAAACTCGACGATATTCCCACTTATATTCCTCAGAAGCTACAAAAGCCGCTGAGTGATCTTATCTCCGTTACACTTCGTCCTTTAGTCGAACGACAGCTGAAGCGTCGTGAAAGACCTTCGAAACTTAACGTCTCAATGAACAATATATACTCGATATACGTCGACGAACTCATCTACGTTGCAACCTGTCACACACTCTCACGGGTACCCGGTGCGCGCCTGCGCGAGGAGGAAATCATCGTCGGAACTATCCTTGACAAGTGCTCACAGAAGCGCTTCAAAAATGATCGGACATATGCAATGAGAGAATGCATTTCGGTCCTCATTCGTGATATTCGAGGCAGAATGCTACCGGAGAGTATGGCGGACGCGTCGCCCGACGAAGTGCGGGATGGCTTAGAGAACGGGTGGTCTGCTTGGGCGCTGAGTCAGGAGAAGTACAAAGCGAGTCACGAGGAGGGAAAACAGGCTTATGAGGCAGGAACACAGGCTTATGGCACGCAAAGTTTTGGTTTGGTTGCGTTGGGAATTGTGCTGGACTGTCTGGAGGAGTTGGGGGAACTGCCCTTAACACAGGCTTAGGATACCAAATATTGTACAATGTATAGGCTCGGTTCGTACTTGGAGGAGTACTAGGAAAAATTGGCACGGTTATTAGATCACATGATCTTTGATCTTTGCCACAGACGCGTCCGCCGAGGCCGTGTCTGTGATCAAGAAACTATCCTAAACCATCCAAGTTGTTCACTCACTGCCACTACTATAGCTATCATTGTCATTCAGCCCCCGCTATCACAATACTAGAGCGGTCAACGGTAAGAAGGCGTAACAGTGAGACACTGCGTTGGCACTAAACCGTCTGTCGTGGTATAAGCATAGGTCGGGATTATCTTTGCACCAAGCCTGTTTATCGCGTCCATTATTAGTGAAAGGATAAACTCTATAACTCACAGGTATGACTTGAGGTACCATTTGGGCTCTTGATTCTTTCATCGCTTTGTCGCAGTAGACAAACAGCACTTGGTTTATCGTTATTTCTGCGTGCCATGACAGTCTACTGAACTTTGCCAAGAAGGATGCCAACTTTGCCAAGTAACAAAAAGAGTAACAGTCCTCATTCGTTGGAAGCTAGGATGAGAACCACGTTCGCGAGTGCTCGGACAGAGTGCGCCCACCTCGTCGAGGAAGTTGAAGTTCATATGTAAGTTGCTCAGCATTCTTCTACACGATGAACAATACCTCCTTTGCGTTCAAAAGCAATTCGGCGCAGACCACCCTGGCCCGTATAAAAGAGCAGCACGAAGCAAATCGCGCCGACTTGTCAGCGCAACTTCAGGCCAATGAAGTAAGCTTCATAGAGAACGGCCGAAGCATCCTCTTTCGTTGACTAGTCTTCAAGGAGAAGATCCAGGCGTTGTGTGCAGAGTATCCTCAGTTGCTCGATGACCTCGTTCCCCAGCGCATACAAAATGTAGATACGATGAAGGCTATGGGTGAGTCTTCCTAGCGTATCTAAAGCGCATATATCCAGGATGATCTTGCACACAGCCCATGCATCGGACGTGGAAATGCGTAAATCACGAAAGAGGCTGATGGAGAAGGCAAAGACACGTCTCGATGACGCACGAGAAAGGCACAAGGTCTGAGACTGATGCCCTTCTCTCAAACGCAACAGAGCTTAACGCGACACCCACCCACAGCTCGCTATGGATGCCTCCGAACTCGTGAAGCGTTACAAGGCACTTGTCCTTACGCTGTAAACGTGTTTATCCAGCGCTTTTCACTTAGGTTTTCAGTTTGTGTTCCTTCCCTCTCTGTAATTCGTAGATGTTCGTATCGCCGCCTTGTATCAATAAATCAAATTATAATTATCTGGTCTTTTGGTCCGTCGACCTATTTCTAAAACCGGTCACTGGGCTCCATGATTTTTTGAGCTTGAGACATTGATGACTAGATTAAATCTCACCAATTCACTGGCGGAACGTTGGAGATGATCGTGCTTGGGGGGTGGTTGCGATATCTCGGGCCGAAGATTCAGATATTCGGACATGAACACGCGTAATATCATGTTCCATCGGCGCATGGTCAATACATCAAGTGCCGATGCATCATCCTAGAGAATGTGAGATCAATAGCAATGACAAGCGCATGAAAATGATAACGAACGCGAAGGGTGTGCCAGACACGCGGGAATGGATATGCGATGATATGAAGAATGTTGACACCTTTCTGTAGAAAGGGTACGTGATCATCTCCGATATACCCGTAATTATATTGGTTCCCAGAACCCGTTCGAGGCAAGAAGAAGCTGCGAAAGTTCGTAGACGTTTCTGCTTCATCAAGAGCACCAACATCCTTGAGCCGAGTTTCTGCGGAAACCATGGCATCAAATAACCAAGCTGTATCGATAAAATAGGACCTTATTGTTGGGTTCGGGGCGCCGAGGAGGTCGAGGAGGATGATGTGTTCGATGGTCGATAACTCCGTCAAACTTGCATGCCCAAGCAACCGTCGTTTAGAATTAGGCGCTATATAAGTTGTTGACCATTTGCCTGCGAGATGTCTAAACGAAAGTACACCATTGGTTTAGTTCTGATATGCTATCCTCAAGAGAATTGTTGACCTAGCTCCATATACAGAGTCTGTGTCAGTCCAATCTTTGAAGGCTTCCTCGCCGTCAAAGAAAACGAGTTGGAGGGTCGTGTCTGCCACATCTTCATCATCATCATATCCCTCCTCGAGACGTTGTTTGCGCTGATCAAGAAAGGGGTTCAAAGTCTCTGCTAGGTCGAGCATCATTGCACATGGTGCTGCGGAATCTGTCGCACCCACAAACTGATGGGCTTAGCATACCATTTCCTGTGTGCATAATTGAAGACTCTGCTATGTACCTGATTATCTGGGTAGTTGGGGAAGAATTTGCTGTCATAGTGCGCAGACAATATGACACGGCGTGAGGCGGTTGGATCTTTCGTCGCAATTATGTTGGTGAATGACTGGATACCATACGGAGTGTTGTCTGCAAAGGTGTCCTCTTCGACGTGCCAATCCAAAGCCTTCAAGGTGGACACGATATATTCACGAACGAGGGTTATGTTTTCACTACCCACTGTTACACTCGTTTCAGTTAACTTGGAAGGTAGAATAGACACATACCAGCGCGCGGTATGAGGATCTTCGAAAGATGAGAAGTGGGATTGTTGGTGTCTACATTTGCGACTGGGTCCGTTGCGGTCGCAAGAGCCAAAATTTGTTCTGAGGTTAACTGGATGAAATCACGTTGCCCGAGCGTCGAGCCCTGTATCGTTAATGTAGGCCATAATGCAAACAACAATAGGAGCAAGCTCAGAAATGAAGACTGGCAACGTGGCCGAAGTTCCATTGACTGAAAGATGCGAGCCTAACGGTGAACGGTTGAGCCAGAAAGACCACTGAGATAGATCGGCGTGGTCCGTGGAACGCGAAGTTCCGCGCTGGCTACTTTCCCCTTCGCGCCAATGGCAATCTTTAGCCTATGGGTAGGTTCAACCCTTTCGTCGAGTAATTACCCGAACAATTACTCAAGGCAAGGTGTAAAAGGTCATTAACAAAGCCGGTGGATTGGTCTACCAGCGCAATTTCGCAGGTTGTTCAGAACGTTTATGGGTTCAGCCTTGTCCATGACTGAGTCCTTCTCAGATGGCCTCGCTCAGCTCACATCAAACGAGTACTTAGTCCTCGCTGGTACTCTGCACGGAATTCACGCTATTACAAGTCGCTTATCCCCTACTGGCTCAAGCTCAGGTGCACAGGTTATTGAAGGGGAGACATTTAAGATGACCATCTTGTTGACCGCGACAGGTGCTTGGTCTGACGCACATCACAGCTAACCCCCTTACATTGATATCTTACAGGAACCAAATTCGTTCTTCTCACATCCTTGGCAGAGGCAACAGCGGATTTGGTTCTTCAAAGAGTGTACGAGGCCTATGCAGACGCTGTCATGAAGAACCCATTCCACACTCCGGAGATGCCAGTTCGTAGCGAGGGGTTTGACACACGAATTACAAGCCTCATTGGCACGGGACAACCATAATATCATAAAACTTCGTATCAAACGTAAGTTCTACATATGTTTTTGATGTTGCAAGTCTGACTCGTGGCTTGGTAATAGTATTGTCTTTGATATCGTCTTTGTAATATTGTCGACTCGAACCACTGAAAAAATTCAGACTTTACTGCCCTTCAAAGCTTCATTGACGCATCACTGAGATATTGTCCTCGACCATTCAATTGCAAGATTCGATAATGTTACACTTACAGCACTAGAGCTAGTGGATCTGTTCTCAATTCGGGTCATGAGTCACGTGATTATCTCACATGCGATACAAATACGCGTCGCGCGTCTTGCGACTCTTGCCAGTTTCATCTCCTTCGGTCTCCCGTCATCCAAGTAAAAACCAACGACTACTTCTTTAAGGCTCTGAGACACTTAGACGTATTTGAACAGCCATGCAGATGCAACGCACAACGGCCAATGTAGAAACCCAGGTATTGATCCACGAGTTGTCGTCAGCTTGGACTTGATTGTTCCTCAGACAATAAGCAACAAGCAGAGTTTAGAATGTGTACACACGCTAATAAAAGCTGGATTTGGTTGTATAGCATATTTGAGGTGCGTTTACTATAGCTTTCCGATTCTCATCTCACCTGTTAATTTCAGGGGTCTTCTACCCGCCGAGAACTTCGGTGAATGTGAGTATAGTTTACGAACAGTGGGTAATGTACACTAACCAAAAAACGTAGATCGACTTTCGTCTCAAAACAATGGACGAGCCTCTTCTTCCTCTGGTTCTTTCTCTTCAGACGGAACTACCGGACTGAACATCAGCGGTTTCAAGTTTATGACCCTCAACCGAGGTTTCACTAATGAAGGGGATCGTATAATTGACTACCTGGTGCGCATATATCCATCCATTCTCCATGACAGACGCGCATATATCCATGTTTCTCAGGAGAACGGCATATTTGAAGCCATAGACAAGCAATACCTCCGGAAAGTTATATTCGGCATCTACTTGGTGAGATTAGATATACTTAGATACTCTCTTTTCTGATGTTTAGCGTAGGACAGCAAAGATCCCAATAAGTTTGTCAATTTTAGCCTTCAATCATTGCTAGGTTCTCTGACAGGCTACTCGCGCAGCATTGTGGAGGCTTACACCTTCAATTTTCAGGTAAGTGTTCGGGGCTTTGATATATAGATGTACTAAATGGATGAGGGACGCAAAGTACCACAAGCTGCCTGGAAGCCACACCGCCATACCGATCATGACTCTTGGAGATCAATTGTCGAAGATGTCTCTTGCGCGCCCAGATCCTGTTTCTGACGCTCTCAAGAAAGGGAAGCTGCCAACTCTTGGGGAGGTTAAAAGGAGTGTTAAGGTGCACTAATACTTACTTATTCAGAACCATTTCGTTCTCAAGCGCTTTGTTTCAGGCAATGATCAAGTCGCTTATAACTACTATCAATCAGATGGAAAGCCTTCCAAGTGCGTGCCGATGTCTTTTTGGTTGAGTTCGATGGTAACTCTATGGCTCAGAAAACCGTTACGGAAATTTCAAGTTATTCTTCAACGAAGATGCCCCAGATGACTATCAGCCCCCTCATTTCCAGGCGGCAGATGCCGAAGCTAACAAATGGTTTTTTACCACCCATGTGGCGAATGAAGTGCCAGAACGAACGAGTATCGGCCAAGTGAACGCAGGATGGCATGGGTAAGCACCAAGAATTTTAATACATCAACTTGGGTCCATCTTCTCTATTCAGCCTCGACATGAAAGTGGTCTCAGTATCATCGTATCTTCCTTCTATATCAGAAGACAACAATGCGCCATTCGCAGGTATCACGTCTCACACAGCCCCGAGGTTGACTCCAGTTGAAGAGGCAAGAATCAGAGTAGAGGACGCACAGTTGCAGAAGAAAGATGCGTTGGAACGCAACATCGTCTGGAGCGCAGACGAAGACGAGGATGCCGAAGGTGAAATGGTAATCGACGAAGGCATTGTTTTGTGCAGGTTCGGTGGTGATGTAGTCATGACCCCCGTCGGTATACGCAACGAAGATGGAGGGGTTCAACCATTCCCTCAAGTCAATGATACTTCGTCGCGCGCTCATGTCCAGTATGGCGGTATATCGGAGTCGACCCCGATATGCGTCGGAGACTTGGTCCGTCACTCATCTGTTCCATCTCTTACCTCACTGATGCTCGCGTTAGAACATTAAAAAGGCCGCTCATGACATTGAGGAAACACAGCAGATCCCAGCTACTCAGGAGATTGTTATGGGGTCGCCGATACTCGCTCCTTCACCGAACAAGGCCCCATCCTTGCCTCCTTCTGATGTTGCCTTTTCCGCTTCGGCTATTTCAACTCAAGAGGTTGATACTCAGTACCTCCAGGATCTACTTGGAATGAGGAATGGTGTGTCGACTGCACCTGATTTAGAGATGTTAGGTACGACGTCGATCTGACGTATTGCATCGCACTAAACTAATTCTTTACAGATATGGAGACGCAGGTCCTGGAAGCGTCTGGACCATCCTGCAATCTAGGTACCACTGGTCCGCAGATCCCTCGTAACAACCGTTCCAAGGGCTCCAAGCAGTTGATAGATGAAGGCCAACTTGGCTGTGACTGTGGGATATCGGTGCGTACGCAGCGAAATGGAAAGAAACACAAGTGATTTCGCCCTTCTAGAAGATTGACGATGCTTCTCTACTGTGTGAAGGTGGTTGCAACCGTTGGTTTCACGTTTGGTACGCATTTTCGTCTCTCCCACAAAGCAAGCCCTCTGACAAAGGTTGGCTAGGTGCATGGGGTGCGCAATCATCTCCTTTCTGAATACGTGATATTTCGTTAAATGCGACGTAGATATCACGGTGCACAAGACAAGCGTCTCCCTGCTGAATTTATTTGCTTTGATTGCCGTCTCCGCGGCTCCCACGAGTGGGACATTATCGCGGGGAAGATTCATGATGATATCATTGCCCGATACAAAGACCTAGCCCTTTTCAGGTACAAGTGGCTTGTCCCTTGCGTCAACTTACTTACTTTTTTTCAGGAGGGCTATTAAAATTTATGAAGTGTATCAGCCATCTTCGGCGTCGCTATTCAGGGTGCACACTGGTCAGTTCAATTTTGATCTTATCCCTCATGGTTTCAATTTCATACATCGTCGAAGGGTGCGACACTGCACTGGTTGGTCAGCTTCTGACGAGGCTAGAAGAGGAAGGTAGGTGTATGATCAGTATACGCCAGTCTTCTCGATGCAAATGCCTTTCCAGGCTTTATTGCGGTTGAAAGTATCGTCTCTGATGAGTTGGGTACTGGTGTTACCCGCTCCCATGCGAAAAAGGGCAAGAAAGGCGTTAAATCCAAAAAGCAGAAGGAGCTTCAAAAAACCAAATATGTCTTCCTCACCAAGGCGAAACGATCCAAGGCTTATGCAGATTACTTCAACCCACTCACCGAGGTCGAGAATCGCCTTATGGGCCTATCTGATACGGTCAGAGCTATCAATCATTACGTGTTACGTTGCTAACGCAGGATAACGCTGCTAGGCGCGACGTAAATCTAAAGCAGGACACACCTTAGTGGCGTAAGATCATCATTGTCTCGTGCAACCTGATTGATCATATGTTGATACCCACACATAGTTCGACTGAAATTACAGATTCCAAGTTACATCCTGAGGTTACGGCACAGGCGGGTTCTTCTGATGACGAATCTCAAACCCAAGAAGCGACTCAAAACGTCCTCACACTAGCGGTTGCCCATCAAGCCGAAAAGCGCAAAGCTGGAGCGGATTTAGTGCATCGCGGGAAACGGGTCAAAATATCAATCGGTTCAGGTGTTGATCTTTGCGACTGAAACTTCCCTTGAAGACGTTGTGCTGTATTGTGGTCAGTCCTTGCTTCAAGGAAAAACTGTTACAAAATTCTATATGTCGGTGTGCTGTTCCGAGCTAGTCTTGCTGTGTACTCCCTCCGCTCGCTGGGAATTCTAGGATCATTCGATCAAATTTGTCCGCATTCATTGGTTTCCCGTGCGAGTTTCGCAAGTTGCTAACAGCAGCGCAACGTTATTTTTTGATTTCAGCGTCGAAAGAGAACGTGGTAGGTCAAACAATTCTCACATCTATCCCGTCGTGTCTCCGGCATCCAGACCGTTTAAAGGCGTCCGGCAAGTTCAGACAGCCACAAAATTTTCAGCGGTTGTCCGACAAAGTTAAGTTTCGCTGGTCCAAAGCAAGTATAACTTTTTGATGCCAAGTCAGTCAGATATAGTTTCAGGGTGAATATGCGGTAGCCTTGAAGTCCAGACGCCGCAGGTTACGCCTCTGCCTGGATCTTCGATCTATTCGCGCATGCCACGGTGAACGGGTCGCTTCACATCAGCGAATGATCTTCCCCTTCCTATCTCGTTCACGACACCCTAGTTTGCTGTTACGTTGAACTCACGGTTGCCCATCTAGTGTTACAGTGAGGTAATACCGTCTCGGGGAAACTTTCAATTCTGCTGCACCTCCCATGGGTTGAAGATATAAATTCGACAATTTGATTTTGCTACGAACTTGTCAGACCACGACAAGTGCTGCGAATCTAACATTTTACCTCGGCATGCAAGTCCCATGCCATGTGGTAGTACTATGTATGCTAGTGAGTCTAATCTCATATTTGGCCCACTGCCAACTGGGCGTCTGTGTGGATAAATCAATAAGGCCTGCCCTAAACTTTATAAATGATAAATAATTCGAAATTTGCTAGCACCCTCTTTTTCTATCCCCTCACGATTTGGCAATTCGTCGTACTTCAATTTACAGTCGACGGTCTGCATCGAGAGGCCCTCGCAGGAGATGAAATAATGGTGCATGGCATAGTTTACACCTCCGTATCTCCCTGCTGTCGATTTTACGACTGTTGGGTTCGTTAGCGTGGTGCACATTCAATAGTTATCAATGTTATAATTGCGAACATGGCAATGGTTTCTTCTGTTCACAATTATGGGTCTAGCCTGGTTCTATCAGTGCTGTGCGCACTGCGCAGCGCTCGGCTTAGTTACATGCGATGATACGATCCAATCTGTTTTGCTATGATTGATGTGAAGGAAATACCAAGAAATAGAACTTACGATACCGTGACCGTGGTAGATTTCGACTGTTCTGAATTTCTGACCCTTCATTTCATTGACGCGATCGCCCGCTTTTCCTCGACTAATCTTATCCCTCAACTGTGGCCTCTCGTCCACCCCTACAGTATCTGATTCTACGCGGCTGCGAAAGGAGCTCGTCCGATGCCTTACAAGCTATCAGCCACACTATCAGCTCATTCGTCAGATGTAGGTTCCTCCAATCCATTAGTTCTCGCGGGGGGAATTCATCTGATCGTAACTTCCATAGGTTCGTGCAGTAGCTTCGCCAACAGAAAGTATCATCCTTTCAGCATCGCGTGACTCCACCGCGATCTCCTGGAAACGACCATCGCCAACTGTCCCCTTCATTCCTTCATCTATTCTGCGAGCTGGGTCAAAATTCGTCAATGCTGTACAATATCTCTCTCCGTCGCCTGAAGCGCCGCAAGGTAGGTCTGCCAGTGGTTAGCGTCATCTCATGTAGCATTGACCCAAGGCAGGATACGCTGTTGTTGGGGGACAGGATACCGTCGTCAATATTTTTGCCCTAGGTCCAGCACAGAAAGAGGATCCTGAATATTCGCTGGTGGGACACACCGATAATGTCTGTGCTCTTGGTATCAGCCAATCTGGCACCATCATCTCTGGCTCATGGGACAAGTGAGAATCTTCCATTGCTCAGCAAGTGTACTGTTCTAACATTGAATACCACAGAACCGCCAAAGTCTGGAAACAATTCCAGCTAGCGTATGATTTGAAGGGGCATCAGCAAGCAGTTTGGGGAGTTATTGCCATTGACGACGAACAATTCTTGACCGGTGCGTGACACCACTCACTGTTTGATACGCCAGTGACGGATCCTTCTTCGATCAGCTTCGGCGGATAAAACCATCAAATACTGGGTTCAACACAAGATGATGCGGACTTATGAGGGGCATAAGGACGCGGTTCGTGGCTTGACCCTAATACCTGACATAGGCTTTGCCTCATGTTCCAACGATAGGTAATTTATTCTCGCTATTTTTGGACGAAGTAGGGTGGCTGATTAGGACTAGTGAGATCAGGGTGTGGACGATGCAGGGCGATGTGGTTCATACGCTATCTGGACACACCTCGTTTGTGTACAGTCTGTCCGTTCTTCCTAATGGAGGAATAGTATCGGGCGGTGAAGATCGTTCTGTGAGGGTGTGGCGAGGTGTGTCATTGATCTCCGTCCAACCCCATGGCATTCACTCACAAACATCAGACGGTGAATGTGTACAAATGATCATCCATCCTGCGATATCTGTTTGGGCTGTATCCACGATGCCCAATGGAGATATTGTCAGTGGCTGTAGCGACGGTATCGTTCGAGTGTTCAGCGAATCTGAAGATCGTTGGGCCAGCGCGGCGGAGCTGAAGGCATTCGAAGATCATATCGCAAGCCAGACTATTTCGTCGCAGCAAGTGGGTGACGTCAAGAAAACCGATCTTCCTGGTCCAGACGCATTGCTTCATCCAGGTTGGTGATCACTATTCACAGATTTTGTGAGGCTGAATTGAAATTGCACAGGTAAGAAACCTGGAGAAGTGAAAATGATAAGAAACGGTGACCTTGTTGAGGCGCATCAGGTGAGCACTCATGAATCAGCAAGATAATCATCTAAGCCAGTGCAGTGGGATAATGCAACGTCAAACTGGCAGAAGGTCGGCGATGTCGTGGACGCCGTCGGCTCTGGAAGGAAGCAGCTTTTCGATGGCAAGGAGTATGACTACGTGTTTGACGTCGATGTGCAGGAAGGCGCACCACCATTGAAACTCCCATTCAATGTGTCCGGCAAGTATTTCATACTCGTGCTTTGGACATAAATTTGATGTTTTTCTTCATCACAGAGAATCCATATGCGGCTGCTCAACGCTTTCTGGAACAGAATGATCTGTCATTGAACTACATCGACGAAGTTGTCAAGTTCATAGAGAAGAATATTGCGGGTGTCAATTTAGGCGCCAGCAATGAATACGTTGACCCGTACACCGGTAAGCATCGATGTTCAGTAGTACATCATGTACTAGATTGCCATCAGGAGCATCAAGATATCAGACTGCCGCTACCTCAGCAGCGCCAGCCCCGTCCACGGCTTATATGGATCCTTTTACGGGTGCAGCTCGGTACAGTGGCGCCCCTGTCCCTACACCCCCAGTTCCTTCGGTGTCACCTTCAGCTCCGAAAATCATACCCTATGTAAGATTTTTCTAGATAGCGATAGTTAAGCTCAATGCTGATTTCCGCAGCCCAAGTTTGTCTCTTTCAAACAAGCTAATGTATCAGCAATGCAAACCAAGTTGTACCAATTTGACGAAGCACTACGCAACGAAATTGTACGCACGCGATTGAGCTGCATTGAGCAACCTTCTGAACCCAGACATGCCAGTCCACTGCAACCCTTGCAATGTACCCCGAAGAGTTGGAGATCGTTGAGGAAGCTTTCACTTATCTTTCTCAAGTCACTTCGACACCTTCTCAAGTGTCTCTTCCACCCCTCGGTGGCACCCACGCAGAAGCTATCATACAGATTCTAGAGCGATGGCCGGCGTCCCAGCGATTCCCTAGTAAGCATTCCATCGTGCTAATTTCATCACTTTACTGACCGCTCTTAAGTGATGGATCTAAGCAGATTGGTAGCTGCATATTGCGCAGATGCTTCTGCAGTCCCCGGTGGACGAGAACGATTTCTCGCATCCCTATTCAAGGCATCTGATTGGACTGAAGTCCGATCACATGGGAAAGCTATGTCGAAGGCTCAAGAAACCAATATTCTGCTATTATTCCGCACGGTAGCTAATTGTTTCCAAGAGGGAACTCCTGTGAACGAAGGGCAGTGGGTCGCACAGGTAGGTGACTTCATTTTTCGGTTAAAGTAGTAGTTCTCACGGGAAGCAGGTTTTCGAAGCGCTCAGTCATGCACCTTACGCACTTCTGACGAAGGTTCAGCGCGTAGCTTTGGCGACCATCCTTTTCAAGTATGACTTCACTTGACCATATCAGGAAAAATGACTAAATGTCGAAACAGTTTCTCTTGTGCCTACTTGACAACATCCGTCGCTAGAGATGTGGTGAACCAACATACTGGATTAGCCCTTCAGGTACTCATCAGAAGCATGTTCTTGACCGTCATCAACTAAGCAATTCCTAGTTGCTACGTTCAAATACAGATGATGCAGAGGTTACCTATCGCACCCTGGTTGCATTGGGGAACGTGGTAAGCGTCCTTCCATTCCGTACCAAGACTGTTTGCTCATCAATCTAGATCTATGCTGGGAATACGCGCGGCATTTCGTTAGATTCTGCCCAATCTGCGGAATTGCAAACAGTAATGTCAGCTCTCCCAGCATTCCCTGACGATAGAATCAGGAATGTGGTCGACGAAATCAGGACACTGCTATGATGAACTCACTTTCCTTGGGTATACTTGATGGACACATTACCTGCAGATACACCTCCTCGCGTGACTCAGGAGTCTAGACATCTTGGCATGGAATGGATAACTGGTTTTGGGGCGAGTTGTGGAGGTTTATGGACTAAATACATGGTGTCCAGTGCACTTTTGCCTTCGTTGTACAAAGGTAGTCAACTAATCAGCATTGAATCAGCACTTACAAAGTGACCGGACCTAATAATAGCCTAAGTCCTCAGTCAGTTCTTCATCAGCTCCATGACCATCCTTGCTCGGGTGTTTGTTGTGAGACACGGAGAGACGGACTCAAATCGCAACAGAATCATTCAGGGTCAACTGGATACACAGCTCAATGCCACTGGTCTTGCACAAGCTGCGGTGACTGCGGAGGCGCTCAAATCTGTTTCCTTCGACAAAGCTTTTACGAGTGATCTTCAGCGAGCTTCTAAGGTGAGACCAAACGTCTGAAACCATATATAACATTTACAGCGTTCGATAACACTCGGAAACTCATATGTCGTAGACTGCCGAAAGGATTCTCCAGTACCACACTGGCATCGAGTTAGTCAAAGACAGCGCGTTGCGAGAAAGGGTGAGAGTCGAATTTAACCTCGAACTGTTGAAAACTTGTTCATCTTTGGACAGTTTATGGGCGAGATGCAAGGCAAGAAGGGGCCAGTCGACATGAAAGAAATAAGTGACCTGTCCTCGATAGAGACAGACGAAGCTTTTGCTCAACGTTGCATCGCTTGGTATAACCGGGTGTTAATACCGTACATCTCCGTCACCAAACCCGACGTCTCAGGGGGCCAATGTCGGAACATACTCGTTCTATCGCACGGGGCGTTTATAGCTACGCTCTTTCGCATCATGATCTACAGCAACCATGTTACGTGTCCCGCAGAGTTGAAGATTGGAAGCCTTCCTACATTGGGCAATACCAGTATATCTGTCGTAGAATACAGGATAGTTTCGAGAGGGAAGCGTAGAGAGGTGGAAGCTGACATATTGAAGTACGGAGATATTTCCCACTTGCGTGGACTGCATGTGATGGAAGAAAACGCTGATGTATTAGTCGATCAATCATAACTGCCAATTACTACCACCGCGCACATTGTCAGCGACAATAACATCGAGGGAGAAACGATCGAAAGAGAAAGGAAGATCCCGCTATTAAGACAAACTAGTCGCAAGATCAGCAGTAGAACGAACAGAAATTTAGTGCACACACCTAGTAATTCCACGTCATGTCTTTCTCCGCTGCTTGTTCTCTTTCTCGCCTTAATTTTTGGCGTATGCGAATGTGAGAATCATGGTGCCCAGAAGCTCTATCTCTGTGCAAGATATGTTCAAGCTCGTGATCAGTGTGGTCGTCAGTGTCAGTGCTGGTTGTCGTCGCAATAATTCTGGTTGGACTTCACCAGATTGATATCAAGAAAGCCATATCGGAGGCGTCTTCCGGGAAGACCTTAGCCCTACCGGTGATATTGAGCAACACGATTGTCAGGTCCGCTTTTAAGATAGAATTGATACAATGCTAGAGATTTGCGCTGAGTAGACAACAAAGGGTATGCGCAGCATTGCATATTCTCGTCCCAAGGTGCCAGCTATATGTGCGGTCATCAGGTCCAGTGATCTGGAAAGATGTCAACATAACGCCAAGCCAAGATGAGACTGACCCAAGACTGACCTACATATAATGCCACGGGGTGTCACCCAAGGCGGTTGCACTCAAGCCATGACAGCAAGACGAGGTCCCGAATAAAACTTCACATCGTTCAACGCTTGTCGGCCGATCAGTGAAAGGCCAGCAGGCTCAGTGAATACATATCTGACCATGTGAAGTCAGTCAGGTCATTAGATGGACGTGATGATTTCAACATCTCCGGCTCATCCACAGTTGTTCCTGTGGAGTCTTTCAAGTCAGGCTTCCCCAGTGCGATACAAAAAAAAATTGTTCCCCGCGTAGTGCTGTTGGCAGAACGTTGCCATTCTGCCAAGTGACTACTGCCGCCGTGTCGGCAATTGGGTCATGAGGCTCATGACAAGTCACTTCACTCCCACAGAAGCGTCCGATGTCCTATGTGCCGATCCCGACGGCTCGCTTCCCACTGCGTGGGGTATGCTGGGGGTCGACGACTAATATCAAACTCTATATCTTCAACCTCTTGAGCGTTGCTTGGGCAACAGAATATTGTATCAGGCTATCCGAACGCTTATTGTATCAATCTGATTCTGGAGTAACAAGGCATGCGAGTTTGAAACACTTCAACACCTCGGGGTAACTGCAGTGTCGAATCTCGATGGTACACTGGTGAGCCAGAGGGTTGCAAAATAAGATGATTGCACACCACCGACTGTCCGGGTCTACCGCCGACATGATCTTGGGTACATCGCTTCAAACATGACGATTCTCCACTCGAAATATATCTAACTTTCACCCAATGTAGCTATGGGATGCTCATGAACGACTCGACCAGGAGGAGCGCAAACATCTTACTCACTGCGAATCGATGTATTCGAAGCTGTTTGTTGCCTTGCTCTGGACGGTCAAAGACATATCAGGGCTAGCCCCCGCCTCGAAGGATTTAGCAAGGATTTAGACACTTTGGGGCAGCATCGCAAGTCCGGCAAACTCGGAGTCCAAGTGGATTTGAATTTTAAACACCGCTTCGAGCGATTTGAGATGCCGCCAAATGACGACAGACTGCATCACGTTGGTGTGTCCCACTCTCGCATCCTTACCATCATCACCTCACCTCATTGCCGGGGCTCAGCGCTCAGCCTGTGGCCCTATCATCATCGTGATTTGTCACGTTTTCTTTGTCTGCACCTTTGGCAAGCACATTATGGTTCTGACTTGATCTGCATTACTTGCGCAACTGTTTACACGTTCATGAAATGAAGGGGGTTGGTAGGTGAGGATACTTACAACGGTAGCACTAGGGGGTGTCAATCTACAAATCCAAATTATATTACCGAGACTAGTGGTGTGGAGAGGGCGGTCTACATCGACGACTTTACCAACGTACGTGTGTCTACTCCGTAGTCTACCTTGACCAACAGTTCATCTCGTTTACCTATTAGGTCATTCACATCACTAAATCCACACAAACCCATCGTAACGTGTAAGTCACAGATGCTTTGCATCAAAATTTGCTCTACCCCCGCTTGGCCGGCTATCGCAAGTCCATAAACAATAGGTCGGGCGACTAAACAAAAGTATAAGATGGGAACAAAAAGGACGGTAGATGACACACTTAAAACACCCTGTGCTCCGATTGCAAGCGCCTTGATTATGTCGCTTCCTGTTCGAATTCCAGAATCGAATAGGACAGTCAGTTTACCCGATTTTTGCGCGTCAAGAACTTTCTGTGAGCGCATGATCATGTCGAGCGCATCCAATGAGGCTATTGCGCCATCTATCTGACGACCCCCTAAACATCTCAATTCAACACAGTGGCGAACAAACAGACAATGTCGACAGTGATACGTACCGTGATTAGAGACGATAATCCCGTGGATGCCTATGTCGATCGCCTTCTCCGCATCCTGGTGATGTTTATGTCAGCAATAGCTCGTAACAACTCTGGATGAGCGCACCTTGACGGCTTGTATTCCCTTGAGCAAGATGGGGCCGTCCCAGTTGTCCTTGACGAATTGAAGGTCGTCCCATGTTCTGAAGATCCCAAATCCTGTCTCGACAAGCCACTGGCTCGCAAGGAACATCGATTGTTTCGTTTCCTCGTCACCTGCCGCGGCTTTCTTTCTGATCTCTTCCTGATCGAATGGAAATTTTGGACGCTCATGTCGAGCAACGAGCCCATAGCGTTTCATAAACACCGGGTCCGCCATACCCTGTTGGACGCCGAACCCATGTCCCGCTGGGCTGTATCCGATGCGATGGTCATGTGATCGCCATCCGACAATCATTGTGTCTACCGTGATAACGAGAGCAGTATACCCATTTTCCTTCGCACGTTTGAGGACGGACAATGCCACATCGGGAGAACGAGGCCTATAATATAATCAGGTTTCGCTATATGACACGAGACGGCACTCACCAGTAAAACTGATACCATCGTTGTCCATTCAGCCCATTGGCTTCCGCTACATCCTCAAGGGATCGCGACGCAGAAGAACTTAAAATCATCGGTACACCGACTGCCGCAGCTGCACGAGCTGTCGCAAGCTCTCCGTCAGCATGCACCAGACCTTGTTTGCCGACTGGTCCTACAAATATTGGTGAAGAGACTTTCATACCCAAAATTGTCGTCTGACAGAAGGGATTAGGAAGTCCTTGTTAACCATCATGTCCAACGCTTGCCTCAACATTGCGCAATGTAGCATTGTTCAACATGCGCGGGACGATCTTCCACCTTTCAAATGCCTTCCTGTTAGCATCATCGGTCGAACAGGTACCTGCACTCTTCAACGTATACAGGTATGCAACTGTCAAAACTCGTTCAGGTTCAGTTGTACCATCTGAATGTTGCAGCATACTAGAATTGTCCTTCATAACCTCGCGGGCTTTATCTTCGATTTCCTGGGCATCGACCGTACCGAGCACTGGCCCCTTGCCCGAGCTATAAATCTGCGACAACCAAGAAATCCATTTGTTAGGTGGAGGTTGAGACGCCATAGACATCGTTGGTTCACGACTGTAAGTTCAATCTGCTACTGACGAAGGTTACTGCTGGATAATTCTTTTGCGCAAGCTTCATATACTCCAGTCTGATTGCGTGGCATGTCATTTCCGACGATGACGTTCAAAAGGTCTCAGCGATGCTAACCCTAACAGGCCTTTGGCGTGCACTGTCTCATTACGGATCATGATTCATAGAGGTGTGTGAAATCAACCTTTTTAGACATGCGGATTGGGGTTTGACAGCCAGAAAATGTATAGGTCTGTCTGTCATAGTCTAGTCCTGCCGAATCTGTCGCATCTTTCCGGTCCTGCTGCAACCTATTTGAGCAGTGCGGTGATCACGCGAGCTCGGGGCGACGATACCTTTTGGGGTGCAAGCCCGGGGACTACACTAGGAAGCAGCACAAATGCACGCTAAAGTCAGACTCAAGAACATCTTTGCCGGGCTCAGGCTTGCTGGTGCCCAGAAATGTGGACTATCAGTCCAGCAGATTGCCAGCAGAAGAGATTACTTTGTTGGTAGGGTCGTGATCAGAAGTCTGCTATTCTGCCAACCTGTTTGGTAAAGCTAGTTCTGCCTGGTAGATGGCAAAATTATGTGCATCGTTCCCCACGCCGCCGATGTCGACCGCCTTTTCTCGGATATGGATAGCACTCAGTCTCCGAAGCGCTGCAATCTCTCGGTAGACATTCGAAGTACCGGCAAAGAGTCGTTACCATAGTCATCAGACTCGGCCGCGGTTAATAAAAGCCAATTTGTCGACATCATGTGCACGTGCACCGGTGCTTAAAGGCCTAACCAGGCATCAACGTCGGTGTAGCTGCTGATCTAAAAGTCAAATACGTCACTCACACCTCAAACTCGGAACACCGATGATGATCTTGTAGGTCCTGAATGCACATCACTCGATTAGATCAACGTAGCATTTGTGCTACTGCAACACAAGAAAGAAGTTATGGAAACGAGTGCCGGTTGACGGAAATGAAGTGTTGAGAGGCCAAGTTCATGGTCTTCCACCGAAATCTGTACGAGATCATACCATACACTGTCATACACGTACTTAGCCTTGTAGCGCATTGAAATTTTGTCAAGCGGCAGAAGTTGGGATTCTGTCACCCCTGCCAGTTATGCTGGCACAATTACCTGTAAATAAATCTGCCCCCAGTACTATCTGTCGGACTGTGCCTCATCTATCTTTGTGGCGACAGACTCTGACCAGGCGTGATCCCCCTCACGACGATTTGGGATCAGATGACAATTTGGCATGTCTTTCGATGCACCATGTATAGCTCGTTTACGTCTAAAACCATATATTTGCCAGGTGTACCGTGTACGATGCACCGTGGCGCCTTATTAAAGCACTCACACGGCGCATTGAAAGGGCCGCCACTGTGTGGCAGTGAGCGCACACATACATTCCACTTTGATACGTAACCAAGCTTCAATTTTTGTCTCTGCAAATTCATTCTACCGGTATCCTGATCTGTCAGGTAAAGTCCTGCGGCCTGGTATTGTGATGCGCAATATCATATTTCCTCTCGGATTTGTATTGATCAGTCAGGACTTTCGGGCCCGCACGAGGAGAACCTTCGAGTCAGATAGGCTACGGCCCGACTTCAGAGTATACTCTGCGCCAAATATCATTTTAATAACAAAGAACAAGCCATAACCTCCGGTCACGCAATTTTCAGAGGTATTGTGAATGTTCATTCCAAAAGGAGGCGCGGGCGCACGATATCTGGTATACTTCGCTCATAGAGGGAAATTTGACCAGTTCATTATCGGTCATCCAGCGCACCATGCGAAGAATGACACATAAAAGCAACTAATGTTTATCTTGGTCTACGACTCAATGTTCTCCCCTCTGCTCTTACGTTTGAGGGAGTTGCCACCCAGATTATGATTGTTTCGATAAGAACAGAAAGATTGGTAAGTAACCACCCAATCTCTCCACTTGAAGCTAATCTATGTGTTCTACTAGTGGGGCAAGCAGAAGCAGTGAATCCAAGGCATCATCATAAACTTTCATGAAAAATCTGTCAGCATTAAATGCATGAATAATGGTGCCAACATGGCACTTCCTTGAGAGATAGCGTCCGAGGCTTGGGAGGCCGCGGATATCCTACAAATAATTAAAAGAAACTTACGGAGCTCGAGGAAGTGGTAAAGGAGAAAGAGAATAGGCTCTTGCGCTCACAGTAGGTGTGTGTGTCTTCTCCATAGTTATGTTCAGAAATTGATGGGGACCATCACCATGGTTCTTTGTTCGGCGCGAAGAGTGCTAACCTCCGAGAACCCATAGCGTTCATACTTGGACCCAAGCTCGACTTTTACCCCAATGGGCAAGTCCGTGTGACATCAACCTGCGATCTTCGTGCGTCATTTGTGTGCCAACCTTCGACCAAGCCCAGCAAGAACGGAAAGGAGTAAGGATGCAACTCATAGTAGGCAGTCCGCAAGATCTCCCGCAACTAATGCGATTCTGGGTGAATGAGGAGCTGTGTACCCTCATCCCAAACTAGGCTGCCTGTTGTTCTCATGCCTACCCTTTGATGTTGTAAGACGTACACAGTTCCCGTTGTGGCTATATGAGATCACTTGTCATTTTCAATGCAACCTCTACCAAATCTTCTGCTAATGCAAGCGAGTCGGCATACACAACGGATATTGCAGGATCGTTCGCAATAAGTTTGACGATGCCTGTGAATACTTCGCTGCACACAGTTTTAGTTTTAATGGCCACGTCAGACAGTAGTATGTTCACAATAAAACGGAGGTGTAAAAAACAAAACCACCTTGATGTCGTCGTTATGTCATCCCGGAACAATAGAATAGAAATAGAATAAGAGTATGACAGTAGAAAGGACTAAGGTACACTCGCCCCTGATCTGCGTATCATCATATGCAGGAGAGGTGATGTCCAGCAGTAGATGATATTCCGGATCTCCACTGCTACGGGAACTGAGGTATCGCCAATCATACAAGTCGGAACGAAGGTTGCCTGGAGCGCGGGTCACTGAGCGGCTGAGAGTGTACCGGTTCACAGCCGGCATTCTGAGACATATCAAGGCTTGACTGGAGGCTCAGTGGGGGGAACACCCAATTCTGGGAAGTCATTGGGTCTTGCAATTCTTTTGGGTTCCCAGTCTTGCTCTCCAGCAGCACTTAGTTTCTGATACGTCCACACTAGTAAGATCTTGAGAGACTTGCTGGACGAAAACTCACATAGTATTCCTCCCTAATATCAAACTTTTTCTTTTTGCGATCAAGACCTAGAGCTTGCTCGCTGCTCATCTATGAGAGATTGAGTACATGGTAAGAATCCCCATGATGAAGTCAAACCTGCTTGACTTTCTGGTCCTGTAGGTCATATCGAGTTTGTGTGAAAGTCTGAAGACCAAACGAGGCCCCAATTATGATGAGAAGAAAGGGAACACCGAACAGTGCAGGATTTCGCTTCAACCTTGAATGGAGCGGTGACGGATTGATGGGCTTTGAAGAAAATGGCATATGATGTTCAGCCTTGGTCAATGGTGGTACTAGTAGTAGCCAGGCGTGGACAAGAACTGACTGCCTTTTCGGGATGATTCAGAATTATCCGAAGATATCCGAAAATTATATCATTAATCTCATTTCTTTTCCACATCGCAGCTCTTGCCAACTGGCTGAACCCGTATCACAGAAGCTCCTTTGTCCATGAGCGGTATGTCAGTCTTTTCAGCACCGCCGATCTTTGATTACCGACTCTGTCGCAGTAACCGTCGTTCTTGGTTCGCAATGGGGAGATGAAGGCAAAGGCAAGCTGGTCGATATCCTATCGGCTGACTTCGACGTCTGCGCGCGATGCGCAGGTGGCAATAATGCCGGACACACAATCGTCGTGCCTGTTGGACCGGAGAAGGTGAAGACCACCTTTGCTTTCCATCTTCTCCCAAGCGGTTCGTGATCAGTTCTTATGATCCGTTGTATGTCATTGATCTATCCATTCGGTAGGTCTGGTAAACCCAACATGTGTAGGCCTGATTGGTTCTGGAGTTGTTGTCCATGTGCCTTCCTTTTTTGAAGAGCTCGATGCCTTGGAGAAGCAAGGTCGGGTTCATTATGGTTGAATGTGCTTTAGCGATGACATGGTTACCCAGGCCTGAACTGCTCGAATAGATTATTTCTTTCAGATAGAGCTCATCTCGTGTTCGACTTCCACCAAATTGTAGACGGCTTGAAGGAAGTGGAGCTCGGTGGTTCCAGGTATGAACTTTGATGTGATTCTTACAATTCTTATCAATAACAAACCTGCAGCATCGGAACCACGAAGAAAGGGATAGGCCCGGCTTACTCCGGGAAAGCCTCTCGTTCGGGCCTCCGAGTGCATCACCTTTTTAATCATGATACCTTTGCGGAAAAGTTTCGCAAGATCGTGGAGGGCCGTTTCAAGCGTTATGGCCATTTTGAATATGATACAGAGGGCGAGATTGCGCGCTATAAGGTCGTATCTCATGTTTTCCCCGTTAAATATCATCACTGAACATGACGTAGGTTCTTGCACAGCGACTAAAACCTTTCGTTGTGGATAGCGTAGAGTATATTCATGGCGCGCTGGCTGCGCGTAAAAAGGTCCTCGTTGAAGGTGCAAATGCGCTCATGCTTGACCTGGATTTCGGGACGTATCCCTACGTCACCTCATCATCCACCACAATTGGCGGTGTATGCACTGGTCTTGGCATACCTCCTAAAGCGATTGGACACACCATTGGAGTTATCAAGGCATATACCACTCGGGTTGGAGGAGGACCATTTCCAACTGAGCAGCTTAACGTTGGTCTTCTTGTAACAATACATACTCAGGTATTCACGTATTTTCAGCACATCGGTGTCCACTTCCAAGAAGTTGGAAGGGAGTATGGCACTACCACAGGCCGAAGGAGACGTTGCGGCTGGCTGGATCTCGTCGTCATGAAACACTCAAGCCTCATAAACGGATATGATTCGCTCAACTTGACGAAATTGGATGTCTTGGATGAATTAGAGGACATCAAAATCGGGGTCAAGTACATGATCGACGACAAAGAACTCCAATATTTCCCAGGTGAGTTAACCGTCGGACAAAGCGAAGCATTATTCACAATCCATCAGCCGATCTTGATGTTCTGGCCAAAGTCACAGTGACCTATGTGACTCTTCATGGGTGGAAGACGCAGATAAGCTCGATAACATCGTTTGAGGACCTCCCAGATAACTGCAAGAGTTACGTAGGGTTCATTGAGAATTTCTTGGGTACGCCTATAGAGTGGATAGGTGTCGGACCAGGACGTGAAAGCATGCTGAAGAAGACCGGCAGGATATTAGCGTAGCAAGTTACAGCTGAACAAAGTATTAGACTATAGCGGTTCTCAAAGTCGAACCTTGAAAAAAATCATGGTGAATTCGGATGCTGCCGATACGGCAGGTTTTGAACTCCGACCTGCCCTGCCAGCGTGCTCAACATCGTTGCTGCTGGTGTCGACGCTGCTAAAGCTTTAATCTGATTCTTAATCGCTGTCAGTAGGAATATCCTGGATCATGTCACGATCCAATCAAAGAGGTCGAACCAATACATCTGCTGGTATGGACACCTCAAAGAAGTGTACTATCCATTGGGAGGGGGTCCGTAGTGCTCGTACTGAACGCCTACTTGCCTGGTGCAAGGAAAATGAAGACGCACGCATCAAGCTTTTCTCTGATTCTGTAAAGGATGCCAAGGAGCAAGGTCGGAAGAAGAAGCAGAGTGGTACTTCGAGAGATGTTGTGTATTCACAGGTCACACAAGCTGTATTTTCGAACGACGAGGATCTGGAGGTTCAACGACTCTTCAAGGAGGACCCCAAGGCATTCATAAAACCAGTTTCAACCCGTTTCGGCACATAAGTATCTAGTTCCTGCGTCATCCATCTTCCCACTGGAATCACTGATCAGATGTCTCAGACTGAGGAAAAAATACAACGAATTTAACAAGGACCTCAAACAGTCGGGAGCAGGAAAGACATATGCGGAGCTGCAAGAAGATCCAAAGATCAAGTCTTTGATCGGTAAGTTTCAGCTGCTGTTGATCTGCGCCTGTCTGAACCATGTCTCCGTCAGATACAAAGCTCGAAAAATTTCCCTGGTGGCCTGAGCTTCATGGCTGGTGGCGGACAAATCCAGCCTTCAATCATGCCTTCTCTACTGCGGATGCAGGGCAAGATTTTGCATCTGCTGCATTGGAACATTTCAATATTTCCAAGCACCCACAACCACCGGCTACAGTTGACGACGATGCTCGCACGGATGATGATGGAGACATAGTCAAGGTCGATACTCGCAGTGTGGACGATGGTGCCGTTGTCGATGTGGCAGATGAAATGATAGTCGACCAGCCCCCCCGCATAGAATCACGATCATCAGCATCATCATCGCTTGTACCTTTGGACCGTGGTCCTAGCAACACACCTGACTCATTCTCACTGCCTCCATTGCCACACTCATCAGATATTCAATGATAAAATGATATTGGCATATAAAGAATTATAATATGTAAAACTGCTATAATAAGTCTAATAATGATACATCAAATTGTCAAGCTTTATATTGTAGGATAGACATGGCAGGACTTGTCAAATATGCAAGGATGAGACTTCATAGCTTCGCTTGTCAAAGGAACAAAGATTGTTGATGTAAGATCTAGCATCGTATTTATGACACATTCATGGACCGTGCTCCCTTCGATTATAATGGACGCTTGCCTCGACAGAATTCACAAGTGTCACCATGGTGATAGTGTTACGGTATACTCATTCTCTTCGTTTCTCCTTTGTTACCGGACAATGGTACATGGATACGGCCCTTAACGAGCGACCAATCACTTTTCAGACCCTTACTCATATCATCGCCAAGCTAACCTTCCGTACCAGTAACCATCACTATGTTTAGCCGACTATCTCTTATCAAAGCGGGCTGTCCGCACCATGGTTACTATCTCCTATCTCTTATCTCTTATCACTTACCAAGCGGGCTGTCCGCCTTCTATCTTGATACGCATTTACAAGCTCCGCTTGAACTCTTGCTATATAGATACATAGCATACCACATGTAGTTCTTCACTTTAATCTACTGGGTTTTACCTGGAACAAGTCCTTTAGCAAGGTCTCCAACCTTGCTATCTAAGAACCACCATTCTAAGGAAGTCGCCGATACTTGCCTTAGCCAGAAACCTTTGACCTCTCATTCGAGAGAAGAACCACGTCTGTCTCGCCGAATCTCAGTCCACTCGGACTAAGACAGCTCGACATACCCCAGTCGTAACAAAAGATTAAAGTCCACTTCATAGACGCCGCCACCTGCGACGTCAGCAGACACCACGACTTCGTTAACTCCTTTGATCGGAGCTTTGAATCTAGGCGCGCTACCGCCGATACCACCATTAAATACAATGGCGACCACTACCAAAGAGATAGAAATCAAGATCGGCTCTCCTCCCGAATTCGACAGAGATCGCGATGAATTGCACAGGTTCATGCTGAACTGTAATGCGTACCTAGATATCAACGATAAAATCTACGACAGTGACAAGAAGAAAGTAATCTTCGCACTCTCGTTTATGACCAAGGGCAATGCTGCCGCTTGGAAAGAAGACTTCATGGAGACCGCTCAGAACGCCAAGTTGAAGAATACCGCGGGAAATCTCATCGGGTATGGCACCTGGGATGAATTCAAAGTCGCATTCAAGGAAGCCTTTGGAGCTATAGATCCCGCCGGAACGGCTATGGCTAAAGTACGAGCCCTTGAGATGAAAGGAGATCTCCACACGTATATCTCCAACTACCGCCTCCTAGCCCATAAAGCAGGAATAACCGAGAACGTCACCAAAGTAGAGTTCTTCCGCGAAGGTCTTGACGTAGGACTTCGCAACAACCTCTACCACACGGGAGAAAGTCTAGACGACTTTGAAACCGTCATCGCAACGTGCATCAACCTGGATAACGCCTTCCAGAGGTTGAGAGCCATACAGAAACGAGAGAACCCCGCACACTACCAGCATAAGAAGAAGAAGTACGGAGATCGCCACTTCACCCCCCGCAGAAGCGATGCTATGGAGATAGATCAGCTCTCCGAGTCCGAAGTAAAGAGACACCTCAAAGAAGGACGTTGCTTCAAGTGTCACCAGACGGGCCATCGCGCCAACGATACCACATTCCACCCTAGGGAAGATAAGAAGCAGAAGATGCCTATCCGAAGGAAGGTCGAGAAAGAAGAGAGCAGTGATGATGACGAAGAAATGAACCGACGATTCGTAGAGATGGATTTTTAGGAAAGGAGTCTGCATCGATGTCAGTACCTCCTGTCCCAATACGACTTGTGCAATCACTTGGAAATAAGAAAGAGCTTCGTGTCCCAGCCACGATTATTTCCACCAAGCGTAACAAAACCATCGAAACCTCTATGGTCATCGACTCCGGAGCAAGCGGAACCTTCATCAGCGAGGAATTCTGCAAGCTCCACGGAATCAAGACCCATAAACTCTCGAAACCATTTCCCATTATAACCGCAGACGGATCCGATGCTAGGGGAGGACTCATTTCTCACTACTGCGTCCTTATCGTCAAAATTGACGGGAGGACCATGATAGGAAAATTCAACATAACTAAGCTCTCGAAGAAAGACAAAATCTTGCTCGGATTCCCATGGTTGAAAGCACTAAACCCGTCAATCGACTGGACGAACAAAGAACTATCTCTCGCACCAAATGAACGATCGCTCGAGATCGAAAGAAACATCGACCATCTTAGGAAACGGCACAATCTGCCACTGATGTTTCCCCTTCCCACTCTTGCAGAGAAAGAACCGTCCCGTGAATGGAAGAATTCCAAGCTAAAGAAGAACCCCGTTTATCCACGAGCTTCTGTAGAAGAAATCACCGACGAAGAACTCCCTCGCCTCGCACCAGATCAAGATGAGCCGGATTACGACACCAAGGAAGATGTATGGTCAGAAAACTATGCTCCTCCAGTGGTCGATCCCTCCCTCTACCCCTTGAACGACGAAGACGTCCTGATCGAATACTCCCCTGACGGTTCTCAAGTTAGAGTAATCTCCGACGTCTCTTTTGACACTCCTCTCACCAGAGACGGTACATCAAAGCAGGAGCAAGGATATTCGAAAACTAGCAACAAAGCTCAAGAATTCGCTGTCGCCGGAGAGAGAGAAAAGATGAAGAAGAGCTTCGAAGAGCTCGTTCCATCTTACCTGCACACCTACGCTGATATTTTTGCGAAAGACGGCCTTAATAAGTTGCCACCGGAACGTCCTGGTATCGATCATCGAATCGATCTGAAGCCTGGATTCATGCCAAGGACGTCCAAGATCTACCCATTATCAGGAAAAGAAAGAGAAGCAGTGAAAAACTTTATCACGGAAAACACCGCGAAAGGATTTATCGTACCCTCGAAATCCCCGCAGGCCAGCGGATTTTTCTTCGTAGGAAAGAAAAGCGGAGAGTTACGCCCTTGCCAAGACTATCGCTACCTCAATGACTGGACCGTACGCAACCAATACCCGCTCCCGCTCCCTAAAACTCTCATAGAACGACTCTACAAAGCAAAACATTTCACAAAGATCGACATACGGTCAGGCTATAACAATATCAGAATCCACCCTGACGATAGATGGAAAGCGGCTTTCACTACCGAAGAAGGCCTGTTCGAGCCCACTGTAATGTTCTTTGGCTTAACCAACTCCCCCGCTACCTTCCAGTCCTACATGAACAATCGCTTCCAGAAAGAAATCAATGAAGGATGGATCGTTATATATATGGACGACCTGCTCATCTTTTCCTCCGACCTCGCAGAACACCGTGAACGAACGAAACGAGTGTTGGAGATACTTCGTCACGAACAACTGTTCGTCAAACCGGAAAAATGTACTTTTGACGCAGCAGAAGTGGAATACCTTGGAATGATTATTCGTCCCGGAGAAGTTGCAATGGAACACGCCAAAGTTGACAGGATAAAGGATTGGCCTATCCCAACTTCCGTAAAAGACGTCCGCTCCTTTCTCGGATTTTGCAACTTCTACAGGGTGTTTGTATCCCACTATTCTGACATCGCCCGCCCACTTATCAATCTAACTCGAAAAGATCAAGTCTTCGCCTGGACACCTGACGCTCAGACCTCTTTCGATAACCTCAAGCGATGTTTTACAACGAAACCGGTACTACGCAACCCTGACCCTACACGACAATTTGCCCTTGCCACTGACGCCTCTCTGGTAGCAACCGGGGCCGTGCTCCTTCAGACGGATGAAAATGGCGTCTACCATCCTTGCGAATATATTTCTCAGTCATTCAACCCCGCTGAACGCAACTATGAAATCTTCGATCGAGAGCTGCTCGCTATCATTCGCGCTCTCAACGAATGGCGCCATTATTTAGAAGGAAATCCCCATCCCATTCTCGTCTTCACCGACCACCTGAACCTCCTCTACTTTTCAAAAGCACAGAAGCTTTCTCGAAGACAAGCACGTTGGCAGCTTGTTCTGTCCAATTATGATCTCGAATTGCATCACGTCCCTGGAGCAAAACTTGCTGCACCTGACGCACTTTCTCGACGCCCGGATCACGGTCTTGGTGAAAACGACAATGAGGATCGTGTGCTCCTTCCAGACTCCATGTTCATATGATTAATCGACGATGAACTCTCCACCGCCCTTGCAAAAAACTCCCTAGATGATCCCATTTTCGCCACCGCCAGCGACGCCCTGGATGGGCTTTGCCTACCCCCTATGAAATCGGCCCTCTCCGACTGGACGATGTCGGACGGAGTACTTTATTATAAGTCTCGCGCCTATGTGCCACCTTCACACCGAACGGCCATATTGCTCCGTCACCATGATCATCCCACTGCTGGTCACCCCGGGCGGTTTAAAACAGAAGAACTTGTCAAGCGTGACTACTGGTGGCCTGCAATGGGCACTTTTATTCGCTCTTATGTCGCTGGATGCGCTCTCTGTCAGCAGATGAAAGCTGACACTCACCCCGTCTCACCGCCCATTGCCCCCATCCCCTCCTCCGCCACTCGCCCTTTTTCCCAGGTCTCTGTTGACCTTGTCACCGACCTCCCCATTTCCAATGGTTTTGATTCTCTCATGGTCGTGGTAGACCATGGCCTTACGAAGGGGGTGATTATTTCTCCCTGTAACAAGAACATCTCTTCTGAAGGAGTGGCTAAACTATTCTTCAAGAACGTATTCAAGCGTTTCGGACTCCACGAAAAGGTGATCTCTGACCGAGGTCCCCAGTTCATTTCAAAGTTCTCTAGAGAACTAGCACACCTCTTAGGGTATCAGATTGCTGCCTCCACGGCATATCACCCTCAAACTGATGGACAAACCGAACAACTCAACCAAGAAATAGAGACGTACCTCCGAATATACTGTAGAAGCAACCCCTATGAATGGTCGGACCACCTACCCCTCGCTGAATTCGTGCACAATCACCGAAGACATGAAGCAAGGAACGCATTGCCGTTCTTCCTCATGATGGGATACGAACCTCGCGGCATTCCCCACGTGCTACCATCATCAGATACCCCTGCCGTAGAAGAAAGGGTTCGCACCCTCCAAAAGATCAGGGAAGAAGCCATCTCTTGCCACAATATCGCCATGCAACGAATGGCAGAAAGGATGCACGGAAAGAAGTACCAACCGTGGAAGATAGGAGATAAGGTCTGGCTATCTGCAACTAATCTCATGACCACTCTCCCATCCAGGAAACTTGCGCCCAAACGGCACGGACCGTTCTCCATAACCGCAGTCCTATCACCCATCACGTTCACCTTGAAACTTCCTGAACAATGGAAGGTTCATCCCACGTTCCATGCTTCCGAACTATCCTCCTATCAGGAGACAGGGATTCACGGACCGAACTACGAAGAACCACCTCCAGATATATAGTCAATCAATCGGAGGAATACGAAGTCGAAGCCGTCCTGAGTCATAAGGGCACGGGTAAACGAAGACGCTATCTCGTATCCTGGAAAGGATACTCTTCTGGAAGCAACGAATGGATTCCAGCGGAGAACATGGAAAACGCCGGGGACCTACTTTCTGCCTATAAGAAGAGGCACAGATTGAACTGAATCGACCAGTCCCCACCACCATAAAAACATGTCCTCTCAAACTACTTCCCCTACTGAGTCCAATGTTTCCTCCATCAGCCTCTGTGAATCCCCTTTTGCCGACAACGTTGTCAGCATTGAAGACGACGTCATTGTCGAAACCACCATCCTTTCCGTCGCCCACGCCCTCGAAATCGAAACCTATCTCAACAACCAGCCAGCAGTGCCAGCCGGAGTCGCGGCCACCTATATCCATATCATTAGAGCCACCCAACGTCTCGAAGAAGAATTTGCCCAGATTGAGAACGACGCTCTCCGACTCTCCTGCAACCACGTCCAGCGGCGTATTCGCTCGCTTACGCTTCAGCTATTCCCTCTTGGTTTTAGCACTATCTGCAGGGAAATTATACAGACTGTTGCTGATCGAAACTCCTTCCAAGTCGGCTGCCCGTTGCCTCCTATTACTCATAACCCCCCCGCTGTTCTACCTGATCCAACTTCGATTGGAGGGAATTTTGCACCAGTACCTGTACCTGTCCCAGCGCCCAGCGAGGTCCAGAGAAGAAACCTCCGCGGCGGAGCCGCCATTCACGGCGTAACCAAGAACAAATCATCCAAAGGAAAGAAGCGTGAGGTCATCGACCTCACCAAGGAACCCTCCACTATCGCTGACGCCAACTTCATCTGCTGACTCTGTAAGAAGCTCGGTCACAAGCATAAGAACTGCCCCCTATACTTTTGTCGCTTCTGTGGTGACACGAAACCCGGGCACTTCTCCATCTACTGCCCCTTTGACACCAACAAGCCAGCATTCCCGTTGGTATATACCGACGAAGGCTTCTACGAAGCGTTAGCCGCGTGGGAAGCAGAAAAAGACAAGAAAGAAGAGGAGGATCTAGAGCGTGCCAATAGGGAGTACTTGGTACAGCCGGAGGAATTGGAATTCCACAATGCCGACGCCGACCCCATCTACTATGCAAACCAGGACAACTAGTGATGTCGATGCCGGTGACATCGACCATAACGCGGGGGTAATGTTACGGTATACTCATTCTCTTCGTTTCTCCTTTGTTACCGGACAATGGTACATGGATACGGCCCTTAACGAGCGACCAATCACTTTTCAGACCCTTACTCATATCATCGCCAAGCTAACCTTCCGTACCAGTAACCATCACTATGTTTAGCCGACTATCTCTTATCAAAGCGGGCTGTCCGCACCATGGTTACTATCTCCTATCTCTTATCTCTTATCACTTACCAAGCGGGCTGTCCGCCTTCTATCTTGATACGCATTTACAAGCTCCGCTTGAACTCTTGCTATATAGATACATAGCATACCACATGTAGTTCTTCACTTTAATCTACTGGGTTTTACCTGGAACAAGTCCTTTAGCAAGGTCTCCAACCTTGCTATCTAAGAACCACCATTCTAAGGAAGTCGCCGATACTTGCCTTAGCCAGAAACCTTTGACCTCTCATTCGAGAGAAGAACCACGTCTGTCTCGCCGAATCTCAGTCCACTCGGACTAAGACAGCTCAACATACCCCAGTCGTAACAGATAGGTACTGCAGGAGAGCGTCTGAATGGCAAAAAAGTCAAGCCTTCACAATTGTGATCCTTCATTGGCTGTAGTAGCTAAGTATATAATGGATGCCTGGTTTTATGTATCCTATGAACCATGTCAAAAAGACATGTATCACATAGCTATGTCCAATTGGTCTCATTCTTACAAATACCGGCCACAAACACATGAGTTGTACTTGTGATCGAAAACAGGATCACTGGCAAATTTTGAGCAAGGGTCTCAGGATGACATGTACTGAATCTATAGTGACAGACAGACGACATAGTTGACCAAGATGTTACTATTACATCATGAATACCACGATTGTCATGCGTTGGTGAAAAAATACAAAAATGATGAACATGTATGATTCACTTTCAGCCTGAAGGCTGGGTATAATCTCGATGTCATAAGCAACCCGTACACGAACATTCAGTACAGTACAATCTATTGTCGTGCGCCGACAGTATGCTACACACCACCACCATCCGGTACAAAAACTTCTTTCATCTGCGCTCGCTTCTCCCGAATTCTTGCCAGCGCACTGTTCTTGACGAGGGGACATTGAGCAGTCGAATATGACAGGAAAATTTGCCTAGAAAATGTGAGAATCAATAGAACAGAACAAGTTGCCAATCACCTGTTCCACCACACAGTTAGGTCGTCCACCTCTTGTTTCTCATCCGGGTCTTCGAAGATTTCCAAAATTGAGTTGTAAAACCTTTCAGAGTCGGTGACCGTGTCTGTACGCGAAAACACGGGCGATGAGGTGAGGGCAAATTGGATCTGGAATGAATATCCACTGTTTGTTAGAGATGTAGATATGCGAAGTGTACTAGACAAACCTGCGTTGCAATATAGGCGATGGAGGGCAGCGTGACTCGAGTCATCCCGTGAATGCGAGCATTACCTGAACGAGTTGCCTTCGGTTCTTTGTCCACAGAACTGGGGGACGTAAAGACGTGTCTATATGCCTGTGAGTCTAGTTAAGTGCAAAATTTTTTGGAAATGACTTATATCATACACAAACAAGCAAGGCACTCCGAAATAGACCATTCCATGGATCCTCAGGATTGTAATGGTAGTCGGCATACAAGAATAACGGCCACTGGTCTCCAGTCACGATGATCTCACCACTTTGTAGCTTAGCTTTCGTTCTGCATTTCATCAGTATTTGAGTCAAAGAAATATATGACACGCACTCAGAGTTAGACCAGTCGAGGCCAGCAGGACAAAGTAACGCGCCTGTCCGTTCATGATGAAAACCGCGATCGACTTTCACATTGCGAGCAAGAGGTGGGACAAGATTCTGTCCCTTCGGGGTAATCCAGTCGAGCACGCTGCCTTTGAGACTTTTAGTATCATCGCCCCTTGCGCCAGATGCACCTTTGGTGAGCTAAGGATAGGTAAGATAAACGAATAACTTCGAAGATATATGAAGAGAATGTGATACTTGCGAGCTCTGCAACGATGTCAACCTCATCCTCTCCGCTTTGCATCAAACGCTCTTCTAGGCCCGCCACAGACTTGAGAAGTTCTTGAAAAACACGATGCTCGCGTCGTTCCCTTGGAATATACGTGCGATTAAATAGGCCCACATAACTCTCAGGAAAACATACTCAGCAGTAAAGTTTTCCTCTGGAATGCCGGCTAATTCTCCCATCCGTAGAATTCCGTTCGTGAGAAGGGCTTGGAAGTTACAAAGAGCATGGACTGTCCGCCCGAAATGACGTCCATAGTGTACCAGCGGATCCGTCGCACTCCTGTATTATCATTGCAATCATTAGCAATCACTCCCCGAAAATATAAAGTCACTCACGGTCTTTTCCTGGGACCAAGTTGCAGGGCATCAATCTGTTTGCGACGTTGGCCGCAAGATTCGTTGTCTTCGGACATCTGTATTGATTGCGAGGCAGGGTGAGAATCAGGTCCCACCATGACCGCAACTATAAATCCCATCAGCTGCAGTGTTTGGTGCTATTTGAGAGAGCGACTTCAATCTGCTTTTGGAATTCAAGTATTGCCAATGAAATAACCACTTACTGTTAATTACGTAGATAAATTTGATGGCAGCGCTTAACACCATGCAATGATAGCCGCCAAAGATGGCTGTTACATAGCAAGGGTACAGGCCACGTCTCAAGCGCTTCCTATCAATGTCTCGCGTCAACGTTTATATTTTGAAACTGGCATTATCACTTACCAGACGGACAATATGATTTGTGAAGAGGAAAGTCGCGGTCATGATGTCCCAAGCAGTATTCTATAAATCGCCTTCTTTGTCGACGAGGAGTCGGATAAGCTCGGGAACGAGTATCGGGTGCGACTTCAGTAAAGTCTAATACTAATTAGCCATTAGTATGAGCACAGACACGTATTAGCTTACATAGTTCAACTGCATCGAGACATCTGGAAGGAGTGTGAACTTTTATAATTAAAAACAACAACCAAAGCTCGCGTACATTGAAGAAACTCTGTGATGGTCTTTACAATGTCCGTGAGACTTGCTGCAGACAAGAAGTACTGTCGCCCAAAGCGAAGTCCCTGGGCCTTTCCTGCTTGAAACAAGATTGTGAATATAACGTGCTGTTCATATTGTCGAAGATACTCACAAGTAGTGCGGTCGTGGGGATACAAAACGGACGTGATCGCGGTTGCACTATTCGAAGACGTCCATAGTATTCCGCTAGAGTCAGAAATCCATCAGTCTAGTTAACGACGCAATAAGATCACTGCAAACACACCTTTGAAACTGTTTAGATCAAGGCTTCTCTTCGACACAACTCTCCCTTAGACAGACTGTTCGTGTTGCGCGTGTTACTGCACGGGATGGGCATATCGTAGTAAGCGAACTAGAATAGGCTCTTAATCGCCCTCGTTGCGTGTCGTTCTGGCAGTTAATCTGTGCCATTGGCAATAAGTTGGGTGGTGGAATGATATGAGACAAGGAGTATACCAACAGATTATCACGGGCGGAGAGAGCTGTAGCCTGGTACTAGTAGCAAGCTCCCAAATTGTCGGGAGTCTCAGGCTTCTCGATCCATCCTTCCAGACTTCGCCTGTAGGCACATCACCTCTGCAAATCTATCTGCAAAAAGCACACCACTTTGAACTCGTGCCTTGATGGCGCAGAGATCTGCGAAGGCGACGGAGAAGCCAAATACACCACTTAGATTGTATGCATAGGATGCCATGATGATTTTGAGTTCCTCGTCGGAAAAAGATAAAACCTCTGGTCGCCGCGCAAAGTGTTGAGCTGTCTTTTGAATCGCTCGTGTCCTGGGATCCGAAGACCCCTTCCCTTCTAAAGCCTTCTTCTGGAGAGCAACAGCGACTTGCCACTCTCCATGTACTCTCTGGACATGAACTTTGACATCATTTAAGTTGTCTTGCGGAATTTGAAACCCTTTGTGCGAAGCTTACGGTGTTGCCCTACGAGACGTAGAAAGGTAAGGTGAAGCGAGGTCGCGGTCTGCCGTATTGGTGGAAGAACTCCGGAGGATGGGATAATGTTTGAGGAAATCGTCACGGAGGCGACGGACCTCATCAACAAGGGCATCCGCCACGACTCTGGACTCGGAAGTTCAAGTTGCAGGTATCCTGTTTGGAGTTCATCGCCTATCTCATCGAGGAAGCATCCTAACAGATCCTAACGTACCAGTAAGTGTCCTGACATGTCTGGGCTCGTTGAACCTTCCTGAGTCGGATGACGATAGTGGTCACTATCATTGACAAGTCATCGACTCTGGCGGCTGGCCCGGGCAGCCTGAGAGTACCGTGACTGTCACTTTGACAGATCATCCTCTGAGTAAGTTATTGATATTAGTATTACTAGTACATCTGAATTCACACAACTTGAAAGTAGTTACTACGATCGCTAGCGGCCGCGATATCATGATGGTCATTACGAAAGCCTCCACAGCAGATACCCTGTTCCGCACAACCAATCTAGTTTTCGTAGTCAAGGATAGCATCATCATCACTATCATAATCCTCGTTGCAGTCTTCATCTAAATCAGATTCCAAGGCCGAGTCAGACAGGAGGCCCTGATCTGGATCCAAATTAACTTCCTCCTCCTCGAGATCCTCAAAAATTGCACTAGTTGTGTCAGCATCCGAGTCTCTGTTAGTACTAGTATGCGTGTATGTGTGCCCGACTCCTAACCCCCACTGATACCGCATGAACATGTCGCGGTCTACAAAACTAAGCTGTCACGTCAGGATAGCTTTTTTAAGGGAGCCGATGGACGTACCGATTGATGTAATAGAATTTCCAGTCTAGCTGATCCTGAGCACAACGAGAAACACCTTTTCCAT
The DNA here is from genome assembly GCF_016758755.1 of Suillus discolor. Lineage (NCBI taxonomy): Eukaryota > Fungi > Basidiomycota > Agaricomycetes > Boletales > Suillaceae > Suillus > Suillus discolor. Next base: position 298,261 of record NW_024541302.1, read on the forward strand.
CCAAATGCCGCAGGTGTTGAGAGAATTGCGGAATGACATGGCAACATCTAAGGACGTCATTAGGATCAACAAACCCAAACGCGTCCGGTTCTGCCATGGGAGGGAAGCAAACACGATCCAGAGATGGGCACCAGCTCGAGCCTTCATCCACGTATTGATACCAGCGCACCCACAGGAAGTCGATGCGATGCGAGTGATACCTGATAATACCAGGACCAATATAAGTGACATTGACATGATAAACGCCAAGTACTGCGAGCGTAGAGATAAGGGTGTTGTTCACTGGTGGCATTTGAGTCCTCACTGGCGTGGCCCAGGAGCATGATATTACAGTGTGATGTTGATGGATTAATGATGTCCTGCGCTCGGCGGACATCATATGTCGTGTAGTTGAGACGCATTAAGTTATGTCTGTACATGCGATCGGCCTTGATCAAAATTTGACCTTCCGAGTTTGCGTTTGTTGGGGTAGTACTACCTGGGACCGTAACAGCAGTGGAACTGTTAGTATGTGAAAGACCATCTTCCGTTGTTAAGATATCCTTGATCTTAGCAAGGAGAAAGCGCTTCAGCTTAGGTAAAAAGTCCTGTCGCTCGAAATCAGCACCGTGTTGCATTCAAGCTATCTATGGCACTCACTTTGGTAGCAGGATCGCCCAGGTGCATTTGGAGGAATAGCGGGATGTTTACGGGGTTATTTTGTGATTTCCCGACAGTGGAAACGAGCTTCAGGCGACGAGGCAACTTCTTCGTCGATGACCGCACCGTGTGGTGACTGGTTGTCACGAATGTGATGTATACGGGCCTCACGTCGTTCGATGCTGCTTATCTGTTTCACGAAATCTTTTCGATCTGTTCGACAATACCTTGCTTTCGAGGTGCGGTGTTCTAGCTCTCCCTAGATTGCACAATAGATTATTTTGTTTGATCGACGATATGATCAAAAAAAGTTCTACTCACCGGTTCGGTGCTATACGAGTCTGTCGTGCCAAAGTTGCGTATAGAGGTAGAATAATCACCCAGGGCGTGTAACTTGTACGTTTGTAGATTAAAAGTCTTCGGTCGCCGAGTTGTCTGAGATGTCGACGTCGATGCCTCTCCAGTGCCATGTTGAACAAGGTTTCGCGACTGCTGGCGCTGGCGACGTTCTGCTTCCCTTTTTAATTCCTTAGTATTAAACGCTACGCACGTATGTCTCTGGAAGTGACGAAGCTGCTTTCCGAGCGTAACGGTGGCAGTATCGAGGAGGTTAAGGGTCTCGTCGGTGTGCATACGCAGCTTTGCGAGAGCGTGCCAGCGTGCACATGTACAAAGCAGAGTCAACACATTTGTATTGTGTGGCTCTGGAAGGAGTGCATCAAATACAGGGATGGCGCACTGATTAGATAGGTATGGGTCACGGAAAATAGTTAAAAAGAATACGGAACATTACCTGGAGAAGGTCTTCAAAGTCCCGAGAAGCCATCTTCTTCATTTCAGAAGCGTCTGAAGCAAATTTTCGAATAGTGTCGCGGCCAAAAGTAGGAGTGTGTCTGTAACTAAGTTGTGTCCTCATCAGTCAGACAACCTTTGTCGAGTTTATTTAATAAAACATACCGACGATCAAGTTCATGCACTAATACATCACCTGGGCGAGCAGAACTGAGAATGCGTATCAGATGGACGAACAGTGCTTTCCAGACACTGTTACAGTAACATGGCACGAGTCCCCCGCCGGCAGACAGCCCTCTGCCACCCGCACGGCTATAGACGATAGACGACACCGGAGTCTCACCAGCTCCATAGACGACGATAGATGAAGATAGATGATGATAGACGATAAGCGGCAACTGCCGGCTTAGGTAAGCGGTCTGGACCGCACGTGATATATGACGACATAGGTCTAGAAGACCTATTTATGTTATCAAGATAGAAGGCAAGCCTCGTGTTGCCTCATGTACTGATAGAAGGATACCATGTGGATCCTATCTCTGATGGAAGCGTACCGCATGGACGCTATCTACGATAGAAGCCCGCCTCATGGACGCTATCTCTGACTCATGTAGATAAGCATATTAGAACCCAGCTTTAGGCTGAGCTTAGACACGATAGAGTAGCCTTATATAAGGTCGAAGATTAAAGTAGATGTTCCTTACTTTAATCTTACTAGGTATCACCCAGAAACTAGTCCAATCAACTAGGTTTTCCCTTGAACTCCTTGTCCCGCTAAAGCCACCTGCTCGACATCGACTCGTACCTTCAGTGACGCCTCTCACTGTCTGTAACCTCTGCTATCATCTCAGCGTAACCCCTCGTTAACCACCACGAGCTACGTTCGAGTACGCAACCTTTGCTTGTTTGTAAAGGCCGACGACTCTCAGCACTTGGTACCACTGTCGTGGTTGTCGCTGTTAGAACTATCCTAGTCGCACACGACCGCTTGTCGTAACAAAAGATTAAAGTATAAATCGCACGTCACCCATCTGTGACGCCAGATCCCTGATCGCACCTATCTTCAACGCTACCGAAGATCTGTAGAAGAAACCCCGAAACGTACCGGCCTGACCAGTCGCAAGAATATAAGAACCGCTGTCACAGTAGAAGACTTCCTGCTCGGAACACTACAAAGAAACCAACCATCTCCGATATGGCAACCTCCCGCAATACCTTGGCCGCTTCCCACCTTACGGGAAAAGAAACTCGTATCTACCTAAACGAGAAAAGATGCTTTGTATGCCACGTCACTGGCCACAAAGCCGCGGGCTGCCCACAATGGCCCAGAACCCCGCGGAGAAAGATGATCGAAGAAGACCTCCGGGTGAACTCTATCAAAGAGACCGGAGTTAAGAAGAATGAACTACGGGTGAACGCCACCCTACTAACCAGAACGAGAAACACCCCCATCTCGACATCCATGGTCGTCGACTCAGGGGCGTGCCAGTCCTTTGTCAACAAGGACTTCTGCACGACGCACAGAATCTCGTCGCACCAGCTAGAGAAGCCTTTCACGCTCTCTAATGCTGACGGATCCAGCTTCGGAAAGAAGCCAATTGAGAGGTATTGCACCCTCTCCTTCCTAATTGATGAACGGGTATGCACCGAACGGTTCTACCTCGCCGAGCTTACTCCGAAAGAGAAGCTCATGCTTGGACAACCCTGGCTTATCAGCCACAACCCCGCCATCGACTGGACGAACGGCACGGTGACTCTCAAAAGCACCGTAGATTCCCGAAAGAAAGAAAAGGAGATTGACTCCGACCGGAAGAAGAACGGCAAAACGCCCCTCTTCCAGAAAGAAGAAAAGAGGGGCGCACAGAAAAGGAAAAGGTCCGTTTCCCCGACCACTCCCCGCGCCTCCTCCAGTGGCCTCGCTTCTATGAGCTTGGCACCCACGACGAAGATCGTACCGGTTCAAGAGGAACCGCACGGAAACCCGCCATCCGTGAAACTCCCTATCCCTACTGCACGATCAACGAAAATCGTAAAGAAAGATTCGCTGCCCCGTATTGACTTCGCAGCAAAACGATTTGAGCAGAAGAAACCGGCCACTGATCCGGAGACAACTCAGAAGAAGGTCGTAAGACCAGCGGTAATCACGGACTACATCATCCCCGACACACCCGCAAAGAAGATCGGACCGGCTGTTCAGCCGATGAAAGAAGAGACTCCTGAACCTTATCGATTCTCGGCGGAGCCTGCATCAGTCCTCGGAAAAGGACGTGCAGTTATGACAGAAGAACCGCCTATCTCAAAGGCACCTAGACTGGCCCCTGAACCAGAGAAAACTCAGACCCCTAGATTCGAATTTTCCGGAGAACCGATCTCCGTTCTCGGAAAAGGAAGAGCCGTGTCGACGGCAGAACCACCTGAAGCCAAGAAACTCAGGTTTTACGAAAGCCCGGCTGATGACACCGACACAGCCGATGAAAACCCCATCCCGAATTCCTTGAACCTCTCCATGCCTTCCGCGGAGATCCCCGCTGATAACATCGATGCAATGATGCAACACCGGGAACCCGCACCTGAACCATCTTCCGACTCAGACTTCGACATGTTCCTAGAACGTGTTCGTATTATAAACGAGGCCCATCGCCTGAAGGATCTGAGCGAAAATGACCCTGACGAGTTTGCTCGTCTTGTAAAGAAGGAAGAAGAAGAAGTCGGACCGCATTTTGTCCGCTTCACAGATATGGAATCTATCGATGACCGAAGCGACGAAGCAATAACGCTCGCTTCCGACCTAGGGGCGCTACACGCGCCACACCCTGCTTCCAATCCCATCGAAGGTATATGGTTGGATTTAGAAGAACCATCGACGCACAACTGGCGCATGGTTGATGAAGAAGGAAACGACATCGAATACGAAGGCCCTGACGACGGCCTTGATTTTTAGACGAAAGATTAGTCATGGTAGACTAACGGCTTATTGAGGGGGTAAAATCCCTGATTTATTCTCGTTTCACGCACGACCCCCCACCACGAATACCATTTCCCGACTACTTCCCTATGATCTTAGATGACGACTTCGACGAATCTCCGCAAAAAAGTATAAACTACGGCTAGCCCGGCACGGCTCTAAACTGCACGATACTCCGCAAAGAGGATAAACTATGATCGTCCGAGAAGACGTAAAACTAGGAGAAAGGACGAACTCCCCGAACGGTCCCCACAGCCCTGGAACCCCTTATCCACGACCTTCGACAATCAATGAAGATTCACTCAACATAGATTAAGAAGACCCCTCCTCGCGAGACGACCCCAGGAAACTCCTGCAAGCCTTGGCACCTACGCTTGGACCCCGTACCTTCTCTCACCCAATGAAGATTATATCAACAAAAGGTTAAAAGAAGATGACCTTCCATATCCAGATAGATCTTGAAAGACAGATCGAAACAAAAGATAACGAAGAAGAACCGGAGACAGAACGAACCCTCGGAAACTCCTGCAAGCCCGCGGATCTCTTATCCACAGAACCCTCCTCGACATCCCGATAGATCCGAAAGATCTCAACATAAGATGAAGAAGACGATCCTCCGGAACGAGGCTAAACTATCATGAGGCGAACTCCTTATCCACGGAATCCTCTAGAACGACTTCAACTCTTATCAACAAAAAGATGAGAAGACGATCCTCCGGAACGAGGCTAAACTATCACGAGGCGAACTCCTTATCCACGGAATCCTCTAGAACGACTTCAACTCTTATCAACAAAAGATGAAGAAGACGATCCTCCGGAACGAGGCTAAACTATCACGAGGCGAACTCCTTATCCACGGAATCCTCTAGAACGACTTCAACTCTTATCAACAAAAAGATGAAGAAGACGATCCTCCGGAACGAGGTTAAAACTATCATGAGACGAACTCCTCGGAAACTCTGCAAGCCCTTGGAACCTCTAGATCCGCCGCCAATATCAACGAAAGATAACGGAACGCACCCTTCCATTATGGCAATGATTACCACCCTCTGATGAGACGAACCTTGATCCCAAGTATAACAAAGGAATTAACGAAGATCGTACCTATCACGGCACCTCCCCTCTGATAGTGAAGAACCATCCCTCGTGTCCCGATAACGAGAAGATCTCAGCCTCATGGCTAGATAGATAACGATAGAAGACATCAACCAAAAGATAAGTCTCGAATCAAGCGGAGCTTGGAAACGACCTGGAAGCCATATAAGGCCTCTCCCAAGAACATCCTTCCCAGAACCTCCCAACATCATGACGACCTCTGCTGTAGAAGAAACTATCCGTATTGCACTCAAGGACTCCGACTACGGACGAATCCTTAAGAGACGATTGAGAACAACGCGTTCAGCGAAACCCGCCATTCTCTCTCCTATGTACTCCCCAAGTGATCCGACGACATCCTTGGTGAGCAAGACCGCCAGACTCGGTGCAGGGACAATCCCTTGCAGTCTGCATTATCCGTACCACGAAGCTGCTGGAAGAACGTAGCCAATCGTGATGACCTCGATGAAGGCACGAAGAAACTTGCCGTGCTTCATTTACAGAAAGGATTCGCGTACTCGCGCTTCACCTCCTTCCGCTCGACTTCCCCGACATCGCGAACCAAGCTGTCAGAACAGTCGAGCAAGGCCTCATGTTGAAGAAAGAGTCCCGACCGGTGCGCCCGCTAGAAGAAGAAGGCGGCCACCATAGATCGTACCCGTACCACGCTCTGCAAGCGTTGCGGAGGATCCGGACACGCGTGTAGAAAGTGTCCAGATTATGTTTGTTGCGTTCTGCGACGAACTAGGACCCGACCATCTGTCGGTCCACTGCCCTCAGCTCAATGGACGCCACGTATCTCCAAGAGTTTAGAGATGAAGAGAAGTGTTTCGAAGCTCTCTTAGATTGGGAGCATAACCATAAAGCGCTCGCGGACTCCACGCTTAGACACCCAAGCACCCCTCGCCCGAACCAGAAACTCCCCCCGTACCAGCCGTCTCCACGCCTACGACACCCCCGACGATGGAAGCTGACGATGAAGAACACAGGATACTCAAAGTCGGTGACTTTGACGCTAGTAGAGGGGTAATGTTACAGTAA